>NC_091993.1:119155539-119500195 GCF_044704955.1 Pristiophorus japonicus
GGGGGGGAAAGAGAGGGGGGGAAAGAGAGGGGGGGAAAGAGAGGGGGGGAAAGAGAGGGGGGAAAGAGAGGGGGGGAAAGAGAGGGGGGGAAAGAGAGGGGGGGAAAGAGAGGGGGGGAAAGAGAGGGGGGGAAAGAGAGGGGGGGAAGAGAGGGGGGGGAAGAGAGGGGGGGAAGAGAGGGGGGAAGAGAGGGGGGGAAGAGAGGGGGGAAGAGAGGGGGAAGAGAGGGGGGGAAGAGAGGGGGGGGAAGAGAGGGGGGGGAAGAGAGGGGGGAAAGAGAGGGGGAAAGAGAGGGGGGGAAGAGAGGGGGGGAAAGAGAGGGGGGGAAAGAGAGGGGGGGAAAGAGAGGGGGGGAAAAGAGAGGGGGGAAAGAGAGGGGGGGAAAGAGAGGGGGGGAAAGAGAGGGGGGGAAAGAGAGGGGGGGAAAGAGAGGGGGGGAAAGAGAGGGGGGGGAAAGAGAGGGGGGAAAGAGAGGGGGGGAAAGAGAGGGGGGAAAGAGAGGGGGGGAAAGAGAGGGGGGGAAAGAGAGGGGGGGGAAGAGAGGGGGGGGAAGAGAGGGGGGGAAGAGAGGGGGGGGAAGAGAGGGGGGGGAAGAGAGGGGGGGGAAGAGAGGGGGGAAAGAGAGGGGGGGGAAGAGAGGGGGGAAAGAGAGGGGGAAAGAGAGGGGGAAAGAGAGGGGGGAAAGAGAGGGGGGGAAAGAGAGGGGGGGAAAGAGAGGGGGGGAAAGAGAGGGGGGGAAAGAGAGGGGGGAAAGAGAGGGGGGGAAAGAGAGGGGGGAAAGAGAGGGGGGAAAGAGAGGGGGGGAAAGAGAGGGGGGAAAGAGAGGGGGGGAAAGAGAGGGGGGGGAAAGAGAGGGGGGAAAGAGAGGGGGGGAAAGAGAGGGGGGGAAAGAGAGGGGGGGAAAGAGAGGGGGGAAGAGAGGGGGGGGAAAGAGAGGGGGGGGAAGAGAGGGGGGGGAAAGAGAGGGGGGGAAAGAGAGGGGGGGAAAGAGAGGGGGGGAAAGAGAGGGGGGAAAGAGAGGGGGGAAAGAGAGGGGGGGAAAGAGAGGGGGGAAAGAGAGGGGGGGAAAGAGAGGGGGGGAAAGAGAGGGGGGGAAAGAGAGGGGGGGGAAGGAGAGGGGGGGGAAGGAGAGGGGGGGAAAGAGAGAGGGGGGGGAAAGAGAGGGGGGGGGAAGAGGGGGGGGAAAGAGAGGGGGAAAGAGAGGGGGAAAGAGAGGGGGGGAAAGAGAGGGGGGGAAAGAGAGGGGGGGAAAGAGAGGGGGGAAAGAGAGGGGGGGAAAGAGAGGGGGGGGAAAGAGAGGGGGGGGAAAGAGAGGGGGGGAAAGAGAGGGGGGGAAGAGAGGGGGGGAAAGAGAGGGGGGGAAAGAGAGGGGGGGAAAGAGAGGGGGGGAAAGAGAGGGGGGGGAAGAGAGGGGGGGGAAAGAGAGGGGGGGAAAGAGAGGGGGGGGAAAGAGAGGGGGGAAAGAGAGGGGGGGAAAGAAGGGGAGAGAGGGGGGGAAAGAGAGGGGGGAAAGAGAGGGGGGGAAAGAGAGGGGGGAAAGAGAGGGGGGGAAGAGAGGGGGGGGAAGGAGAGGGGGGGGAAGAGAGGGGGGGGAAGAGAGGGGGGGGAAGAGGGGGGGGAAAGAGAGGGGGAAAGAGAGGGGGGAAAGAGAGGGGGGGAAAGAGAGGGGGGAAAGCGAGGGGGAGGGGGAAGGGAGGGGGAGGGAGAGGGAGGGGGAGAGGGAGAGGGAGGGGGTGGTACATCTTGTAGATGGCACTCACTCATTCACTGGGGGGCAGCCTGTGACCATTGTTAAAAGCAGCGTATCACGGGCCGCAGGGGACAACCAAACGACATCACTATATTCTCTACTGTTTCCCCACCCATCTTTACTTTCTTATTTCATATTCTCCTCGGCCTTGGGATTTACCGGCGTATTCTCTTCCTTCCGCTGAATGGAACAGAAATATTGGAAATTGCTGGCACCCTCAGTTTAATGTTGGGCGGCAAAGTTATTAACGGAGCTACTGAGGGAGCCTCACCATCAGTATTTAAGGGGAGCTGAAAGGTTATTGAAGTCAACTTAAACCACTCAACCTCAACATCTTTCGCATGAGACGTTAAACCGAGGGCCCCCCCGTCTGCCCTCTCAGGTGGATGCAAAAAATGCGCATTTCGAAGAAGAGCAGGGGAGTTCACCCTGGGGTCCTGGTCAATATTTATCCCTCAATCAACATCACCAAGAAAAACATTATCTAGTTATTAGCCCATTGCTGTTTGCGGGAGCTTGCTGTGCGCAAATTGGCCGCCGCTTTTCCCACGTTACAACAGCGACTACACGCCGATAATACTTCATTGGGACGCACTGAGTGGTGGAAAGCACTAAATGCCAAGCTCGTTCTTACTTTGAACACTGGAAGGTTTTGTTTATATAAGACAGTCCATGGGCAGGGATCACTCATCAACTCAATATTCTGGCATGAACAGAAATTTGGAAGGCAAGAGCAGACTCATAAAATGTCAGCCAAGGGTTGGCATTCAGTCTGAATTCCTGGGAGTTTAATCCGAGCCAGCAGCACTCCCTCTCCAGATTTCCAAATCGCACCCTCGTCAAGTGGGACTGACTACAGGTCCAGCCCAGAGTCCTGACGGGGGGGCCGTTTGAGAGAGTTGGTGGTAGATTGGAACCCAATCGTTCCAAAATAACCTGGACATTCCATTAGATTAAATGAGAAGTAAAAAAGCAGCGCTTGGGGGCGATGCCAAAAAGTCAATATTTAGCCAGCTTCACGGGATGCTGTGGGATTAAGTCAGGTCGATGCGAGGTTAGCAATATGAAACCGCACCAGAACAGGAGAAGACATTGTTTTTTCTGCAGAATGTCCTGAATTGTCGATAGCTCTCTGTTTTTCTTTCTGCATCTGCCAGGTGTGGGGGATGGGGCAAGCACGGACAAGACATCAGCCAAACGACAGGGTTGAGCGCAAAAGGGCCTGGTGGCTACATAAGCAGAGATTACTTGGAGGGGGCCTTAACTCAAGTATCTTGGTTTGCAATTGGATGTCTGAGTGAAGCCACTGGGGACACAGAATGGAAGAGTCAATGTTTGGGAGCAGTTTGGGAGGTGGTGTTTGGGCTGCAAAGGGGCTTCTCACTTCACTAACCTGTTCAGTGCTCACAATTTTTCTCAGGAAACCTGCCGTCCTTACCCAGTCTGGCCTAGACATCCCTCCAGTCTCACATCAATGTGGCTGGTGCTTGGACAAAGCAGTCCGCTTGATTGGCACCCCATCCACCAGCTTAAAGATTCACTCCCTCCACCTCCGACGCCCCCTGGCTGCAGTGTGTACCATCTACAAGATGCGCCGCAGCAACTCGCCAAGGCTTCTTCGGCAGCACCTCCCAAACCCGTGACCTCTACCACCCAGAAGGGCAAGGGCAACAGGGGCAAGGGAACACCATCCTGACTTAGAAATATATCGCCCGTTCCTTCTTCGTCGCTGGGTCAAAATCCTGGAACTCCCTCCCTAACAGCACTGTGGGAGCACCTTCACTACACGGACTGCAGCGGTTCAAGAAGGCAGCTCACCACCACCTTCTCAAGGGTAATTAGGGATGGACAATAAATGCCGGCCTTGCCAGCGACGCCCACATCCCGTGAACGAATGAATTAAAAAAAAAGATAATGTAAACCATGACAAGTTTTTTTCTCCTTGTCCAGAACAGTAAAACCAGAGGACAGGGCCTGCGTTTGAAGAGGGGTAAATTCAAAACTAAATGTGGAAACAATAATTCAGGTCAATCCATGGAACAGATTCCGTGGGCAGACAGTGGAAGCAGTTAGAAACACAGAAATTTACAGCGCAGAAGGAGGCCCATTGTGTCCGCACCGCCCGACAAAGAGCCGCACGGCCCTCGGTCAGCAGCCCTGAAGGTTATATATAAACCTGTGAACAATGAACAATGGCAGAAAGGTAAAGAGCACCCAGCCCAACCAGTCTGCCCCACACAACTGCGACACCCCTTACACTGAAACATTCTACACTCCACCCCAACCGGAGCCATGGGATCTTCTGGGAGAGGCAAAAACCAGATAAAAACCCAGGCCAGTTAGTATTGATTCATTCAAATCAGATGGAGTTCATTAAGAAAATAACATGTTGAGATGTGAGCGATTCGAGGCCCACATCCCAGGAGCAAATTTTTTTTGAAACTGCCCTCTGATGTGGCCCCGCCAACCTTCTCAAGGGCAACCAGGAACAGGCAATAAATGTCGTCCTTACCACATCTCATTGCACTAAGTATCTTTTCCCATGCAGGGTAACACATTCTCACGAGCTGTACACGTTACAGTCAATGTTAATGGCCTTCAGTGGAAGGTGGCTCTGGGTCTAATTGTAGCCTCGAGATTGCTTTTTTCAACAATTAAGAACTCTCCAGTGTAATTGCCTGTGGGAGGTTAATCTACGGAGTTAAGCTGTTGGTATGCTGCTCGTGTTCGAACAGGGTCCCTTTACGCAGCCCATCAAAGTCGAGTATCATCAACAGGGGCCGGCTGGCAGAGTCCCAGTGGGAGATTCTGGCTGGAGCTGGACAAAAGGGAAGTTATCCTCTTGCTTCATTTGCATAAACCTTGTGACCCTCGCCGGCCAGACAGCTATGCAAATGAATTGACTCCCCCCGCGCTCTGGTTCCTCGCACAGGCAGCCATTCCTCAGGTGGCAGTCTCGAGAAAGTGAGCACAACCTCACAACTAAGTCCGTCCTCGGCCCATGTCCACATGCACGCACTGACCGGTGGGAATCGGCGGCTGCACTGGAGAGGGTACAGAGGAGATTTCCGAGGATGTTGCCTGGACTGGAGAATTTTAAGCTATGGAGGAACGGTTGGATAGGCTGGGGTTGTTTTCTTTGGAATAGAAAAGGCCGAGGGGAGACCTTGTTGAGGTGTATAAAATTATGAGGGGCCCGGATAGGGTGGATAGGAAAGGACCTATTTCCATTAGCAACAACCAGGGGGCCTAGACCTGGGATCTTCCTGCTCCGTACCTCACTGTGTGTTCCACCGAGCAACTTGGCCATCAGGAGGCTCCTGTCCTTCTCATGGATGGAGGGAGAGTGGGGTTCGGAGGCAGAGAGAACACGAGGTAAATCAGCTCGGCTGGAGCTGATCGCATGCGCAGCTCAGCCATAAATTCTAGGTGGCCCCAGGCCTGATTCTCTCCACTTTCGCTGATCGTGGCTAGGGCACGACAGGTTTAATTGCGTCGGTTCGGCGTGTGGTGCGTGTGTGTTTGGTGTGTGGTGCGTGCGGTGCGCGTGTGCTTGGCGTGTGGTGCACGTCTTTGTATGTTTGGCGTGTGGTGCACGTGTTTGTATGTTTGGCGTGTGGTGCGTGCAGTGCGCATGTGTTTGGCGTGTGGTGCACGTGTTTGTATGTTTGGCGTGTGGGGCATGTGGTGCATGTGTGTTTGGCGTGTGGTGCGTGTGTGTTTGGCGTATGATGTGTACGTCACTATAATTCCCTCCCAACGTTTTCATGGAACAGACGGCCGACACTCACTGTCTAGCCCTCAGGTGAGGAATAGCCACGTGGGCAAGGCACTAGAGTGGCTGCACCACGGAACTGAACACCAGCATGACCCAGCCTTGGGAAGGGTCACAAGAGGGAAAAATATAAAATATTTTATTTTGTGCTGAAATCCCATGTCAGTGCTGAAAGTTCCACGCTGTAAAACTTCTTTTCTCATCCTCCTTTACTGGGTCTGGGATGGACAACACAAGTGCTAAATTTCAATTACCCTTCACAAAAAAAGACCTCTAGCCGAACCAGTAATCAGAGCCATGTGTGGCTGCACATACTCAGGCCCGTCTAATGGTGCATGGGGCACTCTATCATTAGTGAGCGGCCAGAGAGAAACCTCAAAATCACAGCTTATTCCGCCGGGAGACGATCTGGCCTGAGCTGGCAGCACTCAGGTGGTGCTTATAGCATCCAAAACCATCACTCGAAAGGAAGAAGACTTGCAACTAACAGGCGGGTGTCTGTATCAACTGACCACATCTCTCTAATCTGAGGCCAGCGAGCTTTATTCATAGCTCATAGACTCCACACTAGGAATCAGTACACAACCCTGTCTCAAACTTACAATCAGATAGAATGCAGAATAACTAGGGGGGGGGGGGGGGGCCAGAGGGGGCGAGGAAAGGAATTGAAAAATGCAGAATATGTCAGCCGTGACTCAGTGGGTAGCACCCTCGCCCCAGAGTTAGAAGGTTGTGGGTTCAAGTCCCACTCCAGAAACTTGAGCACAAAAATCAAGGCTGACACTCCCAGTGCAGTGCTGAGGGAGTGCCGCACTGTTGGAGGTGGTGTCTTTAGGATGAGACGTTAAACCGAGGCCCCGTCTGCCCTCTCAGGTGGACGTCAAAGATCCCGGGGCACTACTTCTATCCCCGGTGTCCTGGCCGATGTTTATCCCTCAACCAACATCACTCAAACAGATTATCTGGTCATTATCACGTCGCTGTTTGCGGGAGCTTGCTGGTGCACAAATTGGCTGCCGCGTGTCCCACATCACAACAGTGACTACACTCCAAAAGTACTTCATTGGCTGTAAAGCGCTTTGAGACGTCCGGTGGTCGTGAAAGGCGCTATATAGATGCGAGTCTTTCTTGCTTGCTGCCCACCTGTACTGGTTTTGCTTGGGTGGCACAGCAAGCTCCAAGACCTAAAGCAGAGATGGTCGTTACATAACAACTCAAGCCCCAGCAACGTCCTGGCAGCACCGTCACCTCCAGGTTTCCCGCCAAATCAGACGTCATTCTCACTTGGGCATTTGTCTCCATTCCCTCATCATTCCTGGGTCAAAATCCTGGCCCATGCACCATCATGGAAGCAACCAACCCAGGGACTGCAGGAGTTCAGAGCCAGTTGCCCACCGCCTCCTTGACAGGGCAACTAGGAATGGTCAATAAATGCCAGCCTTGCCAGCGTCACCCTCATCAGGAAAGACCAATTCTTGAAAGCTTTCGCACAGGACTTGCTACACGAGTCCAATGTAATTGTGCGTTGCGGTAAATAAAATTGCCTTGGTCACCTCAAGCTCCAAATACTCAAGTCAAGATCTGATATCAGATACCTTTTGATGCTTATACCACTGAAAGGAATTTCCAAGTGAAACCACTTCTTGTCTTTTAAGAAACAACAACAACTTGTATTTATGTAGTGCCTTTAACGTAGTAAACCGTCCCAAGGCGCTGACAGCAACGTTATAAGACAAAAATATAAATTTGACACCGAGCCGGATAAGGAGAAATTAGCGCAGGTTGGTCAAAGAGGCAGGTTTTAAGGAACGACTTGAAGAAGGAGAGAGAGGTAGAGAGGCAGAGAGGTTTAGGGAGGGAGTTCCAGAGCTTAGGGCTCAGGCAACAGAAGGCACGGCCACCAATGGTTGAGCGATTATAATCAGGGATGCTCAAGGGGGCAGAATTTGATAAAAAAGCACACAGATAGAAGGTCCTTGCCCGTAATCAGTGAGCTCTGCTCCACTGAGACACGCTGTCCCATTACTTTAAACAAATCGGTTACCCAACATTACTGAGGTGGGGTTCCTGCCAGTACTTTACTGATCAACGTGCTTTCACTCTGAATAAATATGGAAAATGCAGGAAATGCAAAACAAGTCAGTCAACATTGGAACGAGAGACAGGGAGCCTACACCAGGATCATTAACCTAGCTGTTCATTTTTCCTATGGTGACAATCCTGCTCTGTACATCCAGGGTTATATATTTTTTTCTTTTTATCTAGCTTTTGTTTGCTGTGATCTGGGCCAGATCTGTTGCAAACTATGTGACTGGCCCTTATCCGAAAGCCTGTTTGTTTTTGCATTAAGCAAGCTCTCAAACAGCTGTGTGATGTAATCCGATAGAAGTTCAGGGCCCAATTAATGGCCTCAAGATGCACTCCATCTGCCTTTCTACCGACGCCACAGATTCAACACTGTGCAAGAGCTACCAGGGAACCAGACCAGTCAGCCGACACTCCATTAGCACACAACAACAGCCTGCATTTATATAGTGCCTTTAACGTAATAAAACGTCCCAAAGCCCCAAATAACAGGAGTGTTGCAAGACCAAAAAAAATTAATTTGACACCGAGCCAGATAAGAAGAAATTGGCGCAGGTGACCAAAAGCTTGGACAAAGAAGTATGTTTTAAGGAGCGTCTCGAAGGAGAGAGAAGCAGAGAGGAGGAGAGATTGAGGCAATAAGGGCACTATTGGTAAAAGTGCGGATGAGTTCTCCCCGGTGTCCTGGCCAATATTTATCATAGCATGGAAAGATTCTGACACAGAAGGAGGCCATACGGCCCATGGTTACCATGCTGGTCGAAAAAGAGCTACCCAGCCTAATACCACATTCTAGCACTAGGTCTGTAGCCCTGTAGATTACAGCCCATGAGTGCTCATCCAAGTATTTTTTTTTTAATGTGGTGAGGGTTTCTGCCTCTACCACCTTTTCAGGCAGTGAGTTCCAGACCCCCACCACTCACTGGGTGAAAATCTTTTTCCTCATCTCCTTCAACCAATTGCTTTAAATCTATGCCCCCTGGTTATTGACCCCTCTGCTAAGGGAAATAGGTCCGTCCTATCCACTCTACCTAGGCCCCTCATAATTTTACACACCTCAATTAAATCTCCCCTCAACCTCAGAAAACAACCCCAGCCTATCCAATCTTTCTTCATCGCTAACATTCTCCAGTCCAGGCAACATCCTCATAAATCTCCTCTGTACCCTCTCTAGTGCAATTACATCTTTCCTGTATCCCTCAATCAACAACAGATTATCTGGTCGTTATCACGTTGCTGTTTGTGGGGCCTTGCTGTGGGCAATTTGGATGCCGGCTTTCCTACATTACAACAGTGACTACACTTCAAAAAGTACTCCAAATTGGCTGTAAAGTGCTTTGGGATGTCCTGAGATCCTGAAAGGCGCTATATAAATGCAAGTCTTTCATTTCTTTCTATATTTATCCAGTAAGAGTTTAGAAGTCATGCCCATTGTTTTTGTTTCACAAAAGAAAAGCGAATGGTACCACTGGTTGAGTTAGTGACTGCCCCGCCCAGAGTAGCATGGAGTGACGGAGAGGAACCATGTTCCGGGAACTGAAGCTGCACTTCCTTGAGATGGCCACTGGGTGGCACTCGAATGCTGAACTGGATTGAAAGTTGACTTCAGCAAAACAGGATCGTTTTTGATCAACTGGAATTGTAAAAGATCTTCCAGGGCAACAGATTGTGCGTAAAAGGCTACATCCCATACAGAGCGGAATGCAGTAGGCGCATGCCAGTAGGATCATAGGTTTTCTTCGAATCTTACAACTTGTATTTATATAGAACCTTTAACATAGTGAAACGTTCCGAGGTGCCTCACGGGAGTATTATGAGATATTAAATATGACACCGAGCCGCATAAGTAGAAATTAGCGCAGGTGACCAGAGGTAGGTTTTAAAGAGCGTCTTGAAGGAGGAAAGAGAGGTAGAGAGGTTTAGGCAAGAATTCTAGAGCTTGGGGCCCAGGCAACAGAAGGCACGGCCACCGATGGTGGAGCGATTACAATCAGGGACGCTCAAGGGGGCAGAATTAGAGGAGCGCAGACATCTCGGGGGGGGTTGTGGGGCTGGAGGAGATTACAGAGATAGGGAGGGACGAGGCCATGGAGGGATTTGAAAATAAGGATGAGAATTTTGAAATCGAGGCGTTGCTTAACCAGAAGCCAATGTAGGTCAGCGAGCACAGGGGGTGATGGGTGAGCGGGACTTGGTGCGAGTTAGGAGACGGGCAGCCATATACACCACAGACAGAGGTCATTCGGCCCCTCGAGCATGTGTCGGCTCTTTGAAAGGGCTATCCAATTAATTCTCCCCCCTCCCCACCTCCTGCTCTTTCCCCATAGCCCTGCAAAGTTTTCCTTTTCAGATATTTATCCAGTTACCTACTGAAAATTACTATTGAATCTACCTCCACCTCCCTTTTGGATAGCGTATTCCAGATCATAAAACTCGCTGCCTAAAAAAATATTCTCAGCTCCCCTCTGATATTTCAGCCAATTATCTTAAATCTGTCTCCTCTGGTTACTGACCCTCCCACCAATGGAAACATTATTTCATTATTTACTCTATTAACACCCCTCATGATTTTGAGCACCTCTATTAAATCTCCCCTTAACCTTCGCAGCTCCAAGGAAAACAATCTCAGCTTTTCCAGTCCCATTCACCCATCACCCCCTGTGCTCGCTGACCTACATTGATTCCCGGTCCGGCAACGCCTCGATTTTAAAATTCTCATCCTTGTTTTCAAACCCCTCCATGGCTCTCGCCCCTCCCTATCTCCGTAACCACGTCCACCCCCTACAACCCTCTGAGATCTCTGCGCTCCTCCTGTTCTGTCCTCTTGGCGGGTTTGGTCCCGAGGCCTGGACTCGCAATCCAAGAGGCACGAGTTCAAATCCCACCACGGCAGCTGGGGAATTTAAATTCAGTTAATTAAATAAATCTGGAATAAAAAGCTAGTATCAGGGCATCAGTAACGGTGACCATGAAACTACCGGATTGTGGTAAAAACCCATCTGGTTCACTAATGTCCTTTAGGGAATGAAATCTGCCATCCTTAACCGGTCTGGCCTATATGTGACTCCAGACCCACAGCAATGTGGTTGACTCTTAACTGACCTCTGACATGGCCCTAGCAAGCCGCTTAGTTGTATTCAAGAAGGCAGCTCACCACCACCTTCTTGAGGACAATTGGGTTGGGCACATTCTATGAATACATTTTTTTTTAATCCTGATTTTAATCGCTCCATTATTGGTGGCCGTGCCTTCAGTTGCCTGGACCTAAGGTACCTGGAATTCTCTCCCTAAACCTCTCTGCCTCTCAGTCTCCTCCTTTAAGACGCTCCTTAAATCCTTTGTCCAAGCTTTTGGCCATCTGTCCTAATATCGCCTCATGCAGCTCGGTGTCAAATTTTGTTTGTTAACGTTCCTGTGAAGCGCCTTGGGACAGTTTACGACATTAAAGGCGGTATATAAATACAAGTTATTATTGTTGTTGTTGACATTGACTCTGTGATATAAAGCCAACCCCAGGCTCGAGACCCAGCGACACTGACCCACTGCACAACTTGACTGACCAGCTTAGGAGGGCAGTGATGGCGGTGAACAGCATTGCACCACTAATTTACCAAAGGAGATTCTGGATAACAGCTTTTAAAAGGTGGAAAAATGGTTTTCATTTTCAGTAAGAGATTACATAAGCGCACACTTGGGGTTGCCAGTTGGCGACGATCCAAACGCTGTTCACCATTCCTGTCCAGTCAAGTCACTCGTATAAACAAAGCTCGCCCATCTCCACGACTTGGGTATTGGTTAAGCAACGCCTCGATTTTAAAATTCTCATCCTTGTTTTCAAATCCCTCCATGGCCCTCGGCCCTTCCTATTTCATCAGCCCCACAAGCCCCTCCCACGGGATGTCTGCCCCCTTGAGCATCCCTGATTACAATCGTTCAACCATTGGTGGCCGTGCCTTCTGTTGCTTGGGCCCCAAGTTCTAGAATTCTCTGCCTAAACCTCTCTATCCTCCTTAATGACGCTTCGTAACACCTACCTGTTTGACCAAGCTTAGGTCTGCCCTAGTTTCTCCTTATGTGGCTTGGTGCCAAACTTTTTGTCTCATGATACTCCTGTGAAGCACCTTGGGACGTTTCACTACGTTAAAGGGGCTATATAAACACAGGCTGTTTGTGTTGTTGACAACAGCATTCCTGCCTGATGTGCGAAGGTGGGGGGCGCGGGGAAGAGGACACTCGCACAGCTTTACATGGGGAGGGTGAAGACCCTCACATGGTTTTTACACTGAGTGAGGATGTCGTCTGTACTGGACAACCTGATTAAAGTTGCCCAGCACAGACCTCTTGACGTTGCACCTCTTGTTGTTGAAACTCTTTTGAGTTCACCTGTGAAAACATAAAAAACAATAAACGGTGCCACCCGACCTGGGTGACACTCCAGACATTTTCAAGGCCCTTTTTTTCCCCCCTTTTTTTTTTGGGTTTTTTTTTGTGTTTTTTTTTTGGTTTTTTTTTTTTTGGTTTTTTTTTTTGGGCACTAAAATCACAATTTTTCTTGTTGTTGAAGGTTTAGAATTCCATTTCCAGCTGTTCATAAATTCCACTTAATCACTTCAGTGTGTAACGCGGACAAAGAACTGCAACAAACACACGCTCACCATTCCGCAAATAACGAATCACCGCCACTCACAGGAAGAGCGATTGACTCATTCACCTGCGTTTCACAGCCCAACACTTCGAATCTCTCACTCACACACCGACTGTCCCGTTACTATGCGTACCCAAGTCTGATACCACCTTGAATATCTCACCTGCACTGACTGCATGTGTTACTGTGTCAGCTGTGACTCAGTGGGTAGCACTCTCACCTCGGCGTCAGAAGGTTGTGGGTTCAAGACTCACTCCAGGGACCTGAGCACATAAATCTAGGCTGACACTCCAGTGCGGTGCTGAGGAAGTGCTGCACTGTCGGAGGTGCCGTCTTTCGAATGAGATGTTAAACCGAGGCCCCGTCTGCCCTCTCAGGTGGATGCGAAAGCTCTCACGGCAGTATTTCGACGATGAGCAGGGGAGTTATCTCTAGTGTCCTGACCAATATTTATCCCTCAACCGACTTCAGTAAAATAAACAACAGATGACCTGTGTCATTATCACACTGCTGTTTGTGGGAGCTTGCTATGCGCAAATTAGCTGCCGCGTTTCCTGCAATTCAACAGTGACTACACTTCAAAAAAAGTACTTCATTGGCTGTAATGCACTTTGGGACGTCCTGAGCAACACGAACTTGCATTTAAAAAGTGCATTTAATGTAGGAAAACATCCCAAGGTGCTTCATAGGCGCATCATCTAACTCAATTTGACACCAAGCCATATAAGGAGATATTAGGGCATATGACCAAAAGCATGGTAAAAGAGGTCGGCTTTAAGGAGCGTCTTAAAGGAGAAAAGAGAGGTGGAGAGGTTGAGGGAGGGAGTTCCAGAGCTTGGGGCCTTGGCAGCTGAATCAAAGGCATGAAAGGTGATATTTAAATGTAAATCTTTCTTTTTCACTTAAGGCTAGTAACACCTTGAATCTCTCCCCTACACTTAATATCTGTCACTGGGTGAGCGACTGCATAATAGCTGGAATCTCTCTGCGACACAGTTCTCCCAGTGTCAGCTGTGGCTCAGTGGGTAGCACACTCGCCCCGGAGTTAGAAAGTTGTGGGTTCAAATTCCACTCCAGGAACTTGAGCACAAAAATCTAGGCTGACACTCCCAGTGCAGTGCTGAGGGAGTGCCGCGCTGAGGGAGTGCCACACTGTCGGGGAAGCTGTCTTTCGGAGGAGATGTTAAACCGAGGCCCCATACTGCCCTCTCAGGTTGACATTAAAGATCCCATGGCACTATTTCGAAGAGGAGCAGGGGAGTTATCCCCGGTGTCCTGGGGCCAATATTTATCCCTCAATCAACATCACAAAAAAAGATTCTGGTCATTATCACGTTGCTGTTTGTGGGAGCTTGCTGTGCTCACACTGGCTGCCTCATTTCCCACATTACAACAGTGACTACACTCCAAAAGCACTTTATTAGCTGTAAAGTGCTTTGAGACGGTCTTGAAAGGCGCTATATAAATGCAAGTCTTTCTTTTCCTGTTACTGGAGTGACAGCAGAGGGTGCCGTCTCTGCCAGATGCGGATTGGCTCTGAATTAAACCGAATGTTGCCCCTCGGCAAACACCGGGTTTGCTGCCACCTGCCGAATGTAGGAAAGTGCGAGGCCCAGCCTCTCCCGGATCCAGTGTCCGCGAGAGAAACGCACTTTCATCGCCAGGATTGGGAACGGACACCAGCCCCAACAGACGCACTTGCTGGGTGGCAAATATGGTGGAGCGATGGACTTAGAAACATAGAAAATAGGAGCAGTAGTAGGCCATTCGGGGTCAGGGATCGGGCACCTCAGAGGCTCCATACAATGGTCGCAGAGAAGATTTACAAGGATGATACCAGAAATGAGAGGGTATACCCACCTGGAAAGGATGAACAGGCTGGGTCTCACCCTATGTAATCCCATGTAATATGTGTATCCTATATATCCTATGTAATCCCATGTAATCCGCACACCCAGATCAAAACGTTGCGATTCTAATTCCCGTCCTGCGTTTGCCACTGTGCATGCAGTCTCACACCATCACCTGCTATATAGCTCAGATCCTACCACGGTAGCTGGGGAATTTAAATACAGTCAATTAAATAAATCTGGAATTAAAAAGCTAGCATCAGTAATGGGCGCCCATGAAACTACCGGATTGTCGTAAAAACCCATTATTTCCTTTAGGGAAGGAAATCTGCCGCCCTTACCCGGTCTGGCCGATATATGTGACTCCAGACCCACAGCAATGTGGCTGACTCTGAACTGCTCTCTGAAATGGCAGCTCACCACCACCTTCTCAAGGGGCAATTAGGGAAGGGCAATAAATGCCGGCCTTGCCAGCGACGCCCACATCCCGAGAACGAATAAAAAAAAAAAATTCTCACTCGCTGCGTGATGCCACACGGCCCGAGTGTTTATTGGTCGGTGGGGTTCAGTCTCCCTTGATTAGCTGGCGGTAGCTAAATGTTACGTTCCCTGTTTAACATCGGCATGAAGCAGTTTCGGCTTTGTGCCAATGCCAGACCTGATGTATCAATGTCAGAGAGAGAGAGTGAGCGAAAATTTATCGCCCATCCCTAGAGTGAAACGATCACAATCGCAGGAGGTATAGAAAACCATGGGGGGCGGCTGGGATACGGAACAGAAGGCCAAGGGAGTGGGAGGATGGAGCGAGTGGGGGGAGAGGGGGACTGAAGGCGATGGGGAGGGGGGGGGGGGGGGGACTGAAGGCAGGGTGGTGGGACAGGGTAAGGGTGGGGAGAAAGAGCGTTGGAGTACTGTCTGAAAGGACTGAACGACAAATCATCGCACTTTAACCAGGTGTAAACAGCTGCTTAAACCGCTGGGACTGGGTCGGCGCACTCAATGCGGTTTAAGTCGTGCCTGTGTGGTTGCCGCCTGTGGCAATGCCAAGTGGTCAGCGCCGGTTACCCGGCACAGGCGGCTGTGTTGGATGCCCGGGGACCGGTGGGGGGGGGGGGGGCTGTATCGCCCCGTGGGGTGTAAATCAGGCCGCTAGACTGAACGGAATCCTGAAGCGGAGCGAGACTGCCTGGTCCGGGGAGCTTTGCTCCACAGTCAGGCCGGAGCCAAACCCCAGGTTTGAGCTGCATTCACACTACAGCAGCAACAGGGGCCAAACCGCTCCACGCCAAGCCCCGACAGTGGCAGCGAGAATACTGCGGCACATTTCCCCCGCTCTGGCCCTCTAAGGCCACCATCTCCCCTGCACTCCACTTACTGGCCATTTGTGGCTTGCCTCAATATTGCGAGAGGAATTTACCGCTGTCATGGCAACAAAATCGGTGCAGATAATTCTACCACCAAATATTTGCATGTTAAAAATAAACTCTCAGGTGATCTGTACAAACATTTCACCTCCAACAACAGAACTTTGCGGTACTCCAGTAACCAAGAGCCCCCACCCTGCCGACCCCACAAAAATATATATATATATACGCCGCTGCCAGGATATGCTGAGTTCATGGGCTCTGAGCAGAACAGTCGGTGACAACTCATCTACTGAACACTTGACCTTGGATGTGTGGAAAAGGTGAAGTACAGGCTTGATGCTTTCTCTTCAAAGTGGTTTTGGCAGACTCGAAATACAGTGTGAGCTCCATCCCCCTCACCCCACACCTCACCGTTCAACCAGGGTACCATATTATAACAAAAACAGCACAGACACAATGGGCCAAATGGCCTCCTTCTGCGCTGTACATTTCCATGATTCTGTACCGTAAGGCCAGGGTACCTTGTTATAAATATACCATCTGCCCAGGTTATTGCAACACAATGTAACAGGAATATCACACTTTAAGGGCATTGTATAACAGACATACCACATTATAAAGCTACCATACAACTAAGGTACTGTATCAAAAGGGTACAATGTAACAGGAATATCAAAAGGGCACAGTACAGCAGGCATCATATTATAAGGGTTCCATATAACAATGGAATCGTATTTAAAGGGTATTGTACGACGGGCACCCATATTATAACTAAATCGTACGACCACTGAAACCCATTATAAAAGCACTTTACACCAAGGGTATACACGATAAGGGTACAGTACGACGGGGATAGACAAGGGTACAGTACGACAGGGGTAGACAAGGGTACAGTACGACAGGGGTAGACAAGGGTGCAGTACGACAGGGGTAGACAAGGGTGCAGTACGACAGGGGTAGACAAGGGTGCAGTACGACAGGGGTAGACAAGGGTGCAGTACGACAGGGGTAGACAAGGGTGCAGTACGACAGGGGTAGACAAGGGTGCAGTACGACAGGGGTAGACAAGGGTGCAGTACGACAGGGGTAGACAAGGGTGCAGTACGACAGGGGTAGACAAGGGTGCAGTACAACAGGGGTAGACAAAGGTGCAGTACGACGGGGGTAGACAAAGGTGCAGTCCGACGGGGGTAGACAATAAGGGTACTATAGAACAGGTATACCATATTTTAACTATACTGTACAAGAGGAGTACTGTATTGTAGGAGTGCAGCATGTCAGGGATGTCATGCTATGGGCATACTGTGTGACGAGGGTACAGTATTATAAAGCACTGGATCTCGGTGGTCTCATGCAATGATGTGCGCAGTTTATTGTCACTGCACTTGTGCCTCCGGTCACCCGCTCGCGCTTGTGCCGGTTCCCCACTCAGTGCCTGTCTCCCCGGGATTGCAGAATGAACCAATAAACTCCCTGCTCCTGGCCACGAGAGACTCGAGGTCAAACCTCACTGACCCGAGCGAACACCACCAACCGGCCCTGAAACATGCTCACGATCAACGCTCCCGTTAAGCAGTGCGGCCGCACAGTGCTCTGTGGGTCCCGCCCAGCCCGTGAGCCGGCATTGAAACACAAAAGCCGCCTACACGCGGAATTGTGAATAGTCCGCGGGACCCGTTAAAGGGGCCCCCCCCAAAAAAAAATTAGAGGGAACATTGCTCACGACATCCTCCGGATCAATATTCCAGACATTTGCAATGCAGGGTCTGGCAGAAGAATTAAGAGGATGTAAAACGGTAATTCACATAAACAAAGCCTTAGCCAAAGGAGGGGGAACTAGCTCGGTTTCCTGTTCCCAAACGCTGTATGGTGGGGAGGACAGCCCTCGAGGTTATAGGTTCCGACTTCAATTTGTTTCTCTCTAAATTATTTTTCACGGCCAGTGCGGTTTTGGGCCCCCAACACACCAGCGCATGGTGGCTACACGCCAACCTTCCCTCTGGCGTCTCAGCCAGGTGCCCACAGTCTGTGTGTGTGTCGCCCCGACTGCTGTGTTGTCAGCAGGCTGTTTAAACTGGAGGGGGGGGGCGGGCATCACAACCTCTGTACTCACAGGAGTCATTCCCTCAGCCGCACTTTCTGGTGGTGGGGGCTAGTCACTGAATAGCGAGCAGGAGCAGGAATTGTGAATACTTTTCCCCTACTCAAGGTTGCTGGGAACAGTTATAATGTTACAAATGCCATTCTGGCCCAGATCGGCGACTTCAGTGTTCCAGATTTGGCATCTGTCTGATCTGTGCCACTCAGCCCAACACCAGTGGGTGTTGTACATAAAGGAACACAAATACTTTAATTTATATAGCGCCTTTCATGACCTCAGGACATCCCAAAGCATTTTACACCGAATGAAGTACTTTTGGAGTGTAGTCACTGTTGCAATGTAGGAAACGCGACAGCCAACTTGCGCACAGCAAGCTTCCCACAAACAACAATGTGATAACGATCAGATAATCTGTTTTCTCAGTGATGTTGGTTGAGGGATAAATATTGGTCAGGACACCGAGGAGAACTCCCCTGATTTTCTTCAAAATGCTGCCATGGGATCTTTTACATCCACCTGAGAGAGCAGACGGGGCCTCGGTTTAATGTCTCATCTGAAAGATGGCACCTCCGACAGTGCGGCACTCCCTCAGCACTGCACTGGAGTGATGGCCTGTAATTTTATGCTCAAGTCTCTGAAGTAGGACTTGAAACCACAACTTTTTTTCTTTCGTTCCTGGGATGTGGGCATCGCTGGCAAGGCCAGCATTTATTGCCCATCCCTAATTGCCCTCGAGAAGGTGGTGGTGAGCCGCCTTCTTGGACCGCAGAGGGCAGTTAAGAGTCAACCACATTGCTGTGGGTCTGGAGTCACATATAGACCAGACCGGGTAAGGGCAGCAGATTTCCTTCCCTAAAGGACATTAATGAACCAGATGGGTTTTTACGACAATCCGGTAGTTTCATGGTCACCATTTATTCCAGATTTTATTTTATTTTATTTAAATTCCCCAGCTGCCATGGTGGGATTTGAACTTGTGTCTCTTGGTCATTAGTCTCAGCCTCTGGATTACTGGTCCAATAACATACCGTACCCCTTGTACCAAGTGTTCTGACTCAGAATAGCGAGCGCTACCTACAAGGGAGAAAAATTGTCAATTACAATGAAAAGTTCTCATTCAGTGTCAGCCGTGGCTCAGTGGGTAGCACCCTCGCCCGAGAGTCAGAGGTTGTTAGTTCAAGTCCCACTCCAGGAACTTGTGCACGTTAATCTAGGCTGACACTCCAGTGCAGTGCTGAGGGAGTGCTGCACTGTCGGAGGTGCCGACTTTCGGATGAGACGTTAAAATCGAGGCCCCGTCCGCTCTCTCGGGTGGATGTAAAAGATCCCAGGGCACTATTTTGAAGAGGAGCAGGGGAGTTAACCCCGGTGTCCTGGCCAATATTTATCCCTCAAACATAACAAAAACAGATTACCTGGTCATTATCACATTGCTATTTGTGGGAGCTTGCTGTGCGCAAATTGGCTGCTGCGTTTCCTACATTACAACATGCCAAAAAAGTACTTCATTGGCTGTAAAGCGCTTTGGGACGTCCGGTGGTGCTGAAAGGCGCTATAGAAATGCAAGTCTTTCTTTCAATCATTTTGGGGGCAGGGGAGCTTCAGGTTACACAAGGGCAATCTCGCAGCTTCAAAGGGACGAGGTGTTTACCCGAGAACTGTCGGACTCCCAGCGCAGTGCACCTGGCCACCTGCATAGCCGCTGATTAACTCGCCAAGCCACTCGCTCAGGTGTGCGAAGATGGCTTCAGGGTGATCCTGTTACAGCTGTCTCCTCGCTGCCCCCTCACAGCAACACATCGTTACGCAGGATTACACGGGCTATACGGCACAGAAACAGGCCATTCGGCCCGACCAGTCCATGCCGGCGTTTATGCTCCACTCGAGCCTCCTCCAGTCTTTCCTCATCTAACTCTATCAGCATAACCCTCTATTCCCTTCTCCCCTATATGCTTGTCCAGTCTCCCCTTAAATGCATCGATACTATTCGCTTCAACCACTCCCTGTGGCAGCGAGTTCCACATTCTCATCACTTTCTGGGTCAAGACATTAGTTTTTTTTTAAACAAATACCTCAGGCAGAATTAGCAAAACACTATTCCCTGTTTTGGCTTTGAAGATCTCACACACACGCACACACACACTGTTGTTGCTGCTGGACTTGACAACCTTGCAAAAAGGCAGAGAGAAATTTTTTTTTTTTAAAACACCCGCACAAGTTGAATAAAAGGTAAAAAAAAATGACACCTTGCCTTACCTTGCTGGCTGTGGTCTCTAGGATTTCTCACTCTGTCTGTCTCTGTCTCTCTCTCCCCTACCCCCACTCCCAGAGTCGCAATCTGCTATTGCTTAGCCCAAAACGACACACCGGTGGGATTCTGCTCACCAGGTCTGTGAAGCCACTCCCGGAGTACCTGCCATCCGAATAGCAACGCAGAGAGGGCAGCCTGCTCCTCCTCTCGCTGTGTGTGTGTGAGCTTTCTCCGCAGCCTGCTCTGAAATCCGACACCTCAAGGTCTTGCCTAACCCGCCCCAAGTGCGGAGTCTTCTGCTTTCCAGCCCAGCGAGAAGCCAAGCAACAGATAATGTGACAGGCAAGAGTTACTGCGTGTAATTACAGGGCTCTTGTGCACCAGCCTGACGTAACCGGCATTAGTCAGCTCAGCAGGTGAGCGGGCCCGCAACACAAGATGCCAGC
This sequence comes from Pristiophorus japonicus, assembly GCF_044704955.1. Taxonomy (NCBI): domain Eukaryota; kingdom Metazoa; phylum Chordata; class Chondrichthyes; family Pristiophoridae; genus Pristiophorus; species Pristiophorus japonicus. The sequence goes on from NC_091993.1 coordinate 119,175,811, forward strand.
AAGCAGAATGTAGAAGCAGCTTGTGTTAAAACAAACGCTTTAAAAAAAAAAAATTCCACCCCTCGATATCCTGCTCCATTTTTTTCCAAGGTGCTGACTCAACAACAACCACCTGCATTTATATAGCGCCTTTAACGCAGTAAGACGTCCCAAACTTCACAGGGGTGCGGTCGGACAACAGCTGACTCTGAACCACACAAGGAGATATTGGGGCAGGTACCGAAAGATCAAAGAGGTAGTTTTTTTTGGAGAGTCTTAAGAAAGACTTGCATTTATATAGCGCCTTTCACGACCACCGGACATCGCAAAGCGCTTTACAGCCAAGGAAGGACATTTGGAGTGTAGTCACTGTTGTAATGTGGGAAACGCGGCAGCCAACTTGCGCACAGCAAGCTCCCACAAACAGCAATGTGATATTGACCAGATAATCTGTTTTTAGTGATGATGATTGAGGGATAAATATTGGCCAGGACACCGGGGAGAACTCCCCTGCTCTTCAAAATAGTGCCGTGGGATCTTTTATGTCCACCTGAGAGAGCAGATGGAACCTCGATTTAACATCTCATCTGAAAGATGGCACCTCCAACAGTGCAGCACTCCCTCAACACTGCACTGGGAGTGTCAGCATAGGTTTATGTGCTCAAGTCCCTGGAGTGGGATTTGAACCCACAACCTTCGGACCCAGAGGTGAGTGCGCTACCCACTGAGCCACAGCTGACAAGTAACAATCGAAGGGGGCCCTATCCTGCCGATCAGTGAATCACAGTAAAATTGTACAGTCTTCAAAATGCAATGGCATAATCTGATGGACATAACAAACACAGAGCAGCTTAATGATGCAAAAACAAAACAAAACGCATGTGAAATTTGCACTGAATCGTTTCCCATAAAGCCCTGGAACGTTGGCGAGAGGCTCCCCCTCAGGGGTGGGTTAGGATGTCCTGGGAGGAGCCAGCACATAATCCAGTCAGTGCAGTACTGAGGGAATGCTGCACTGTCGGAGGTGCCGTCTTTCGGATGAGACGTTAAACCGAGGCCCCGTCTGCCATTTTGCAGAATGGAACAGAAATTCTGGTGCCCGGAGTTTAACATGGGGCAACAGAGTTATCAGCGGAGCTATTGAGAGCGCCTCACTGTCAGTATTTAAGCAGAGCTGAAGGGTTATTGGAGTCAACTTAAACCAACATGCACACCAACATCTTTCGGATGAGACGTCAAACCGAGGTCCCATCTGCTCTCTCAGGTGGGCATAAAAGATCCCATGATACTATTTCGAAGAAGAGCAGGGGAGTTCTCCCCGGTGTCCTGACCAATATTTGTCCTTCAATCAGGCAGATTATGAGTTCATTATTACATTGCTGTGGGAGCTTGCTGTGCGCAAATTGGCTGCCGTGTTTTCTACATTACAACAGTGACTACACTTCAAAATCATCATCATAGGCAGTCCCTTGAAATCGAGGAAGTCTTGCTTCCACTCTAAAAGTGAGTTCTCAGGTGACTGAACAGTCCAATATGGGAATTACAGTCTCTGTCACAGGTGGGACAGACGGTGGTTGAGGGAAAGGGTGGGTGGGGAGTCTGGTTTGCCGCACCTGCGCTTGATTTCTGCATGCTCTCGGCGACGAGACTCGAGGTGCTCGGCGCCCTCCCGGATGCTCTTCCTCCACTTAGGGCGGCCTTTGGCCAGGGATACACTTCAAAAAGTGCTTCATTGGCTGTAAAGCGCTTTGGGACGTCCGGAGGTGGTGAAAAGGATACAGCCTTATCTCCTCTGACTAACTAACTAAACACTTGCTGGGAAACTTGAACCAGATCATTTCAGAAATACTCACAATCAATGTACAGATTCATCATCGTTTTCACACCTTTGCATTCCCTGCCTCAGCCCAGAATCCATTTGATCCTTTTTATGCTTTTCCCACTGTAACGCCACTTGCAAAGATCTGTACCCTTAGATCTCCTTGTCCCGCTGCTCCTTTCAGATTGTGATGTGTAACTATATTTGCTTTTACTCGTTTGATGTTAAAAACAACAGAATTTGAAGTTCCTCCTTCAGTAAGTTCAATATTAAGTTCATGCCTTGCTCGTAGAAAAACAATTCCAAAGCTAAATTCTCAATAAATTTGGGGAAAACGAAAGTTTAAAATCAGAAGGTAGTGGAGATTTAGTATAGACAAGTAATCAATAAGTGAATGTCAGCCGTGGCTCAGTGGGCAGCACCCTCACCTCTGAATCAGAAGGGTGAAGGTTCATGCCCCACTCCAGAACTTGAGGATTAGGCTGACACTCTGGTGCAGTGCTGAGGGAGTGCTGCACTGTTGGAGGTGCTGTCTTTCAGATGAGACATTAAACTGAGGTCCTCTCAAGTGGACATAAACGATCCCATGGCACTATTTTCAAAAAAGAGCAGGGGAGTTATCTCTGGTAGCCTGGCTAATATTTATCCCTCAATCAACATATATAAGCAGATTATTTGCACATTCTCATATTGCTGTTTGTGGGAGCACAAATTGGCTGCCGCATTTCCCACATTATAACAGTGACTACACTCCAAAAGTACATAATTGGCTGGAAAGCGCCTTGAGACGTCCGGCGGTAATGAAAGGCGCTATATAAATCCAAGCCTTTCTTTCTTAATAATTTGTCTTCAGTTTCAGGGCTTTGAAGGACATGTTTCAGGATTCGAAAGGGTTAATTTTTTTGTTCGTGGATGTGTTCAAACTCAGAAGTGAAAGAAACGGGGGCATGATTGATTCAGGAAATAGTTCAGCACTAAAAATAGTTCATCAAACCAGAGTCATGGGCGACATACGAAAGGGCAGGAGGAGGTCAGAAATAGAACAGGAGATTGCAAAAGTTAATCATAATTCCTTGTGACTGATGATTTCACAGAGCACGGAAGGCGACATTCATTATTTAAGGAAAAGGTCCCGACAGGGCCACTCCCTCTGGTATGAACAAATAGCTGCTTGCATCCTAGTCAGGGATGCACATCCATTCCTTTATAATCTGCAAAACGCTCCTTTACATTTTTGTCTTTTGCTTGTCATCATCATCATCATCGTCCCTGGGAGTCGAGGAAGACTTGCTTCCACTCTAAAAGTGAGTTCTTATGTGACTGAACAGTCCAATACGGGAATTACAGTCTCTGTCACAGGTGGGACAGACAGTGGTTGGAGGAAAGGGTGGGTGGGGAGTCTGGTTTGCCACACGCTCCTTCCGCTGCCTGCGCTTGTTTTCTGCATGCTCTTGACGATGAGACTCGAGGTGCTCAGCGCCCTCCCGGATGCTCTTCCTCCACTTAGGGCGGTCTTTGGCCAGGGATTCCCAGGTGTACAATGCAGGAGAAGGATGTCCACATGTGTGTGTGTGTTTTGTGTGTGCGCGCGTGTATGTGTGCGTGTGAGTGTACACATGTGTGCGTGTGTGTAGATGCGTCCATTCCACCCCAGGTAGCCTTGTGTGCAGGCTGGTATACAACTTCAAGGCAGAAAGCCAAAGTGGCAATGGTTCTTATTTATACTCTTCCCAGTTGATGAAGCTTCGAGGTGTCCCAAGATTTTTGACTTTGTGGACAGCTTGGGTGCATAGTTTGGAGACTAGAGACCACATATAAACATAGGAGCAGGAGGCGCCAATCAGTCTTGCTCCATCATTCAGTTAGATCATGACTGATATTTTTGTTAATTCCATTTACCCGCTTTAAAGAACGAAAGACTTACATTTATATAGCGCCTATCACACCCACCGGATGTCTCAAGTGTTTACAACTAATGAAGTACTTTTTGAAGTGTAGTTACTGTTATAATGTGGGAAACGCGGCAGCCAATTTGCGCTCAGCAAGCTCCCACAAACAGCAATGTGATAATGACCCAGATCATCTGGGGTTTTTTATATTATGTTGATTGAGGGATAAATATTGGACAGGACACTGGGGATAACGCCCCTGCTCTTCTTTGAAATAGTGCCGTGTGATTTTTTTACGTCCATTCGAGAGAGCAGACGGGGCCTCGATTTAACGTCTCATCCAAACGACGGCACCTCCGACAGTGCAGCACTCCCTCAGCACTGCACTGGGAGTGTCAGCCTAGATTTATGGGCTCAAGTCTCTGGTGTGGCTTAGCTCCATATCACTTGATACCCTCCACCTAACAAAAATATCTCAATCTCAGTCTTGATAGCTCCAATTATCGCCCAGCATCCACAGCCTTTTGGGGGGGCGGGGGGAGAGAATTCTAGATTTCTGCCACCCTTTGTGTTAAAAAGTGTACCTTGATTTCCCTCGTAAATATCTCCTCATTCTTGGTTCCCACATGTTCCTGCAAAGATGGCCATATCTCACGTTGCTGACACTTGCAGATCATTCTGTTCCGGTTTAGAATTGATTCACCAATTTCACTTTCCAAACCTCCAAGCCCACAGAGTTAAACAGGAGGTAAGCCAGTACAACAGAGTTGCCTGGGCTATGTGGGTCAAACAGCAAGGCATCGTGGGCCGCGTATGGCCATAGTGTGGCCACCCCAGCCCTAACCTACACCATCACCATTTTGGTTTGCACGTCATGGCCTCTAAATCCAGACTCTGATGTCCCGCCCTTCAGAAATTCCAAAAACGACCCCAGGGTCAGGGGCAACATAAGAAATAGGAGCAGAAGTAGCCATTTGGCCCCTCGAGCCTGCTCCGCCATGCAATAAGATCATGGCTGATCTGATCATGGACTCAGCTCCATTTTCTGCCCGCTCCCCATAACCCTTTACTCCCTTATCGCTCAAAAATCTGTCTATCTCCGCCTTAAATATATTCAATGACCCAGCCTCCACAGCTCTCTGGGGCAGAGAATTCCACAGATTTACAACTGAAAGAAGAAATTCTCCTCATCTCAGTTTTAAATGGGCGGCCCCTTATTCTGAGACTATGCCCCCTAGTTTTAGTTTCCCCTATGAGCGGAAATATCCTCTCTGCATCCACCTTGTCGAGCCCCCTCATTATCTTATATGTTCTGATAAGATCACCTCTCATTCTTCTGAACTCCAATGAGTATAGACCCAATCTACTCAACCTATCTTTATAAGTCAACTCCCTCATCTCAGGAATCAACCTAGTGAACCTTCTCTGAACAAACTCCAGTAGAAGTATATCCTTCCTTAAATACGGAGACCAAAACTGTACGCAGTACTCCAGGTCTTACCAATACCCTGTACAGTTGTAGCAGGACTTCTCTGCTTTTATACTCTATCCCCCCTTGCAATAAAGGCCAACATTCCATTTGCCTTTCTGATTACTTGCTGTACCTGTATATTAACTTTTTGTGTTTCATGCACAAGGACCCTTGATCATATTAGACATTTCTGAGCACAGCTCCCACAGAAGCACAGCCAGCAAAAGCACACGGGCTGGAAGGGCCCAGGTTTGAATCCTGATCTGCACCGCAATTGGGCTTGGCTTCCCTGCACTGAGGAAGGGAAGAAAGATGAAGTGTGTGAACCCTGGCTGAATACTATCCAGCGGCTCTCTGGGAAAAATCTGCCTACGCACCTTTTTGGGAGGGAGACAACAATTGGCTTTTCTGTAAAGCCTTTTTAACAAAGTAAGACGTCCCAAGGGGCTTCACAAGAGCGATTACCAGACACAATGTGGCACCAAGCCAAATAAGGAGATATTAGGATAGGTGAAAGAGGTAGTTTTTAAAGAGGTGGGTTAAAAGTAGCAGAGAGAGAGAGAGAGACAGAGAGAAAAAGAAAAAGCCTTGCATGACTTTCCACAACCACCGGTTGTCTCAAAGCGCTTTACAGCCATTGAAGGAAAGGTTTAGGGAGGGAATTCCAAAATTTAGGGCTAGCTGGCATGGCTACCAATGGTGGGGGGTGGGGAAATTATTGCAAGGGGGATAGAGTATAAAAGCAGAGAAGTCCTGCTACAACTGTACAGGGTATTGGTGAGACCTGGAGTACTGCATACAGTTTTGGTCTCCGTCTTTAAGGAAGGATATACTTCCACTGGAGGCTGTTCAGAGAAGGTTCACTAGGTTGATTCCGGAGATGAGGGGGTTGACATGAAGATAGGTTGAGTAGATTGGGCCTATACTCATTGGACTTCAGAAGAATGAGAGGTGATCTTATCGAAACATATAACATAATGAGGGGCTCAACAGGGTGAATGTAGAGAGGTTATTTCCAATCATAGGGGAAACTAAAACTAGGGGGCATAGTCTCAGAATAAGGGGCCGCCCATTTAAAACTGAGATGAGGAGGAATTTCTTCTCTCAGAGGGTTGTAAATCTGTGGAATTCTCTGCCCTAGAATCACTGAATATATTTAAGGTGGAGATAGACAGATTTTTGAGCAATAAGGGAGTAAAGGGTTCTGGGGAGCAGGCAGGGAAGTGGAGCTGAATCCATGATCAGATCAGCCATGATCTTATTGAATGGTGGAGCAGGCTCGAGGGTCCAAATGGCCTACTCCTGCTCCTATTTCTTATGAGATGGATGAGTGGCTAAAATTGGAGAAACACAGAGATCTTGGAGGGGGTTGCAGAGATCGAGTGTGGAGAGGCCTCGGAGGGATTTGAACACAAGAATGTGAATATTAAATTCGAGACGTTGCAAACAGACACAGCTGTGGTGTTCCTCTCTCCCTCGCTCCCCCTCCCTCCTGTTTGTGCAGAGTCTTGGCGACACTCACAACCTATGCTCACCACTTGAAGAATGGCCAATTAGGTGAGGTACCAGAGGTCAGACAACACCTGTGGAACTTGACCCCAGCATGAGTCAGCATCTTTGGCAAAAAAAATACATCACTGAATCGGGCATGGTAGAAGACAGTGCTGTGAACATTTATAGAACAAAAAACACAGCAGAGATTAAATATTAAACATTCATGAAACAACAGGAACTGAATGTTAAACATTTATGAAACACAGCCATCGGTGAGTTTTATTTTCTGAAGGCATTCCAGCTTAAAAAAAGCTGGTTGAAAATGGCTTGTTTGTAAGGCTGATGCTTCCAAACGTAGCAGCTGTTCGCAGTGCTTAATTCCTTCCCGCACGTCATGTATGTACATGCTGTTGGTGGCCACCAGATGGTGTCATTGCTGGAGGCCACTGAGCAACACGCACATGGTGCTGCTCTGGTATAATTTGTACCTGTATTGCATACATAACGCTTCCCGTGGCAGAGAATGGGAGACAGTTAAAGGCGGATGAGTAATGGCAGAGGGAGGGGCAGGACCGTGATGAGTCACTGTGCCCTACCAACAACAACTCGTATTTATATAGCGCCTTTAACGTAGTGAAACGTCCCAAGGCGCTTCACAGGAGTGTGATGAGATTTTAAAAATTTACACCCAGCCACCCAAGTAGAAATTTGGGCAAATGACCAAAAAGTCAAAGAGGTAGGTTTTAAGGAGCGGTCTTGAAGGAGGAAAGAGAGGTAGAGAGGTGAAGGGGTTTAGGGAGGGAGTTCCAGAGCTTGGGGCCCGGGCAACAGAAGGCACGGCCACCGATGGTTGAGCGATTACAATCAGGGATGCTAAAGAGGGCAGAATTTTAGGAGCACAGACATCTCGGGGGGGTTGTGGGGCTGGAGGAGATTACAGAGATAGGGAGGGGGCGAGGGCCATGGAGGGATTTGAAAATAAGGCTAAGAATTTTGAAATCGAGGGTCAATCGTCGTCTCCTATTCTCTGCCTCAGCCTTTCAAAATAAACACAGATTTGCACATTCTCATAACAGTTCTCCCTTCGGGAGGGTGCTGGGGGATATTTGGTGCTTTCAAGACCGAGATTGACAGATTTGTGTTGGTTAAGAGGTGTATGGTGCTAAGGAGGGTAAATGGTGTTGAGGGACAGATCAGCCATGATCTGATTGAATGGCGGAACAGGCTCGAGGGGCTGAATGCCCGCCTGCTGTTCCTAAGTACCTCCCCAGCCAGCAACAAAGCCATCCCACTGCAAGAGCACTGCTCCTCGAGTCACGGTCTCCTCAATCATATCAATCCCACAGCCCCGTGCAGGATTGCTAATTTTATCATTGCTTTTCGCTGCTCACAGTGATGTCAATAATTCATCTTAATTCCCAGCTCTGCAGTCTGCTCTGCAATTCAAAGTGGCTTCAATTAATTGGATGATTCAAAAGTTTTTAGTGCAACAAAAATAACTGAATTCTCGTGGGGAAATGGTAGATACTTTAAACCAACATCTGCATGAACCAGATTGTACACTGAGAGTAAACCGGGAGGGAGGGCGGGTGGGGGGGGGGGGGGATATGACAACTGGGGAAAGTACAAACCGGGCTGCCGATTCACAATCATTGCGTTTTATACTATTATCCAAAGTCAAAATCACCCCCATGGTGTGAATATTTCACATTGGCCAAGCTTTAGAAGTTTGAAGTCTGTACACATGCCACCCAACTGTCACACCCTCCCCCAACCTGGTGCTGTCCCCTGGGGAGGCATACTTTATACCCAATTCACCAATATTGATTTTATTTGCACCTGAATTATTTGTCTACTTTACACCTGTTATATATGTGGACTTGTATTTACTCTGTACAGCCACCAGAGGGCTCATCCCCTGGAGTCCCAAGGGATCCCCTAATCCCGTGGGAGCACCGGTATTTAAGGAGGCTTCACAGGTTGGAGAGGCACTCTGGAGACCTGCAATAAAAGACTACGGTCACACTTTACTTTGAGCTCACAGTGTCAGTCTGACTCTTTCTCCACACACAACAACTGGCGACGAGATACAGATAGCGAACCCAAAGATGCAGAGAACAGTGGGCATCCTGGAGAAATTCTCGGAGGGAGATGATTGGGGGAAACCTTTGTGGAGCGACTCGACCAATACTTCGTGGCCAACGAGCTAGATGGGGAAGAGAGCGCTGCCAAACGAAGGGTGATCCTCCTCACTGTCTGTGGGGCACCAACATATGGCCTCATGAAGAATCCGTTCAATCCAGCGAAACCCACAGAGAAATCGTACGACGATTTGTGCACACTGATCCGGGAGTGCTTCAACCCGAAGGAAAGCATTCTGATGGCGAGGTACTGGTTCTACACCTACAAAAGGTCTGAAGGCCGGGAAGTGACGAGTTATGTCGCCGAGCTAAGACGCCTTGCAGGACATTGCGAATTTGAAGGACATTTGGAGCATATGCTGAGAGACTTTTTCGTACTTGGCATTGGCCACAAAACCATACTTGGCAAACTTTGAACTGTAGAGACCCCAACCTTGAATAAGGCCATAGTGATAGCCCAGGTGTTCATTGCCACCAGTGACAATACGAAGCAAATCTCTCAGCACACAAGTGCTGCTACAAGTATTGTGAACAAAGTAATGTTGTTTTCGAATCGTAACGTACAGGGCAGGTCACACATACCTGCAGCTGCAAGTCCACAGATGACTCAGAGTCCACCATCAAGGGTGATGAATGCAAGGCCATTAACACCTTGTTGGCGCTGCAGGGGTGATCATCGTTTCCATTCATGCCGATTCAAAGAGTACGTTTGCAAGGGCTGTGGAACAATGGGACACTTCCAACGAGTGTGCAGGCGAGCTGCAAAGCCTGTTAAACCTGCAAACCACCATGTTGCAGAGGAGGACAGATCCACGGAGGATCACGACGAACCAGAGCCTCAGATAGAGGAACATGGGGTACACACATTCACCACAAATTGTCCCCCGATAATGCTGAATGTTGAACTAAATGGACTCCCGGTGTCAATGAGCTGGACACCTGTGCGTGCCAGTCCATCATGGGCAAAAAGACTTTCGAAAGGTTTTGGTGCAACAAGGCCTCAAGGCCAGTCTTAACTCCAGTTCGCACAAAGCTAAGAACTTACACTAAAGAACTGATTCCTGTAATCGGCAGTGCTACCGTAAAGGTCTCCTACAATCCTACTCTGGGTGGTACCAGGCGATGGTCTCACGCTGCTCGGCAGGAGCTGGCTGGGAAAGATACGCTGGAACTGGGACAACATCTGAGCGCTATCGCCCGCTGACGACACTTCGTGTGCACAGGTCTTAAACAAATTTCCTTCGCTGTTCGAACCAGGCATCGTGAAATTCCAAGGAGCAAAAGTTCAGATCCACCTAATTCCGGGGCGCGACCCATCCATCACAAGGCGAGAGCAGTACCGTACATGATGAGAGAAAGGGTAGAGATCGAGCTAGACCGGCTGCAAAGAGGGGGCATCATTTCACCGATCGAGTTCAGCGAGTGGGCCAGTCCTATTGCCCCAGTCCTCAAGGGAGATGGCACCGTCAGAATCTGTGGCGATTACAAAGTAACTATCAATCGTTTCTCCCTGCAGGACCAATACCCACTGCCAAAGGCCGACGACCTCTTTGCAACGTTTTCGGGAGGAAAGACATTCACAAAGCTGGATCTGACTTCAGCCTACATGACGCAGGAACTGGCGAAATCATCGAAGGCCCTCACCTGCATCAACATGCGCAAAGGTCTTTTCGTTTATAACAGATATCCATTTGGAATCCGATCAGTGGCGGCGATATTCCAGAGAAACATGGAAGTTTACTGAAGTCGGTCCTGCACACCGTGGTCTTCCAGAACGACATCTTGGTCACAGGTCGGAACACAGTCGAGCAGAACCTGGACTCAACCGCGTGGGGCTCAGGTTAAAACACTCGAAGTGCGTTTTCTTGGCGCTTGAAGTGGCATTCTTGGGAAGGATGATTGCGGCGGATGGCATCAGGACGAAGACGGAGGCAATCGAGAACGCACCGAGGCCAGAGAACGTGATGGAGCTGCGGTCGTTTCTGGGACTCTTGAACTACTTTGGTAACTTCTTACCGGGTCTCAGCACACTGCTAGAACCACTGCATGTCTTACTACAAAAAGGGGGTGAATGGGTTTGGGGCAAAAGCAAAGAAAGTGCCTTTGTAAAAGCAAGAAAATTGTTATGCTCAAACAAATTGCTTGTGTAGTATGATCCATATAAGCGTTTGGTACTAGCATGTGATGTGACATCATATGGCGTCGGGCGTGTATTGCAACAAGCTAATGATTTCGGGAAACTAACTAGTTGGCTTATGCATCCAGGAGTCTGTCTAAGGCTGAGAGAGCCTACAGCATGATTGAAAAAGAAGCGTTAGCGTGTGTCTATGGGGTAAAGAAAATGCATTAATACCTGTTTGGGCTAAAATTCGAATTGGAAAATGACCATAAGCTACTTATATCCCTGTTCTCCGAGAGTAACGTGATAAATACCAACGCATCAGTCCGCATCCAGAGATGGGCGCTCACGTTGTCCTCATACAACTACGCCATCCACCCCAGGCCAGGCACAGAAAACTGCGCCGATGCTCTCAGTAGGCTGCCATTGCCCACCACTGGAGTGGAAATGGTGCAGCCCGCAGATCTAGCCATGGTTATGGAAGCATTTGAGAGTGAGCAATCACCCGTCACTGCCCGGCAGATCAAAACCTGGACAAGCCAGGACCCCTTAATATCTCTAGTCAAAAGCTGTGTGCTTCACAGGAGCTGGTCCAGTGTCCCAGTGGAAATGCAGGAAGAGATAAAGCCGTTCCAGCAGCGCAAAGCTGAAATGTCTATACAGGCAGACTGCCTTCTGTGGGGCAATTGAGTAGTGGTCCCCAAGAAGGGCAGAGACACCTTCATCAATGACCTCCACAGTACCCACCCAGGCATCATAATGATGAAAACGATAGCCAGATACCACATATGGTGGCCCGGTATCGATGTGGACTTAAGAGTCCTGCGTTCACAGATGTAATACATGCTCGCAGTTAAGCAATGTACCCAGGGAGGCGCCGCTAAGTTTATGGTCTTGGCCCTCCAAACCGTGGTCGAGGGTACATGTCGACTATGCAGGCCCGTTCTTGGGTAAAATGTTCCTTGTGGTTGTAGACGCGTACTTCAAGTAGATTGAATGTGAGATAATGTCGGCTAGCATGTCCGCTGCCACTACTGAAAGCCTGCGGGCCATGTTTGCCACACACGGCTTACCCGATGTCCTGGTGAGCGACAACGGGCCATGTTTTACCAGTGCTGAGTTCAAGGAATTCATGACCCGCAACTGGATCAAACATGTCACATCTGCCCCGTTTAAACCAGTGTCCAATAGTCAGGCAGAGAGAGCAGTGCAAACCATCAAGCAAGGCTTGAAGAGGGTAACTGAAGGCTCACTGCAGACTCGCCTATCCCAAGTCCTGCTTAGCTACCACACGGGATCCCACTCACTCACTGGGATCCCACCTGCTTAACTGCTCATGAAAAGAGCACTTAAGACAAGGCTCTCGTTAGTTCATCCTGGTCTACATGAACAGGTAGAGAGCAGGTGGCTTCAACAAAGTGCATACCATGATAGCGTAAATGTGTCACGCGAGATTGAAATCAATGATCCTGTATTTGTATTAAATTATGGACAAGGTCCCAAGTGGCTTCCCGGCACTGTCGTGGCCAAAGAGGGGAGCAGGGTGTTTCGGGTCAAACTTTCAAATGGACTCATTCACCGGAAACACTTGGACCAAATCAAACTCAGATTCACGGACTATCCTGAGCAAACCACCTTGGACCCTACCTTTTTTGATCCCCCAACATACACACCAGTGGCAACCGGCACCACGGTTGACCACGAAGCAGAACCCATCATCCACAACAGCACTGCAGGGCCCAACACACCAGACAGCCCAGCAAGGCCAGCTGCACAGCAGTCCAGCAGGGCCCAACACACCAGACAGCCCAGCAAGGCCAGCTGCACAGCAGCCCAGTGAGGGCCCAACAAATGATTCAACAACACCAGCTTTCACACTGAGACGATCAACCAGGGCAAGAGGGGCCCCAGATCGACTCACATTGTAAATAGTTACAGTATTGACTTTGGCGGGCGGGGGGTGGGGGGTGGGGTGAGTGTTGTTATATATGTGGACTTGTATTTACTCTGTACAGCCACCAGAGGGCTCATCCCCTGGAGTCCCAAGGGATCCCATAATCCCTTGGGAGCACAGGTATTTAAGGAGGCCTCACAGGTTGGATAGGCACTCTGGAGACCTGCAATAAAAGACTACGGTCACACTTTACTTTGAGCTTACAGTGTTCAGTCTGACTCTTTCTCCATACACATCATCCAATTCACCTGTTGAAACCCAGGTCGCCATTTCCCGGGGTTACTGACACAAGAGCAGCCACGAGTGCAGGTTAGCAGGTTGCTCCTGAATGTATCCCCCCTGATATGTATGCAAATCTCACCAACGTGTAAGACTTGCCACTAGGGGCACAACTGTGGGAGACCTAAGGGTCACCTGGGGCAAGCAGCTATAAAAGGCAGTCCACCATGTTACTGCCTCACTTTTGAGTTATATTAAAGAGACCAAGGTCACAATGGTTTGAGCTTACAACACAGTCTTGTGGAGTTATTCTGAACATAACACCCCGCCACCCCCCCCTCGACATATGGCCTCCCCTGCCAAAAACAGACATCGGAAAATCACAACATGATGTTACACCCGCAAGTTCTCGATACCCGCAACGGGCAAGGCTCCGTGGTAAGGCCGTGCATTCGGAAAACAGGAAGGATGAGGGTCTCTCTCTTTCTCTGATAAAGTACGTTGGGTGAGTAGATCTATAACAATCTCAGCGAATCGGAGTCCGCAGCACCAAACTCCACTTGAGCAGCCCTCCGTGGCCAATATAAAACTAGCCCGTGCAGTCTCAATACGAGAGGGAAAAGGACGTGAAATGATATCGATTCAGCCAGAGTAACAGGGGAGAATCTCCATGAGCAGATGGCTCCATAACTCACCAAAAGAGAGGTTGATGTTGTGACTGCACATTTAGCGCAAACACACACACACACACACATACTTGCTTAAACAAGCCAACAGGCACCAGCACTAGTAGCGAAAGTTGACACCTTGGCAGCTTCCCTGTCCTGGCTCTCCACATCCGAACGTCAGCAGAAAGTGTGATCAGTTGTTGTTGGAAGATCACAGAACTCCTCCTTCAGTTTTTGGCTCAGGTACGCTGTAATCACCGAGCCAGCACGCTTCAGGTGCAATTCATGTCCAACCACACTGGGCTTGTGTACACGTGCTGTGAAGTGGAGCGTAGGTCTGAGCTGCTAACAAACAAAGAACCTCAAGAACCGCTTACCTTAGCTCAATTATTTAAAATATGCCGAGCCACCTCAAACCTAGGAGGACGAGGGAAGCAGGCGCATGACAACGCTATCACCTCCACGTTCCCCTCCAAGTCACACACCACCCTGACTTGGAAATATATCGGCCGTTCCTTCACCCTCGCTGGGTCAAAATCCTGGAACTCCCTCCCTAACAGCACTGTGGGAGCACCTTCAGCACACGGACTGCAGCGGTTCAAGAAGGTGGCTCACCACCACCTTCTCAAGGGGCAATTAGGGATGGCCAATAAATGCCGGCCTTGCCAGCGATGCCCACATCCCAGGAACTAATAAATGGATAAAAAATTAGGGATGGGCAATAAATACTGGCCTTGCCAGCAACACCCAGATCCCAGGAATGAATAAAAGAAATAAAACTAAATATGCAGCTGAGCACCAAGTTGCAGGTTTGATGTCCCATTGCACTGAATGACAGACAGAAGCCTCACCTACAGTTGGCAAAGAAATGCTTTTGCACCAATCAGGCATCAAATCTACCTTCCATCTCTCCGTGCTAGCACACAGTATGTTTCATGAACTACTGTTATACCATGTTTTGATGTTTCGCTGCATTTTAAATAATAGAGATGGTGAGTGCTGGTTATTGAGGTTCTATGTGCATTTCGCCTGAAAGATGGTATCATATATGTGTTATGTAGTGTCAGCTGTGGCTCAGTGGGTAGCGCACTCACCTCTGGGTCAGAAGATTGTGAGTTCAAGTTCCACTCCAGGGAGTTGAGAACAAAGAAATCTAGACTGATACTCCCAGTGCAGTGCTGAGGGAGTGCTACACTGTCGGTAGGTGCCGTCTTTCGGATGAGACATTAAACCCAGGCCCAGTCTTCTCTCTGAGGTGGACCTAAAAGATCCCATGGCACTATTTTGAAGAAGAGTAGGGGAGTTATTCCTGGTGTCCTGACCAATATTTATCCCTCAATCAACACGAAAATAAAAGATTATTTGGTCATTGTCACATTGCTGTTTGTGGGAGCTTGCTGTGCGCAAGTTGACTGCTGTGTTTCCCACATTACAACAGTGACTACACGCCAAAAGTACATCATTAGCTGTAAAGTGCTTTGAGACGTCCGGTTGTCATGAAAGCCGCTATATAAATGCAAATCTTTCTTATCTTTCAGACAACCCCATTCCCGCCCACCTCTCTCCCTCAACGACAAAAAAGAAGCATTTTTGACTAAGATCTGTTGCTTTATTACTGTTGTGGCATATACTGGGTTAAATCCAGCTTCATTCCCCGAAATAAATATCCTTGCTTAACTTGATAAAGTTGTTCAATCAATCAATTACCCAAGACAGGGGCCTGAGAGAAGATACAAACATTAAGTTTAAATACAAACACCTTAGGGGAATGGCTTAGTGATACATATTCGATTGGTGAATCATTTAGAGTTTAAGCAGTTATGCAAGTTTGCTCGATTCCGGTTGTTTTTTGGATAGCATTTCTCACCCTGCCTGGTTTGAATTGGAGAATCTGTCTAAGGTCTTTAGTAAGAAAGACTTGCATTTATATAGCGCCTTCCACAAAGATTAGGTGTGCCAAACGGCTTTACAAACAATGAAGTACTTTTGGAGTGCAGTCACTGTTGTAATGTAGGAAATGCAGCAATTTGCGCACAGTAAGCTCCCACAAACAGCAACGTGATAATGACCAGATAATATGGTTTTTTTTTAAGTCATGTGTATTGAGGGATAAATATTGGCTTGGACACTGGGGAGAACTTCTCTGCTCTTCTTCAAAATAGAGGGGACGGGATCTTTTACATCCACTTGAGGAAGCAGACGAGGCCTCGGTTTAACATCTCATCTGAAAGACGGCACCTCCGACAGGGCAGCGCTCCCTCAGCACTGCACTGGAGGGTCTGCCAAGATTTTTGAGCTCAAGTCTCTGGAGTGGGACTTGAACCCACAATCTCTGACTCAGAAACGACTGTGCTACCCACTGAGGCACGGCTAACACTTAAGAGGAGACTTGGGAAGAGATAATCTAGCCAGAAAGCATCGGCAGACAGTGGCAAAGAAAAAATAATTGCCATGGTTATCCACATCACAGTTTAGCACAGTTGTCACGGTTACCTGTTATTTTCTACTTACTCAAGGAGATAGTTAAACTTAATAACTACTCTGAAATTTATAACATGCCATTGTTACTGTTCACTTATTCTTTACTGTTCATATATTGGGCAGTTAAATACTATGAGAAGGAAAACTGCCCTCCGCCCCGTTTCGGGCAGATAATTGGAATGATTTGTGCAAGGCCGGGGGGGAGGGAAGGAGAGGCGGGAAATTGGACTCTTTGAATCAAAAAATGTCTCCCAGCGCTTTCGAGCGCTGTTGGAGGCAGTAGCGGGGCAGTGTCCGTCTTTGCCACGCTCACGTGTCGCAATGTCCCTCCCTTTCACTTAAAGGGGAGGGGCGCTGCGAGGCCGAGCGAGGCCCCCGTGGCCCCCATTGGGTCACCAGGGGAGGGGTCCAGCCGGGCCAGCGGCCCTATACCCGAGAGGTGGTGCCGGGCTATCGGCGTCGAACCAGTGGCCACCATTGTCGGGTCGACTCAGGAGCCGGCCCGCAATTAAAAGAGGATGGCGGCCGCGGCGGTAAGCCCGCCCCTTTAACGGCGGCCGCGGCACACTCCGCCAGCAGCCTCGTGCCTCGCGAAAATGTCAGGGGCACCGACCGCGCTTCTTCAGGGCAATTTCCGCCCCACGCCCTCCCCCCACCCCCCCCCCACCCCGCGGGGCGCAAAAGGGGTCGGCACACCGGAAACCTGTTTTCTCCGCCCCCGCCCCGGGGGAAATTGCGGGCGGGTCGCACCCACCACCTGCCCCCCCCCCCCCGGGCAGAAATGCCTTACCGCCCAGTTACCGCCTCTCAGTGGCGGTAATGGGCCTTAACAAAAAGGGGCAATTTTGGGCCCTAAGTTATTAATACTCCTAAGCGAATGGTTGGAGATGCTGAACCCCCACTGCCACCCCCCTTGCCCCCCCCCCCACCACTCTCCCCACTACCTCTCACCACCCCACCACCCCCCAAAAAAAACATCTAGAGTAAAAGAACACAAAAATGCACACCTCCTTGCATAAGTTCTAAGACCCGAGCAATGTCTTTAAGATTATGGAAAGGTTTGATAGGGTAGACATAGCAAAGGTGCTTCCACTGGTGGGGGCGACCAAAACTAGGGGCCATAAACATATGATAGTCACTAATAAATCCAACAGGGAATTCAGGAGAAACCTCTTTACCCAGATAGAGATTAGAATGTGGAACTCACTACCACAAGGAGGAGTTGAGGCGACTTGCATAAATGCATTTAAGGGGAAGCTAAGTAAATGCATCAAGGTGAAAGGCATAGAAGGATATGTTGATGGAGTTGGATGAAGTACAGGTTGAACCTCCGTTATCCAGAACTCCCTTAACGGCAACCATCCCTCGTCCAGAGCCAGTCCTGGCCACTCGGACATGAACAAATTGAAGCCCTTCCTCGCTGCCGACTCCCACAATCGCTGGCCTGACCCCACGATCCACCGCGCCCCCCCCTCCCCCAGTGATCTCTCTGCCACACTCCCAGCCCCAAGCCAGCCAGCCCCAATATCCCTTTGCTCAGTACCTGTACCATCCAATTTAATGTGACCACCACTCGTCCGGAAAAATCCCTTATCCAGAACAGGCCAGGTCCCGAGGGTTCCGGATAAGGGAGGTTCAATCTGTACAAAAGAATATAAGAAATAGGAGCAGGAGTCGGCCATTCGGCCCCCTCGAGCCTGCTCCGCCATTCAATAAGATCATGGCTGATCTTCGACCTGAACTCCACTTTCCTGCACTGTCACCATCATCCCTTGATTCCCTTAGTATCCAAGTAGGGTGGGAGGAGGCTCGTGTGGAGCATTAACACCGGCACAGACTGGTGGGAAAAATGCCCTGTTTCTGTGCTGTCCATTCTATGTAATATTATCACACTTGAAGTGCCTTGTATGTGTTGGCTTGCGTCAACAGCCTGTTGATTGCAGGTAGCACATGACTTGGGTTATGGGACGGATGGTCAAACAGAACGCAGCTTTGATTAACTAGCATGGTTCCAGGGATGAGAGATTACAGTTACATGGAGAAGCTGGGGTTGTTCTCCTTGGAGCAGAGAAGGCAAAGAAGAGATTTGATGGAGGTGTTCAAAATCATGACGGGTTTAAATAGAGTAGATGGAGAGAAACTGTTTCCAATGCCTGAAGTGCCGATAACTAGAGAATCATAGAATCATAGAACGGTTACAGCACAGAAGGAGGCCATTCAGCCCATCGAGCCCGTGCCGGCTCTCCGCAAGATCACCTCAGCCAGTCCCACTCCCCCCGCCTTTTCCCCGTAGCCCTGCAAAAGTTTTCCCTTCAGGTACTTATCCAATTCCCTTCTGAAATCCACGATTGAATCTGCCTCCACCGCCCTTTCAGGCAGCGCATTCCAGATCCTAACCACTCGCTGCGTAAAAGCGTTTTTCCTCATGTCGCCTTTCGTTCTTCTGCCAATCATCTTAAATCTGTGTCCTCTGGTTCTCGACCCTTCACCAATGGGAACAGTTTCTCTCTATCTGCACTGTCTAGACCCCTCATTATTTTGAGCACCTCGATCAAATCTCCTCTCGACCGTCTCTGCTCTAAGGAGAGCAGACGGCACAGATTTAAGGTGATTGGCAAAAGAACCAGAGGCGAAATGAGGATAAACCTTTTTACGCAATGAGGGAATGCGCTGCCCGATAGGGTGGTGAATACACATTCAATAGTAGCCTTCAAAAGAGAATTGGATACACACTTGTAAGGAGGATGCTATGAGGCTGCAGGGTGACTTGGACAGGTTAGGTGAGTGGGCAAATGCATGGCAGGTGCAGTATAATGTAGATAAATGTGAGGTTATCCACTTTGGTGGCAAAAACAGGAAGGCAGAATATTATCTGAATGGTGACAGATTAGGAAAAGGGGCGGTGCAATGAGATCTGGGTGTCATGGTACATCAGTCATTGAAAGTTGGCATGCAGGTATAGTAGGGGGTGAAGAAGGCAAATGGCATATTGGCCTTCATAGCGAAAGGATTTGAGTATAGGAGCAGGGAAGTCTTACTACAGTTGTACAGGGTCTTTGGTGAGGCCACACCTGGAATATTGTGCACAGTTTTGGTCTCCTGATTTGAGGAAGGACATTCTTGCTATTGAGGGAGTGCAGCTAAGGTTCATCAGATTGATTCCCAGGATGGCAGGACTGACATATGAAGAAAGACTGGATCAACTAGGTTTCTATTCAATGGAATTTAGAAGAATGAGAGGGGATCTCATAGAAACATATAAAATTCTGATGGGATTGGACAGGTAAGCTGCAGGAAGAATGTTCCCGATGTTGGGGAAGTCCAGAACCAGGGACCACAGTCTAAGGATAAGGGGTAAGCCATGTAGGACCGAGATGAGGAGAAACTTCTTCACTCAGAGAATTCTGAACCTGTGGAATTCTCTACCACAGAAAGTTGTTGAGGCCAGTTCGTTAGATATATTCAAAATGGAGTTAGATGTGGCCTTTACGGCTAAAGGGATCAAGGGGTATGGAGAGAAAGCAGGAATGGAGTACTGAAGTTGCATGATCAGCCATGATCATATTGAATGGTGGTGCAGACTCGAAGGGCCGAATGGCCTACTCCTGCACCTATTTTCTATATTTCTGAGACAATTGCAGGGATAAGGGGGAAGAGCGGGGGAGTGGGACTAACTGGATGGCTCTTCGAAAGAGCCGGTGCAGACTGGATGGGCCGAATGGCCTCCTTCTGTGCTGTATTATTCTTTGAGTCTATGAAAGGAGCTGCCTCCCTGGTATAGCAACATGACAACCTGTATTTAGACAGCACTTAACATCGTAAACTGCTCATGGTGCTTCACAGAAGCAAAAACCGATGTCAAATGGTAAGAAAGTCTTACATTTATATAGCGCCTTTCACGACCACCGGATGTCTCAACGTGCTTTACAACCAATGAAGTACTTTTTGGAGTGCAGTCACTGTTGTAATGTGGGAAATGCGGCAGCCAACTTGCGCACAGCAAGCTCCCACAAACAGCAATGTGATAATGACCAGATAATCTGTTTTTTTGTTATGTTGATTGAGGGATAAATATTGGCCCCAGGACACCGGGGATAACTCCTCTGCTCTTCTTCAAAATAGTGCCATGTGATCTTTTACGTCCACCTGAGACAGACGGGGCCTTGGTTTAACGTCTCTGCATTGGGAGTGTCAGCCTAGATTTAAGTGTTCAAGTCTTCAGAGTGGGGCCTTGAACCCACAACCTTCTGACACAGAGGCCAGAGTGCTACCCACTGAGGGTGGCTGACACCAATTAAAAGATCTGCTCCATGACCCGAGGCAATGTGGAACCAAAACCCAGCTATCCCTATTGGTTGGTTCAGAATCTAATCTGATTTCAAAGTGACCGATTGGGTTGCCTGTTGCGCTTGGCAGAAGCTTGGCAGAAGATGTCATTTTTTTCTCAGTAACATTTCAAGGGACCTTTGAGGTAATTTACTGCTTCATTTTGCCTTTTGTTAATCACTTCAGGTTAGAGTTATCAACCCTCCAGAATTGCCCTGTAGTCTCCAGGAACATAAGAACATAAGAAATAGGAGCAGGAGTCGGCCATACGGCCCCTCGAGCCTGCTCCGCCATTTAATACGATCATGGCTGATCCGATCATGGACTCAGTTCCACTTCCCTGCCCGCTCCCCATAACCCCTTATTCCCTTATCGGTTAAGAAACTGTCTACCTCTGTCTTAAATTTATTCAATGACCCAGCTTCCACAGCTCTCTGGGGCAGCGAATTCCACAGATTTACAATCGTCTGAGAGAAGAAATTCCTCCTCCTCTCAGTTTTAAGGAATTAAAGATTAATGACCAGGACACTGCGGCGTGCAAACTGACAAAAAATTATCGGACATTTTTAAAAGAATTGTGTTTTTTTTTTCCATTTTCCTTGATCACTTTTCATTTTGTTAGCTATAGAAAATTGGAAGGGGTGGCGGTGGGCAAAAGGGCTGCTTTATTGGATGGGGTGGTTGGAGCCAGGAGATCATAAATCTCCAGGAATACGTCCAATCAAAGTTGGCCTACCAGTTTTGTTCTTGGCAGGCTTCACTGCGGGCAGCGACTAATTAGGCCGTGACTGTGTCCTGCAGCCCTGGCTCGGCATAACCATTAGTTAGGCAGTGGTCAAGTCCGCAAACCTCACTGTCGGCAAAACCACTAGTTGGGCTGTGATGAAACCAGCAGGCCTCACTGCGAAGAATTGCTGCTCTTGTCCATTGCAGTGGTGGGAATAGTGAGGCATATGCCTCAATTTAGCTTTCCCCAATAGAAATAAGGCATTCCGTCATCGCTGACAACTGTGTGAATTCATAGATCTATATACTGCAACATTTCCTTCTCTCTATTCAACCATCCATTCCACATTCAGTGGCACAGCCTAAAGCCCCTTTGGCCCCACACTTTGCAAATTTTATCCTAAATCTCTCTCCCCACCATCCAAAAAATCTCCTTAAAAACCTCCCTCTTTTTTACTGTGCCTTTGGTGGTCTCCCTTTCTTGTCAGCTATGGCTCAGTGGGTAGCACACTCTGAATCAGAAGGTTGTGGGTTCAAGTCCCACTCCCACATAAAACGTGCTGAAAGAGCACCGCACTGTTGGAGGTGCCGTCTTTCAGATGGGACGTTAAACCGAGGCCCCGCCTGCACTCTCAGGTGGGCGTATAAGATCCCACGGCACTATTCGGAGGAACTGAAGGATATCCTTATTCGGCAGGAAATTGTGTTAGGGAAATTGACGGGATTGAAGGTCGATAAATCCCCAGGGCCTGATAGCCTACATCCCAGGGTACTTAAGGAAGTGGCCCTAGAAATAGTGGATGCATTGGTGATCATTTTCCAGCAGTCTATCGACTCTGGATCAGTTCCCATGGACTGGAAGGTTGCTAATGTAACACCACTTTTTAAAAAAGGAGGGAGAGAGAAACAGGTAATTATAGACCAGTTAGCCTGACATCAGTAGTGGGGAAAATGTTGGAATCAATCATTAAGGATGAAATAGCAACGCATTTGGAAAGCAGTGATAGGATTGGTCCAAGTCAGCATGGATTTATGAAAGGGAAATCATGCTTGACAAATCTTCTGGAATTTTTTGAGGATAATAGAGTGGACAAAGGAGAACCAGTGGATGTGGTGTATTTGGACTTTCAAAAGGCTTTTGACAAGGTCCCACACAAGAGATTGGTGAGTAAAATGAAAGCACATGGTATTAGGGGTAATATACTGACGTGGATAGAGAACTGGTTGGCAGACAGGAAGCAGAGAGTCGGGATAAATGGGTCCTTTTCAGAATGGCAGGCAGTGACTAGTGGAGTGCCGCAGGGCTCGGTGCTGGGACCCCAGCTCTTTACAATATATATTAATGATTTAGATGATGGAATTGAGTGTAATATCTCCAAGTTTGCAGATGACTCTAAACTGGATGGCGGTGTGAGCTGTGAGGAGGATGCTAAGAGGCTGAAGGGTGACTTAGACAAGTTAGGCGAATGGGCAAATACATGGCAGATGCAGTATAATGTGGATAAATGTGAGGTTATCCACTTTGGGGGCAAAAACATGAAGGCAGAATATTAGCTGAATGGCGGCAGATTAGGAAAAGGGGAGGTGCAGCGGGACCTGGTTGTCATGGTTCATCAGTCCTTGAAAGTTGGCATGCAGGTACAGCAGGCGGTGAAGAAGGCAAATAGTATGTTGGCCTACATAGCAAGGGGATTTGAGTATAGGAGCAGGGAAGTCTTACTGCAGTTGTACAGGGCCTTGGTGAGGCCCCACCTGGAATATTGTGTTCAGTTTTGGTCTCCTAACCTGAGGAAGGACGTTCTTGCTATTGAGGGAGTGCAGCGAAGGTTCACCAGACTGATTCCAGGGATGGCAGGACTGACATATGAGGAGAGACTGGAGCATCTGAGCCTTTATACACTGGAGTTTAGAAGGATGAGAGAGGATCTCATAGAAACATATAACATTCTGACGGGACTGGACAGGTTAGATGTGGGAAGAATGTTCCCGATTTTGGGGAAGTCCAGAACCAGGGGGACACAGTCTTAGGATAAGGGGTAGGCCACTTAGGACTGAGATGAGGCGAAACTTCTTCACTCAGAGAGTTGTTAACCTGTGGAATTCCCTGCCCCAGAGAGTTGTTGAGGCCAGTTCATTGGATATATTGAAGAGGGAGTTAGATATGGCCCTTATGGCTAAAGGGATCAAGGGGTATGGAGAGAAAGCAGGAATGGGGTACTGAAGGAACGATCAGCCATGATCTTATTGAATGGTGGTGCAGGCTCGAAGGGCCGAATGGCCTACTCCTGCACCTATTTTCTATGTTTCTGTTTCTATGAGCAGGAGAATTATCCCCAATGTCCTCGTCAATATTTATCCCTCAATCAACATAACAGAAACAGGTGATCTGGTCATTATCACAATGCTGTTTGTGGGTGCTTGCTGTGTGCGATTCCGACATTACAGCAGTGGCTGCACTTCAAAAAGTACTTCATTGACTGTGAAGCGCTTTGGGATGTCCTGATCATGAAAGGCGCTATATAAATGCAAGTCTTTCTATTGAAAAGAATCTTTCAGTACCTGTAATATTCAAAAGAGTTCAGCACTCTAAGCCAGTGTAAACATGAGTGAACAATTACAGAAATGCCAGTGTTAATGATGGTTACACACACCACCGGTGCTCAGAGAAATGGGCCCACTATAGTTCGCAGATGGTGGGAGTCGGAGAATTAAAAGAGGGCGAGTCAGTCAGGTGAGTAATGATACTTCTGAATTGAAAAGCTCCGGTTCAGATTACTGGCAAAATCCCTCGCATATAAATCCATTGTGTGAAATAAAGACACTCTGTCACAACCTTTCTCGTCTTACTCTCTACATCATCGCTAATTATATAATCACTGTTGCTTGGAACGTTCCTGTCTGGTTTCTCTGAGCTTCAAATACATCATCCTACACACGAGTTCTTCTCCCACCATCATAGGAACATAGAAACAGGAGGAGGCCATTCAGCCCCTCGAGCCTGCTCCACCATTCAGTGAGATCATGGCTGATCTGCGACCTAATCCCATATACCCGCCCCTGGCCCATATCCCTCAATACCTTTGGTTGATTAAAAAAGCTATCAATCTCTTGATTTAAAATTAACAATTGATCAATTGCCGTTTGCAGAAGAGAATTCTAAACTTTTACCACCATTTGTGTGTAGAAGTGTTTCCTAATGTCATTTCTGAAAGGTCTGGCTCTAATTTTTAGATTATGCCCCCTAGTCCTAGAATCAACAACCAGCGGATAAAGTTTCTCTCTATCTACCCGACATGTTTCTTTTAATATCTTGAAAGCTTCGCTCAGATCAACCCTTAACCTTCTAAATTCCAGAGAATACAACCCTAGTTTGTGCAATCTCTCCTTGTAACTTAACCCTTTACATCCTCACTTGTGTTGAAATAGAGACTAACTGCATCATCTCCTTCTTTCCTAGGACCCACTGACAACCAAGAAAGTCTTTAGTTTCCCTCAGTTTTCCCCTTCCTCGAGTTTAAATCCCTCCATGGCCTCGACCCTCCCTTTCTCTGTAACCTCCTCCAGACCCACAACAGCATCCCCCACCGCCCCCTCACCCCCCACCCCCGCCAACCTAATTCTCCGTCCCTAACTCTCGTCCCTTGTGTATCTCCACCTCCCCTCGTCCCACCATTGAATTGACAGCCGTGCCTTCAACCAGCAAGGCCCCAAGCTCTGGAATTCCATTCCCAAACCCCTTTGCGACTGCCACCTACTTCGAGACCCTCTTTGAAACTCACCTGAAGTGGGGCTTTCAAGCTCTGCTATAATTAAAGGGTTAAGAATGGATCTCGGAACTAAAAAGGGATTTTGTAGTGGTCAACTTTACAAGTTGTGTAACCTGAGGGCCACAGGAGTTAAACAGGACAAGGGGTCAAAAGTGACACGTTAGAAAAACTCCATCTGGTATGAGACATAGGCCAATGATTGTATGACGCGAAAGGGGATTTGTCAATCAGCAATTGTGCACAAGGGCTTTGGACCAATTAAACGGCATGGAGGGGGGGTGGGGGGGCGGGCTGTGCACAAGGCTGCCATGCATCATTAAGTGTATAAAAGGTTGCTTGGAACTTTGTATCATTGGAGAGGCCTGGCTACAGACAAAACCAGCAGGCAGGCTCCCCACTGATGCAAAATAAAGACTGCTTGAATCTTCAAACCCAGACCTGATGTTGAGTGTTTATTTTAAATACTCCGCTACCCCCACCTCTCTTTGACCTGCCCTTTTGATCGCCCAACAACAACAAATTGCATTTTCATAACCCCTTTAACGTAGTGAAACATCCCAAGCCGCTTCACGGGAGTATTGTGAGATTAAAAAAATATTTGACACCGAACCGCATAAGTAGAAATTAGCGTAGGTGACCATAGGCTTGGTCAAACAGGTAGGTTTTAAGGAGCGTCTTAAAGGAGGAAAGAGAGGTAGAGAGATGGAGAGGTTTAGGGAGGGAGTTCCAGAGCTTGGGGCCCAGGCAACAGAAGGCACGGCCACCAACGTTTGAGCAATTACAATCAGGGATGCTCAAGAGGGCAGAATTAGAGGAGCGCAGACATCCCCGTCCCTTCTCATAATCACCTTCTTTGGCTCCGCCTCCATCTTTGTCTGACTTCACAAAGCGGGGTGCCTTGGGACGTTTTTCTATGTTAAAAGGTCTTCTCTAAATGCAAGCTGTTGCAGTTACTATGGATAAAGAATACTAAGCCCCACCAGCACTGTTCCCGCTGAGGGGCACGGCCACACAGTAATCTGAAAGATCCCACGCAGGCCGCTCACTGGCTTTTACACTCTAAATATCGTGCATGCGCAGAACAAAGCACAGCTTACATTGTCCACCAGTACCCACTTACTCTCCCCTACACATTTAAAAAAGACTTGCATTTAGATAGCGCCTTTGACGATCACCGGATGTCTCAAAGCGCTTTACAGCCAACAAAGTTATTTTTGGAGTGCAGTCACTGCTGTAATGTGGGAAACGCGGCAGCCAATTTGCGCACAGCAAGCTCCCACACACAGCAATGTGATAATGACCAGGAAAAAAATCTGTTTTTTTGTTATATTGATTGAGGGATAAATATTGGCCAGGACACCGGGGATAACTCCCCTGCTCTTCTTCAAAATAGTGCCACGGGATCTTTTACATCCACCCGAGAGAGCAGACGCGGCCTCGGTTTAACGTCTCATCCGAAAGACGGCACCTCCGACAGTGCAGCGCTCCCTCAGCACTGCACTGGGAGTGTCAGCCTAGATTTTTGTGCTCAAGTCTCTGGAGTGGGACTCAAACCCACCACCTTCTGGCGAGAGTGCTACATACTGAGTACGACCAACATACAGATGTAATACAATAGAACCCGTCATTACTCAGTTAGTTTGTTTCTGGAATTGCTGACTGCAGTTACCCATGACACTTGTATGATACTTCAGCAGGCAGAAGTTCGAATGTAGTTCAAACTGTAGCTGCATAAACAATGATTGCAATTGCATTACCACAGTATTGGTTGGTAATTCGTTTTTTAAAATGGGGGCAGATTATATATATTTAGTCGCAGAAGAACACATCTAGTAGAGGGGTATTAAAAAATACATATACTTCTTTCAAAACTTTGGTTTATTAGTTATAGAAAATGTTGGGAGTTGGGAAAGAAAAGGCTGACTGACAATAATCTCCCTATCGCGTAATGAAGAGTCAGTTTGCTTTCCAATTGGCCGTGGGAAGGGGCTGTGCTGCGAGAATGGACATGTTGGCCGACCAATGAGGGGGCAGTGGGGGTGGGGTAGTTGAAGGGAGGAGGTCATGTGATGAAACTTCCAGGAATACGTCCAGCCAACCGGAGGTGGCAAGGCTAGGCTGCAGGCAGTGTTTAAGTGTGCTGATATTAGAGGGAATCGGCGCGGTCCCAGCCTGCAAGACCATCAGCAGGCCGAGGCCTTTGGAGGGAGCAGCGTACAGCGGCGTTCCACTGCAGGGAGCAGCGCGTGCTGCTGCAAGAGAGTTCGTAGAGGGAAGTGACCGGGGCCCAGGAGAGGCGAGGGCCCAGGGGCAGCACGGGGCCAGCCCACACTGCGATATGTGCGCGCACTAGGTCCATGCAGCAGAGCTGGTCTCCAGTCGTCTTGGTTAACCCTTGCCACTGGACCAAGACCTAGCTCTGTCAAACCCGTGTGGTGGCTGGCAACGGCCACCACACGTTGAAAAACTCCACGCACAGGCATCTTCCACCCTTCAACATATAGTTCGGGATCCGGAATATTAGGTCCTTCATTGAAACACCTATGAACTCATCCCTATTCGGCGTGGAAGCAAGTCATCCTCGATTCAAGGGACTGCCTATGATGATGATGCTAAATCAAAGGGTAGCGGCCCAGCTCAGCGAGAGAGGGTAAAATCAGCCGAGGTGTCTGCTCCTGATCTCTATCAGGAGACACCTGCTGAAAAGTGGACGTATCCGGATGATGGATTACGGCCACAATCAGCTGGCACTCTCGTATCTAGGCTGACACATGTAGAACAACTACTTGGGCTGAGGAAGCAGAAATCTCCAGACATACATGGAGCCCTACTCCATCATGAGTCAAAGCTTTCGCGAGAGATGGGGAGAAAATTGGAGACGAGCGGGAGGGAAGTAAGTCTCGGATTTGTGCCAAGATGAGTTAATAATCGCGGCACAATGAGGCCAAGCGTCAACCTCTGACCACAAAAGGTCAGAGGGAAAGCCAGGAATACGAGTCACACCCCAGCAACACTTACACGCCTCCTCAAGCTGTATTACTGGAGGCCTGCTAGACGGCTACCTGCCCACCCTCTTAGGATATTCACGCTGTCAGCTGTGGCTCAGTGAGCGGCACCCTCGCCTCGGAGTCAGAAGGTTGTGGGTTCAAGTCCCACTCCAGAGATTTGAGCACATAAATCTTGGCTGACTCTCCCAGTGCAGTGCTGAGGGAGTGCTGCACTGTCGAAGGTGTCTTTTGGATGAGACGTTAAACTGAGGCCCCATCTGCCCTCTCAAGTGGATGTAAAAGCTCCCATGGCACGATTTAGAAGAGCAGGGGAGTTACCACTGGATGTCTCAAAGTGCTTTACAGCCAATTAAGTATTTTTGGAGTGCAGTCACTGTTGTTAATGTGTGAAATATGGCAGCCAATTTGCGCACAGCAAGCTCCCACAAACAGCAATGTGATAATGATCAGATAATCTGTTATATTATGATGATTGCGGGATAAATATTGGCCAGGAGACCGGGGATAACTCCCGTGCTTTTCTTCGAAATTGTGCCATGGGATCGCTTACGGTTTAACGTGTCATCTGAAAGACGGCACCTCCGACAGTGCAGCACTCCCTCAGCACTGCACTGGGAGAGTCAGCCTCGATCTATGTGCTCAAGTCCCTGGAGTGGGACTTGAACCTACAACCTTCTGACTCGGAGGCGAGTGTGCTACCTACTGAGACACAGCTGACACTGTGGACACTTGCCGAGGTAATGCAGGGTGAGTAGTGACCGTGGAACTATATCGCAGCATCAGTCCGTGCATTCAGGATAGGAGAGCGTGGGGGGCGGGGGCGGAAGCTAGAAGGAAAAAGTTCAAAAATGTGGCACAGCCGAAACCATTAATTATCTTCAAGAGCCCTAGAAATGAGAGAGCCTCGACACACTTTATACTTACTCCACCCCCAAATAAAATCATTTCTTTTTTTGTTAAAGTTAATATGTCAAGAGGGAGAGAGAGATGTTGGGTATAATTGGATTTTGAGGTTGCAAAATAATTAGAAAATCTATTTAAATGACTATTGTTTCCTTATAATGTAGTCTAAAAATTACAAGATCTCTCTAGATTTTCTGATTCGCCCACTTCTATATTCTGTTAATTAGCTATGATGATCCCAGCCAATTGTTGGATGATGCAAAGCACACAATTCAGGCAGAGACGATAACCAGAAATCAGCGACGAGATAATTAAAAAACAAACCCTTCCCAAACACAGAGCAAGACCAACCTTTCATTTGAGCAACACACAATAATCTCTACTCATCTACAAAGAAAAGACGGCTTTAAAGAAGCAGCTAAATCGAGAGATCAAAAGTTTATTATAAGTAGCTTATATTGGGTACATTGAGCAAGAAACTAAAAAAAGAGCAGCCCCCAGACAGACATCCCCATCCCTACTGTATCAGCCAGGGCCTCAGTGGGTAGCACCTCTGAGTCAGAAGGTTGTGGGTTCAAGTCCCACTCCGGAAAATTGAACACAAAAATCTAGGCCGACACTCCAGTGCAGTGCTGACAGGGAGCTGCACTGTCGGAAGTGCTGTCTTTTGGCTCGGACGTTAAACCGAGGCCCTATCTGCCCTCTTATGTGGACGTAAAAGATCCAGGACACTATTTTGAAGAAGAGCAGGGGAGTTTCCATGGTGACCTGGCCAGTATTTATCCTTCAATCAATGTCACTAAAAAAAGATTAGGCTCAATTTTGCCCAAGCCCGTTTTCTGGTGTATTGCCAGATTTGTGCCCGTTTTTCTCGGCCAGAAATATTTTGCCAAAGTTTCCCCGATGTATAATTCAAATTCGGTGCCGCACAGCGTGTCCAGTCGCCTCGGGGGGGGGGGGGGGGGGGGTGGAGCCCATTGTCTGCGCCGATAAAACGATGCCACACCTTCTGCGCATGCGCGACAAAATAAAATGACGCTTTTGACGTTATATCAATGGATGCGCATGCGCAGTACAGCTCCGGGTTGGCAATCGGCCATTTTTGAAGAGCCAGTTGTGTGAGAAGCAGTGCTGTGTGAGAACATGGGAAAAATCAGATCTGCAGCAATACAAGATGCAACGCGGTGCAAGGACCAAGAATGTCTTACAGGATGAAGTGGAGGCACCAGTTACTGTGATTGAGACCAGATGGCAGGAACTGGACACCAGCAGAGGTCACATAAAAGTTCCACCCAAAGAAATGAAGAAATGCTGGAACCAAGGTGCAGAAGATTACTGTGCAATGGTGACCACCACAAGATCTGGAGGCCAGTTTAAAAAGAAGTAGCAGGACCTTGGTCAAGAACCCGCCATTCAATAAGATCATGGCTGAACATTCCCTCAGTACCCCTTTCCTGCTTTCTCTCCATACCCCTTGATCCCCTTAGCCGTAAGGGCCATATCTAACTCCCTCTTGAATATATCCAATGAACTGGCATCAACAACTCTCTGCCGCAGGCAATTCCACAGGTTAACAACTCTCTGAATGAAGAAGTTTCTCCTCATCTCAGTACTAAATGGCCTACCCCTTATCCTAAGACCATGTTCCCTGGTTCTGGACTTCCCCAACATCGGGAACATTCTTCCCACATCTAACCTGTCCCGTCCCATCAGAATCTTATACGTTTCTCAGCCTTCTAAACTCCAGTGAATAAAGGCCCAGTTGATCCAGTCTCTCCTCCTATGACAGCCCAGCCATCCTAGGAATCAGTCTGGTGAACCTTCGCTGCACTTCCTCGATAGCAAGAACGTCCTTTCTCCGATTAGACCACCAAAACTGTACACAATATTCCAGGTGAGGCCTCACTAAGGCCCTGTACAACTGCAGTAAGACCTCCCTGCTCCTATACTCAAATCCCCTAGCTATGAAGGCCAACATACCATTTGCCTTCTTCACCGCCTGCTGTACCTGCATGCCCATTTTCAGTGACTAATGAACCATGACACCCAGGTCTCGTTGCACCTCCCCTTTTCCTAATCTGCCGCCATCCAGATAATATTCTGCCTTCGTGTTTTTGCCCCCAAAATGGATAACCTCACATTTATCCACATTATACTGCATCTGCCATGCATTTGCCCACTCACCTAACCTGTCCAAGTTAACCTGCAGCCTCTTAGCGTCCTCCTCACAGCTCACACCGCCACCTAGTTTAGTGTCATCCGCAAATTTGGAGATATTACACTCAATTCCTTCATCTAAATCGTTAATGTATATTGTAACGAGCTGGGGTCCCAGCACTGAGCCCTGCGGCACTCCACTAGTCACTGCCTGCCATTCTGAAAAGGACCAGTTTATCCCGACTCTCTGCTTCCTGTCTGCCAACCAGGTCACTATCCACGTCAGTACATTACCCCCAATACCATGCGCTTTGATTTTGCACACCAATCTCTTTTGCAGGACCTTGTCAAAGGCCTTTTGAAAGCCCAAATACACCACATCCACTGGTTCTCCCTTGTCCACACTGCTAGTTACATCCTCAAAAAATTCCAGAAGATTCGTCAAGCATGATTTCCCTTTCATAAATCCATGCTGACTTGTTCCGAGCCTGTCACTGCTTTCCAAATGCGTTGCTATTTCATCCTTAATGATTGATTCCAACATTTTCCCCATTACTGATGTCAGGCTAACCGGTCTATAATTACCCGTTTTCTCTCTCCCTCCTTTTTTAAAAAGTGGTGTTACATTAGCTACCCTCCAGTCCATAAGAACTGATCCAGAGTTTATAGACTATTGGAAAATGATCACCAATGCATCCACTATTTCTAGGGCCACTTTCTTAAGTACTCTGTGATGCAAACTATCAGGCCCCGGGGATTTATCAGCCTTCAATCCCATCAATTTCCCTAACACAATTTCTCGCCTAAAAAGGATATCCTTCAGTACCTCCTTCTCACTAGACCTACTGTCCTAGTACAATCGGAAGGTTATTTGTGTCTTCCTTTATGAAGTCAGAACCGAAGTATTTGTTCAATAGGTCTGCTATTTCTTTATTCCCCATTATAAATTCACCTGAATCTGACTGCAAGGGACCTACACTTGTTTTCACTAATATTTTTCCTTCACATATTTATAGAAGCTTTTGCAGTCAGTTTTTATGTTCCCTGCAAGCTCCCTCTCGTACTCTATTTTCCCCCTCTTAATTAAACCCTTAGTCTTCCTCTGTTGAATTCTAAATTTCTCCCAGTCCTCAGGTTTGTTGCTTTTTCGAGCCAAATTATATGCCTCTTCCTTGGCTTTAACACTATCCTTAATTTCCCTTGTTAGCCATGGTTGAGCCACCTTCCCAGTTTTATTATTACTCCAGACAGGGATGTACAATTGCTGAAGTTGATCCATGTGATCTTTAAATGTTTGCCATTGCTTATCCACCGTCAACCCTTTAAGTATCATTTGCCAGTCTATTCTAGCCAATTCACGCCTCATACCTTCGAAGTTACCTTTCCTTAAGTTCAGTACCCTGGTTTCCGAATTAACTGTGTCACTCTCCATCTTAATAAAGAATTCTACCATATTATGGTCACTCTTTCCCAAGGGGCCTCGCACAACAAGATTGCTAATTAATCCCTTCTCATTACACATCACCCAGTCTAGGATGGCCAGCCCTCTAGTTGGTTCCTCAACATATTGGACTAGAAAACCATCCCTAATACACTCCAGGAAATCCTCCTCCACCGCATTGCTACCAGGTTGGTTCGCCCAATCAATATGTAGATTTAAGTTGCCCATGATAACTGCTGTACCTTTATTGCACACATAATAAGGGATGATATCAGGGCAGATGTGAGGGATGATATTGGCTCCAATGAACAAAAGGCTGAATCATTGTGGGTGGAGATTAGAGATAGTAAGGGGAAAAAGTCACTGGTCGGCGTAGTTTATAGGCCCCAAAATAATAACTTCATGGTGGGGCGGGCAATAATCAAGGGAATAATGGAGGCATGTGAAAAAGGAACGGCAGTAGTTATGGGGGATTTTAACCTACATATCGATTGGTCAAATCAAATCGCAGGGGGTAGCCTGGAGGAGGAATTCATAGAATGCATACGGGATTGTTTCTTAGAACAGTATGTAACAGAGCCTACAAGGGAGCAAGCCATTTTGGATCTGGTCCTGTGTAACGAGACAGGAAAAATAAACGATCTCCTCGTAAAAGATCCTCTCGGAATGAGTGATCACAATATGGTTGAATTTGTAATACAGATTGAGGATGAGGAAGTTGTGTCAGAAACGAGAGTACTATGCTTAAACAAAGGGGACTACAGTGGGATGAGGGCAAAGTTGGCTAAAGTAGACTGGAAACAAGGACTAAACAGTGGCACAATTGAGGAACAGTGGAGGACTTTTAAGGAGCTCTTTCATAATGCGCAACAAAAATATATTCCAGTGAAAAAGAAGGGCGGCAAGAGAAGAGGTAACCAGCCGTGGATAACCAAGGAAATAAAGGAAAGTATCAAATCAAAGACCAATGCGTATAAGGTGGCCAAGGTTAGTGGGAAACTAGAGGATTGGGAAGATTTTAAGCAACAGCAAAGAATGACTAAAAAAGCAATAAAGGGAAGATAGATTACGAAGGTAAACTTGCGCAAAACATAAAAACAGATAGTAAAAGCTTTTACAGATATATAAAACGGAAAAGAGTGACTAAAGTAAATGTTGGTCCCTTAGAAGATGAAAAGGGGGATTTAATAATGGGAAATGTGGAAATGGCTGAGACCTTAAACAATTATTTTGCTTCGGTCTTCACAGTGGAAGACACAAAAACCATGCCAAAAATTGCTGGTCATAGGAATGTGGGAAGGGAGGACCTTGAGATGATCACTATCACTAGGGAGATAGTGCTGGACAGACTAATGGGATTGAAGGTAGACAAGTCCCCTGGTCCTGATGAAATGCATCCCAGGATATTAAAAGAGATGGCGGAAGTTATAGCAGATGCATTTGTTATAATCTACCAAAATTCTCTGGACTTTGGGGAGGTGCCAGCAGATTGGAGAGCAGCTAATGTAACGCCTCTGTTTAAAAAAGGGGGCAGGCTATAGGCCGGTTAGTTTAACATCTGTAGTGGGGAAAATGCTTGAAACTATCATTAAGGAAGAAATAGCGGGACATCTGGATAGGAATAGTGCAATCAAGCAGACGCAGCATGGATTCATGAAAAGGAAATCATGTTTAACTAACTTACTGGAATTCTTTGAGGATATAACGAGCATGGTGGATAGAGGTGTACCGATGGATGTGGTGTATTTAGATTTCCAAAAGGCATTCGATAAGGTGCCACACAAAAGGTTACTGCAGAAGATAAAGGTACGTGGAGTCAGAGGAAATGTATTAGCATGGATAGAGAATTGGCTGGCGAACAGAAAGCAGAGTCAGGATAAATGGGTCCTTTTCCGGTTGGAAATCAGTGGTTAGTGGTGTGCCACAGGGATCAGTGCTGGGACCACAACTGTTTACAATATACATAGATGACCTAGAGGAGGGGACAGAGTGTATTGCAACAAAATTTGCAGATGACACTAAGATTAGTGGGAAAGTGGGTTGTGTAGAGGACTCAGAGAGGCTACAAGGAGATTTGGATAGGTTAAGCGAATGGGCTAAGGTTTGGCAGATGGAATACAATGTCGGAAAGTGTGAGGTCATCCACCTTGGGAAAAAAAACAGTAAAAGGGAATATTATTTGAATGGGGAGAAATTACAACATGCTGTGGTGCAGAGGGACCTGGGGGTCCTTGTGCATGAATCCCAAAAGGTTAGTTTGCAGGTGCAGCAGGTAATCAGGAAGGCAAATGGAATGTTGGCGAAAGGGATGGAGTACAAAAGCAGGGAGGTGTTGCTGCAACTGTATAAGGTATTGGTAAGGACGCACCTGGAGTACTGCGTGCAGTTTTGGTCACCTTACTTAAGGAAGGATATACTAGCTTTGGAAGGGGTACAGAGACGATTCACTAGGCTGATTCGAGAAATGAGGGGGTTAACTTATGATGATAGATTGAGTAGACTGGGTCTTTACTCCTTGGAGTTCAGAAGGATGAGGGGTGATCTTATAGAAACATTTAAAATCATGAAAGGGATAGACAAGATAGAGGCAGAGAGGTTGTTTTCATTGGTGGGGGAGACTAGAACTAGGGGGCACAGCCTCAAAATACGGGGGAGCCAATTTAAAACCGAGTTGAGAAGGAATTTCTTCTCCCAGAGGGTTGTGAATCTGTGGAATTCTCTGCCCAAGGAAGCAATTGAGGCTGGCTCATTGAATGTTTTCAAGTCAAAGATAGATAGATTTTTAAGCAATAAGGGAATTAAGGGTTACGGGGAGAGGGCAGGTAAGTGGAGCTGAGTCCACGGCCAGATCAGCCATGATCTTATTGAATGGCGGAGCAGGCTCGAGGGGCTAGATGGCCTACTCCTGTTCCTAATTCTTATGTTCTTATGTTCTTATCACTTATTTCTTGTTTGATGCTGTCCCCAACCTCACTACTACTGTTTGGTGGTCTGTACACAACTCCCACTAGCGTTTTCTGCCCTTTGGAATTCCGCAGCTCCACCCATACCGATTCCACATTATCCAGGCTAATGTCCCTCCTTACTATTGCATTAATTTCCTCTTTAACTAGCAACGCCACCCCGCCTCCTTTTCCTTTCTGTCTATCCTTCCTAAATTCTGAATACCCTTGGATGTTGAGTTTCCAGCCTTGGTCACCTTGGAGTCATGTCTCCGTGATGCCAATTACGTCGTATCCATTAACTGCTATCTGCGCAGTTAATTCATCCACCTTATTCCGAATATTCCTCACATTGAGGCACAGAGCCTTCAGGCTTGTCTTTTTAACACACCTTGCCCCTTTAGAATTTTGCTGTAATGTGGCCCTTTTTGTTTTTTGCCTTGGGATTCTCTGCCCTCCACTTTTACTCTTCTTCTTTCTATCTTTTGCCTCTGTCTCCCTTTTATTTCCCTCTGCCTCCCTGCATAGGTTCCCATCCCCCTGCCAGTAGCTTCAGTAATATTAAACCTTACCGAGGTACACCTGCCTGCAAGGTGTCCGAAGGAAACAGAGCTGCTATACCAGGCCCTACTTAGAGACATGTTATGCGTTAGACTTTGGAAATGTAGACAAAGCTGACCTACACACCCTAAACGCTAGAGACACCATGGGCTCAGAGAGACCTAGAAGGGGAATCATAAACGACGTTTTCACTACCTACAATACAGCATCCTCTGTAATAAATAACCTAGATGACAGAGCTGCAAACACAGATAAACAGTTTAAAGACCCAATTTGAGAAAAATCCTGAAACAGGAGAATACTGTAGTAGGATCAGAACTACACGAAGACCAGACTATGACTGTACATTTAAAAGAAATAGTGGCTGAGCTGGAAAAACATGCACAGACAGTGAATGCACTTATATGGGAGGATAGAAACGCTTCGGACCAGGCTGCACAGAACGAGGTGTGCGTACTCTATGGGGCATGGTGGTTGGGCAAGGGCCGCAACAACCTGGAGGATTTAAAACAAGGTGTAGTCCCCTCTTGGATCAGGAACAAGCCCCTCGCAGCCCTCCACCCGTACAGCAATTCACTAAGCCCGTGCCAGCTCCGCCTAGCCTCTGAAGCCTACCCTGTCCCAGAGACTATGGGAAATCTAACCACACTATTATGGGGATAGTATTAAGGATGCCTGGTCATGGATGGGACAGCCCGATCCGCACCGGTATACCGGGTGGAGAACATTGGAGTTATTCAGGGAGGGGCACACATTCGTTTCACAGCGGTCCCACCCTATGTCATAAAGTGGGAGCACGCTGTAACGGGTGCTGACCTCTCCGGGTGCCGGAGCCGGGGTGCACACGTATTACTGTGTCCCCAGTACTGAAGTGCCCATTCAAAGTCACAGTGTGGGTTTGAAGCTGCTGGCGCACAGCCTATTAATTGTACCATGGAGGTAATGACACAAGACCAGGTCCCTCCACAGGTAGCATACATAGGGGCTGGGACATATTGTGTCACCACCAGTCGCCCCACTACCAACATGGACACTTCTGGTGACAGCAGTTTTTGCTTCAAACCTGAGGCATCGGTTCAAGTGGCCCAGGAACGGATTGTCCCCATTCCTGAACCCTCCACTGTCCACCTCACTGTGAAGGAAAACATTACAAACCTGCAGGATTATGTTGTACATTTTGGCTATGCAATTCCCCCTCTACCCGAACATCTTACCGCTCTGCTAAAAGCTGTAATTATCTCACAAAAACACTTCTATACTCTAGAACAGAAAACTATTGAGATAGGGACAAAGATTCTTGAGATCACCATTCCGCCTTGGTGGGACCTTTTCAGAAATATAGAGGTCCCAGTCTGGATCCGAATCGCTTCCCAGACTTTAGTTATTTGTCAACTCGCGATTATACTTTACTAATGGTGTCTCACTTGCCAAGTGAAACGCAGAGGCCATCAGGCCAGGCACCAAAGGGTGCTGTACGCTCCTTGACCGAATTTGGGAATCGCGCAGGGAGGGGCGACACCAATGTTTAATTTGTGTTTGATTTTACCTGCTGTCAACCGCAACATCGCGAGTGTTGTAAAAGTGTTACTTAAATGTTTTGACTATGTACCTTTATTTTACTGAACTTAAAACGTGTTTGATTATGGACCTTTTATGCAATTGTTTATTTTACTTGAAGTTGTATATGACTGTATATTGTTATTTTACTGTGGAAACAGAGTAAAAGGACATCATACCCCCTCTATGCTATAACCGAATTGTAATGACTGTATTCACCTGTATATGGCATTGCATTTCAACAGGGGATACAGGGTAATGTTTAGCTAGTATAAATGCAGGGAAGGTTGACTTTCGGGAGCAGGAATTTTGCTTATCTTGATTGACACTCAAGGAGTGTAGAGTGTCAACAGGGGGGACTGCAGAGAGCAAAATTCACCAGAACCCCCCCCCCCCCTGTGTTTGGGCTCATTCGAAAGAAAATTTAATTTGGGACTATCTACCGAAAAGTTTGGAACTCTAAAGTGCTTATGGAAGAAACTATGAACTTTAATAGAATTATGAACTTTTACAAGACAAATGCAAGCCTGTGGGCGGACCGAGGGAACAAAGGAAGCCCACTTGATTATTGGAACTGTCTGGGTGTGAGGACTGAGGTAAACTGTCTGGAAGAATGAGTATTTGGAAATCTTCCTCCACAAGAGACATTACCATCACAGTATCACCCAGAGATAGCTCCCCATCAACATGGGTCTGGACAAACCATTTTCAGCACATACATCACAAAGAGGCCCAATCCAGCCTGTATGCAAAAGACTAAGCACAAAAGGACTTTGCAATTACCAAACTAATATTTCCATCAGGAAACAGTTTTTCGAAGATCAACCCACCCAAGACATTTCAACTTTAACGAGCCCGACAAAATATTACAAAGGATTGTGAAGAGATTTGGTGGCAAGATTAGAACACTGAAATCGTATAATTGGCCACTGTTTTCAACAGAGGTTAGTGAGAGACGAGAAGATGAAGAGAGAGAGTGGGGGAGAGAGGTGGTCGCTACTACCTCATCAAAACTAACTTCTCCAGCCTCGAAGTCCTGAAGTCCTGAAGGAAGGAAGAACATCAGAATCTACCATTAACTATCAAAAGGATTGGGCTCAATTTTCCCAGGTCATTTGAACCGTTTTTTGGGCGCGTGCTGTTTTTTCTGGCGTAATTATTTAATTCAAAGTTTCTCCCTGGAATCTACGCCGGTGTAACTGCTTTAGTTACGATTTTTCTCGGTTAGGCTTTTTTAACGTTCCCTCATGGAACGTTCCCACGTGCCTGCCCTGGAGTCTAACCTAGCTAGGTATTGGGAGGTGGGAGGTAGAATTTTACTGCAACCCCCTTTGAATGTGTAGTGTGTGGTACTTTATTAGAGTGATTATAAGTTTGACCATGTACCTTTCTTTGTCTTGTTCTTTATTAGAGTGATTGTAAGTTTGGCCGTGTATTTTCTTATGAGAGTAATAAGCCTGTATTACTTTGACGGCAATAAAACCGAAGTTCTTTGCATTAAACCAGTGTCCTCTGCACTTTTGTCGCACCCCCCAAATAAATCCAGAGTACAGAACCCAAGGGAGGGGGAGCGATTCGAAACCGCTCAAGTTGGTCAGAAGGGAACCTGACCCCCTCATAGAGACCACAACACCCCACACCCTCCCTTACAAGAAATCCAAGAAACTTCCATGTACTCCGTTGAAAGGTAAAAAAAAGTTGAACTTTATTATGGATATTTCAAGTGTTCTTGACTCCCTCCAAAACCTTTGATGAAAAACAATGGCGTCGTTCAGCGTCGATTTCTCAATGTGCGCGGCTTTCTGTTAACTCACCAGAAGGTTTTTCGGGAATGGCCGGATACGCCAACCTTGGATAAAAAGATTTTTGGGCAAACTGCGAAAAATGCTGAAAACTGGCGCAGACATGAGGGAACGTTAAAAAAGCCTAACCGAGAAAAATCGTAACTAAAGCAGTTACCGACCGGCACAGATTCCAGGGAGAAACTTTGAATTAAATAATTACGGCAGAAAAAACAGCACGCGCCCAAAAAACGGTTCAAATGAAAAATTGAGCCCATAATTTGGACGTTATCACATCGGTTTGCGGGAGCTTGCTGTGCGCGAATTGGCTACTGCATTTCCTACGTTACAACAGTGACTACATTTCATTGGCTGTAAAGCGCTTTGAGACATCCTGAGGTTGTGAAAGTTGCTATAGAATTAATGTCTTTCTTTTTTTTGACCCCCACCACCCCTCCACCACACACACACACAGACACACACAGACACACACGGGATGCAGACATGAATGGGAGTGCATCCTTTAGAGCAGGAACGCGACCATTGCTGGGGAGTCATGGAAGCCATGATATCAAGGTTCACTGGTAACATTACAATGAGGAACCATTGGCTTTATTGCTTGAAAGTCAAAAAAAATAAATGACAACAGAATGGCTTCATATCATACGTGTGTCACACCTGTACCGTGTCACAGCTTCTTAAGTTTCAGGATTTTTTTGGCCGTTGTTCTCCCCACAGGAATGATTTGGGGACAAAAAGGGCCAATGTACAGCAAAATTCTAAAGGGTCAAAGTGTAATAAAAAGGCAAGCCTGAAAGCTCGGTGCCTCAATGCGAGGAGTTTTCGGAACCCAGGAGAGGGCTCTGAGCTAGTTAGAGTGGGTGAGATGGCAGATGAACAGGACCCCAAGAAAGAATGCAAAAGGCAGGAGGCAACAGAGCAGAGTAGCACTGGGGTAAGTGTAAACCACAAGGTGATAGGAAGGGACAATATGTATGAATATAAAGGGGCTGCAGGAGGGGTCAAAACTAAAAATCATGGTTTAAAAGCTAGTATTAAAACACTTTACCTAAACGCACGCAGCATTCGAAATAAAGTAAATGAGTTGACGGCACAAATCATTACAAATGGGTATGATTTGGTGGCCATTACAGAAACGTGGTTGCAGGGTGGCCAAGACTGGGAATTAAACATACAGGGGTATCTGACAATTCAACACGCAGTGTAACAAAATTTGCGGATGACACAAAGATTAGTGGGAAAGCGGGTTGCGTAGAGGACACAGAGAGGCTGCAAAGAGATTTGGATAGGTTAAGCGAATGGGCTAAGGTTTGGCAGATGGAATACAATGTCGGAAAATGTGAGGTCATTCACCTTGGAAAAAAAAACAGTAAAAGGGAATATTATTTGAATGGGGAGAAATTACAACATGCTGTGGTGCAGAGGGACCTGGGGGTCCTTGTGCATGAATCCCAAAAAGTTAGTTTGCAGGTGCAGCAGGTAATCAGGAAGGCGAATGGAATGTTGGCCTTCATTGCGAGAGGGATGGAGTACAAAAGCAGGAAGGTCCTGCTGCAACTGTATAGGGTATTGGTGAGGCCGCACCTGGAGTACTGCGTGCAGTTTTGGTCACCTTACTTAAGGAAGGATATACTAGCCTTGGAGGGGGCACAGAGACGATTCACTAGGCTGATTCCGGAGATGAGGGGGTTACCTTATGATGATAGATTGAGTAGACTGGGTCTTTACTCGTTGGAGTTCAGAAGGATGAGGGGTGATCTTACAGAAACATTTAAAATACTGAAAGGGATAGACAAGATAGAGGCAGAGAGGTTGTTTCCACTGGTCGGGGTGACTAGAACTAGGGGGCACAGCCTCAAAATACGGGGGAGCCAATTTAAAACCGAGTTGAGAAGGAATTTCTTCTCCCAGAGGGTTGTGAATCTGTGGAATTCTCTGCCCAAGGAAGCAGTTGAGGCTAGCTCATTGAATGTATTCAAATCACAGATAGATAGATTTTTAACCAATAAGGGAATTAAGGGTTACGGGGAGCGGGCGGGTAAGTGGAGCTGAGTCCACGGCCAGATCAGCCATGATCTTTTTGAATGGCGGAGCAGGCTCGAGGGGCTAGATGGCCTACTCCTGTTCCTAATTCTTATGTTCTTATGTTCTTATTGAAAAGAATTGCTTTGGGCGGAGATTTTAACCCGGTAGAAACTGGGTGCTCTGGCCAGGCAACTGATCCTGCCCTGATCATGCTGTCCGCGATTTTAAGCTGCCCTTCTGATCAGGTGGCAAGGACACCCGCATAAAGCCGACGGGGTCCTTCTTAACATTTACATGTTGGGTCCCGATGATGTCATCAGGACCCAACTGCAATTTTAACTCAGGCTTGCATGGGGCTTTCTCGCCAGATTGATAAAGGCCAGAAGAAGGTGAAAAAGCGAAGTTTGTTAGTGTAATTGATGCACATGTGAGTATGCTCATAGATTTGTAGAGCTGTTGCTGCAGTGTCAGATGTTACTCAGTGGGTAGCACACTCACCTTTGAGTCAGAAGGTTGTGGGTTCAAGTCCCACTCCAGGGGATTTGCGCACAAAAAAATCTAGGCTGATGCTCCAGTGCAGTGCTAAGGGAGCGCTGCACTGTCAGAGGTGCTGTTTTTCAGATGAGATGTTAAACCAAGGCCCTGTCTGCCCTCTCAGGTGGATGTAAAGATTCTATGGCATTATTTTGTGGCGTGCGCTGGCACCGTATTTCTTCCGCCAGCAGCACAGCCTCAATTACGACACGCAGCTCCTGTTTGTGAGCTTGGGGGGGGGGCGTCAGGACCGCCGTCCAGGGGCTGCCTGTCTTTTACAAGGAACTCACCAGGGTCTGGAACAAAGTCTCCACCAAGCGCAGCTCTCCACCGGCTGGAGTGGCGGCTGTCCTGCAGGAGCCGCTGCTCGGGAATCCGTACCTCCACGACCGAGGTTTTAGGCGGCAGTCGGACGAGAGGGCTGTGGCTGGCGAGGTGACCAGGGTCAGGGACCTGCTCGATGGCGGAGGAGAGGGCTGGATGGCGCCAGACATGCTGGCACGCGCCTAAATTTGGCCGACGTCCGCCGCGCGGCCGATGCCATCGAGTCGCTAAAAACAGCTCTGGGCCCTGACTCTGTGTCGAGGAGGCTCAAGCACGTGGGGAGATCCCGTCCGAACTGACCCCCGTCCGGACGGAATTCCTCATCGGTGCCAAACCCCGGAACCTCCCTTGGGAGCCGGCGCCTCACAACTTGAGCCGCTTCGGGGAAATCCCCTCCGTGCCTTTCAGTTCTGCGCGGAGGGGTTTCCTGTACGGGCTGCTCCTGCACACTCTCCACCTTGCCATCCTCGTCTGCCGTCCGGACACGCCATGGCGCACCATCTTGCCGTCCGGAGGAGGCGGGGGTCCCCGATGGAGTGCTCTCTACGCGGGAGTCCTCCAATTATTTATCGGGGTCTTGGCTGGAGGGTGGTGCACGGAGCAGTCCCGTGCAATAAGTTTTTAAGCCGGTTCACGGGCTCGCAGGCCGCCTGCAATTTCTGCGGTCTGGAAGAGTCCGTGTTCCATGTTTTTATCGAATGCGCGAGGTTGCAGCCCCTGTTCCATTATTTAAAGGGGCTGCTCCTCAATTTCTGGCTGAACTTCAGTCCCACACTCCTGATCTTTGGGCACCCTGTGTGGAGGGGAGCGGGTAGGTCTGAGGGCCTCCTCGTAGGACTGCTCCTGGGCACGGCCAAGGGTGCCATCAGCCGGTCCAGGCAGCGGGCAGCCGAGGGGTTCGTTCAGCCTGACTGCCTAGCTCTCTTCCGCGGTTACATCCGGGCCAGGGTGTCCCTGGAGATGGAGCACGCGGTGTCCACCGGTACGCTCGCGGCCTTCCGCGAGAGGTGGGCGCCGGAGGGACTGGAGTGCATTATCACCACCGGCAACCAAATTTTAATTTGATTTTACATGTTTTAAAGTTTAATTTGTTTTAATTGCTGGGTTTTTAGTGCCCCCCTCCCCTTTTATAGGGAGCACTTGTAAAATATATAATTTTAATGCCCCAAAAAATATTTTTTTTTAAAACACAAAAAAACATAAAATAAACAAAAAAATCTAAAAAAAGAGGGCAGTTAAAAGTGTCTGGAGTGTCCCCCAGATCGGGGGGGCACTTGATCTAATGTTTATTTTGTTCCCCCCCAAAAGATTTGTCGAGCTGTTGCACTGTGAATGGCTTAGCCAATCATGTGATGTTCACAAAACTCAATAAAACCCCAGTTAATTGAGTTCAGATTCTCCACGATGAGGCATGCAGTTGTGAGCCTGGTGGACGAGATGGTAAGGTTCAGTTTGATTATATAGAAACATAGCAATTTACAGCGCAGAAGGAGGCCATTTTGGCCCATCGTGTCCGCGACAGCTGACAAAGAGCCACACGGCCCTCGGTTACATATAAACTGATGAACAATGACCAATGGCAGAAAGGTAAAGTGCACTCAGCCCAACCAGCCCGCCTCACACAACTGCGACACCCCTTGCACCGGAACATTCTACACTCCACCCCAACCGGAGCCATGTGATCTCCTGGGACCTTGTTAAAACTTTGCTAATAAACCAGCTAGTTCTTCCCAGCAAATGTGTAGCTGTGAATTCTTAAGCAAAGAGCCCATGAAGCAGATACACTATACTTGTCTTTCCTTTGTGGGAGCAGGACTGCCCCAGAAGGAAAGTCTAGGCCTCTGGCCTTTTCCACCCAACCGCCCTCCAACATGCGCAACGTTCTGGAACCTGATCCCACCACCTTCCTTATGTCAGTGGGCAGCCTCGAGGTGAATTGATTTTTCCACTAATTCCTGCCAACCTCCAGCCGTTGGGACTTAAACCAGGCCCGGGAGTTAAAATAGCCCGGGCCTCAATTCTGAGGCAGCAGGTGAACATTAAACTCACCTCGCCACCAACCTGTCTGAAAATAAAATAAGGGCCTTTTCCCCCCCAAAGACTGTAAACAATGCACAATTCTGTCACTTCACTTGGTTATTGAGAAACACCTCACACCCATTATAAGAAAGACTGGATCAACTGGGCTTGTATTCACTGGAGTTCAGAAGAATGAGAGGGGACCTCATAGAAACGTTTAAAATTCTGACGGGTTTAGACAGGTTAGATGCAGGAAGAATGTTCCCAATGTTGGGGAAGTCCAGAACCAGGGGTCACAGTCTAAGGATAAGGGGTAAGCCATTTAGGATCGAGATGAGGAGAAACTTCTTCACCCAGAGAGTGGTGAACCTGTGGAATTCTCTACCACAGAAAGTAGTTGAGGCCAATTCACTAAATATAT
Source organism: Pristiophorus japonicus (assembly GCF_044704955.1). Taxonomy (NCBI): domain Eukaryota; kingdom Metazoa; phylum Chordata; class Chondrichthyes; family Pristiophoridae; genus Pristiophorus; species Pristiophorus japonicus. The sequence goes on from NC_091993.1 coordinate 119,220,558, forward strand.
TCAAAAGGGAGTTAGATGAAGTCCTTACTACTCGGGGGATCAAGGGGTTGGGCGAGAAAGCAGGAATGGGGTACTGAAGTTTCATGTTCAGCCATGAACTCATTGAAAGGCGGTGCAGGCTAGAAGGGCTGAATGGCCTACTCCTGCACCTATTTTCTATGTTTCTATAAGAAGATAAGAACGTAAGAAATAGGAGCAGGAGTAGACCATACGGCCCCTCCGAGCCTGCTCCGCCATTTAATAAGATCATGGCTGATCTGATCATGGACTCAGCTCCACTTCCCTGCCCGCTCCCCATAGCCCCTTATCGTTTCAGAAAGTGTCTATTTCTGTCTTAAATTTATTCAATGTCCCAGCTTCCACACATCTCTGAGGCAGCGAATTTCACAGATTCACAACCCTCTGAGAGAAGAAATTTCTCCTCGTCTCAGTTTTAAATGGGCGACCCCTTATTCTAAGATTATGCACTATAGTTCTAGTCTCCCCCATCAGTGGAAACATCCTCTCTACAGCCACCTTGTCAAGCCTCCCTCATAAGATCACCCCTTATATTGGGAAGTCTCTGGTCCCAGGTGCCAAGTAGGAATGGTGTTTCAATTCTTCCCTTCTGCCTGTTAACGAGGGGAGATAAAACCACGGAACAGAGGCACCGAAGATCACTGAGGTCAGGTTGTTAGACAGAGAGCTGAGAGTGCAGGTTCTGGCCAGGCCCAGACGCAGGAAAGTAATTTGAAGTTATTTTGTTTCTTAAGTAAGGCGACCCACTAATAGTGAGCAAGCATAGCGTGTTTGTTATTTTGTATTATTATACAAAAGACAAGTTGTACTGATTAAATGAAGGGTGTTTGAGCATAATCGTTGCTCAGGGGCAATAGGCGAGAAGCAATTTGTGCAGAAAAATAAGTTTCAGACAAGTTGGACGTTGGAAGGCCGAACAGAAGGACATTGAAGGAATTGAGTCTCAAGGGACAATAGTGTGGATAGGGGTTTTACATAAGAACAGAAGAGGGTGAAAAAGCAAAGTTTGTTAGTGTAATTGATGCACATGTGAGTATGCTCATAGATTTGTAGATCTGTTGCACTGTGAGTGGCTTAGCCAGTCATGTGATGTTCACAAGGCTCAATAAAACTCCAGTTAATTGAGTTCAGATTCTCCACGATGAGGCATGCAGTTCTGAGCCTGGTGGATGAGACGATAGGGTTCAGTTTGATTACATACGATCATGGCTGATCCGATCATGGACTCAGGTCCACTTCCCCGCCCGCTCTCCATAACCCCTTATTCCCTTATCTGTTAAGAAACTGACTATTTCTGTCTTAAATTTTTCAATGACCCAGCTTCCACAGCACTCTGAGGCAGCAAATTCCACAGATTTACAACCCTCAGAGAAGAAATTTCTCCTCATCTCAGTTTTAAATGGGCAGCCCCTTATTCTAAGATTATGCCCCCTAGTTCTAGTCTCCCCCATCAGTGGAAACATCCTCTCTGCATCCACCTTGTCAAGCCCCCTCATAATCTTATACGTTTCGATAAGATCATCTCTCATTCCTCTGAATTCCAATGAGTAGAGGCCCAACCTACTCAACCTTTCCTTATAAGTCAACCTCCTCATCCCTGGAATCAACCTAGTGAACCTTCTCTGAACTGCCTCCAAAGCAAGTATATCCTTTCTTAAATATGGAAGCCAAAACTGTGCTTAGTACTCTAGGTATGGCCTCACCAATACCCTGTATAACTGTAGCAAGACTTCCCTGCTTTTATACTCCATCCCCTTTGCAATAAAGGCCAAGATTCCATTGGCATTCCCGATCACTTGCTGAGGCATTATACTTGGCGTGAAATAAAGCTGCTTAACAATTTGTATGTGCCTCATCTTGCCAGGTTCTTTCTCAGTCTGCCTTCAAGAAAATTGGAGGGGTGCTTATATAAATGACATGAATATCCATTTCCGATCACGAAGGATTACCATTACATCCTGGGGCTGCTGCCGATATCATAACTCGCACCTTGTCCACTTCACCCATCACCCCTGTACTCACTGACTGATATTGGCCCCCGGTTCAACATTGCCTCGATTTTAAAATCTTCATCCTGCTTCAAATCCCTCCATGCCCTCGCCCCTCCCCATCTCGGTGACCTTCTCCAGCTCCACAGTCGTCCGAGATCTCTGCGTTCCTTCAAGTTTAGCCTCTTGCTGTTTCCTAATTTCCTTTGGTCCACCATTGGCGGCCGTGCCTTCAGCTACCCAAGGCCCTAAGCGCGAGAATTTCCTCCCTTAACCTCTCCTCCACCTCCCTCTCCTCCTTCAAGATGCTCCTTAAAACCTACCTCTCGCCCGTCCTAATATCTCCTTATGTGGCTTGGTGTCAAAGTTTATTTGATAACACTCCTGTGAAGCGCTTTGGAACGCTTTACTACGTTAAAGATGCTATATAAAGGCAAGTGTTGTTGTTGAGTCACACGAGTTAGGTATTGGGCAGTACAGGGATGCCCCAGAACACAAGATGCTGAGGAGTGACCATTACATTTATATCCGATATAATATCCACGGTAAGACCCACAACTGTAACATCTATATACCGTCTTAATAAGAAAGTCATAATTTATACAGGAAATAAATACCATTTGTGCACCAATTCTACCTAATGGCAAATACCATTTGTGCACCAATTCTACCTAATGGCAAATACCATTTGTGCACCAATTCTATCTAACGGCAAATACCATTTGTGCACCAATTCTACCTAACGGCAAATACCATTTGTGCACTAATTCTACCTAATGGCAAATACCATTTGTGCACCAATTCTACCTAATGGCAAATACCATTTGTGCACCAATTCTACCTAACGGCAAATACCATTTGTGCACCAATTCTACCTAATGGCAAATACCATTTGTGCACCAATTCTACCTAATGGCAAATACCATTTGTGCACCAATTCTACCTAATGGCAAATACCAGCTCCATCATCGCCAACACAGCATGTCCTACTCTTTCACCATGGCAGGTACATGTGCAGGAGGGTGCATCAGAACATATACAGAGCATATATGGTCCACTGTTACTCAATATTTTACTATATAGGGGGTATGGTAGCATAGTGGTCATGTTACTAGACTAGTAATCCAGAAGCCTGGACTAATGATCTGAAGACATGAGTTCAAATCCCACCACAGCAGCTGGGGAATTTAAATTCAGTTTATTAAATAAATCTGGACTAAAAAGCTAGAGTTGTTGATGCCAGTTCATTAGATATATTCAAGAGGGAGTTGGATATGGCCCTTACGGGGTAGGGAGAGAAAGCAGGAAAGGGGTATTGAGGTGAATGATCAGCCATGATCTTATTGAATGGTGGTGCAGGCTCGAATGGCCTACTCCTGCACCTATTTTCTATGTTCCTAGTGTCAGTAATGGTGGACATGAAACCACCGGATTGTCGTAAAAGCCCATCTGGTTCACTAATGCCCTTTAGGGAAGGAAATCTGCCGACCTTACCCGATCTGGCCTATATGTGACTCCAGACCCACAGCAAACTGGTTGAATCTTAACTGCCCTCTGAAATGGCCCAGCGACACACTCACCACCACCTTCTCGAGGGCAATTAGAGATGGACGCCCACATCCAATGAATGAATAAAAAATATATAGGTGGAGACAGATGGACACACAACACAAACGCAGTGGGGAAAAAAATATGTCCAAATACAATGGAACTCACTTAAAAATGATACCAAATAACCCAAGGCGATGTTAGAGCAAGGGCGTCGGCAGACTGGAAATGGTTGAAACTTGCCATGGGGGCGGCCCTCCATGTGTGAGGGCAGACATCAGTCGGTATCGGAAGGCTGGCTGACAGTGGGAGGTATCACAGCCGAGCCCATATCCTGTCCTTGTTTGACAGTCAGACAGGTACGTTTTTCAGAAGTTACTGCAGGAGCATTGATCAGAAGCAGGAGCATTGGCTGATTTCCCAACTCCCTTGGTCCAGGGGCACCCAAGTACCACTGTCCTAACTAAGAAAGCTCACGGAACAAATGCAAATTCATCCTAGAACAAATTTTAATCTCCCAGCTGGCAGTTACTTCCTCCTTCTTTTATAGCCCACACTGTTCCCATGATTTTGCCAGCGCTTCTAAAAGAAGTGTTTACTCAATCAACAAGAAGTGGAACAAGATTAACCAGGTTTCTGAAAAAAAAAGAACACTTGTGCGTAAACAACCTCCACACACTCACCCTTCCACACGCCCACTCTGCCACAAAAGTTGTCCAAGACTTAATCTTATTAAAACTTTATAAAGCAATGGGAGGAGAAGCATCCAGGACGGTGTTAGATACCTCGAGACTCTTCGCCGGGAGCACGCGGAGGCCAAGTACAAACAACGGAAGGAGCGCACAGCAACCCAAGCACCCCATCCACCCGTCCCTCCAACCACCGTCTGCCCCACCTGTGACAGAGACTGTAGGTCCCACATTGGCCTCACCAGTCACCTGAGAACTCACCTTAGTGTGGAAGCAAGTCATCCTCGACTCCAGGGGGACTGCCTAAGAAGAAGACTGTTAAGTCCTGACTCGAATGTACTGACTTACACAAGACACATGCTGAAGTCAAGGTCACTCAGGACCTGCACCTTTAATTCCAGCTCTCCAGTGCTGCACTTGCCTGAGACCTCCCTTTGTATACCTCAGTGGGACAGGTATGGAGTGTCTCCTGCAAGTGCACCCCTGGTGGTAAGATATGCTTATTGTTATATCCAGTTACAGTCATGTATAGCATGGTAAGATACAGTTATATACATTAACGTGAGATACATGACAAAGATGAAGAGACCTCAGCTAAGAGTATTGTGATCAATTCTGCACACCACACTTTAGGACAGAAGTCAAGGTCTTGGGAGAGGGTACAGAGGAGATTTGCTCGAATGGTTCCAGGGATGAGGGACTTTGAGAGATTGGACAAGCTGGGGTTGTTCTCCTCGGAGCAGAGAGGGTTAGGAGGAGATTTGATAGAGGTGTTGAAAAATCATGAATGGTTTTGATCGGGTAAATAAAGAAAAACTGTTTCCAGTGGCAGAAGGTAACCTGGGGACACCAATTTAAGGTAACTAGCAGAAGAATCAGAGGCACAATAAGGAAACCTTTTTGACACAGTGGGTTGTTGTGATCTGGAATGCACAGCTGAAATGTTGGTCAGAGCAGATTCAATCGTACCTCTTCAAAAGAGAACTGGATAAATACGTAAAGGGAAAACATTTACATGGCTATGGGAAAAGAGTAGGGGAGTGGGATTAATTGGACAGCTCTTTCAAAGAGCCGGCACAGGCATGATGGGCCCAATGGCCTCCTTCTGTGCTGTTTCATTCTATTATTTTATTACGGTATTTTCTATTCCCTGTGACCCTCCAGTGGAATTCTGCCCCCCTTTGCCAGTGTACCTTCAGTCGCTTCTGGGCTCTTTAGAAGGCCTCAAGGAAGAACCTGAGTTTTCCACAGCAGCTCATAAGAACATAAGAAATAGGAGCAGGAGTGAGCCATTTGGCCCCCTGAGCCTGCTACACCATTCAATAAGATCACAGCTGATCTGATCTTCGCCTCAACTCTACTTCCCTGTTCATACCCTTGACTCCGTTATCGTTCAAAAATCTGTCTCATCATCACAGGCAGCCCCTGAAAATCGAGGAAGACTTGCTTCCACTCTAAAAGTGAGTTCTCAGGTGACTGTACAGTCCAATACGGGAATTACAGTCTCTGTCACAGGTGGGACAGACAGTGGTTGGAGGAAAGGGTGGGTGGGGAGTCTGGTTTGCCGTACGCTCCTTCCGCTGCCTGCGCTTGCTTTCTGCATGCTCTCGGCGACGAGACTCGAGGTGCTCAGTGCCCTCCCGGATGCTCTTCCTCCACTTAGGGCGGTCTTTGGCCAGGGACTCCCAGGTGTCGGTGGGGATGTTGCACTTTATCAAGGAGGCTTTGAGGGTGTCCTTGAAACATTTCCTCTGTCCACCTGGGGCTCACTTGCCGAGTAGGAGTTCCGAGTAGAGCGCTTGCTTTGGGAGTCTTGTGTCGGACATGCGGACAATGTGGCCCGCCCAACGGAGTTGGTCGAGTGTGGTCAGTGCTTCGATGCTGGGGATGTCGGCCTGATCGATGACGCTAACGTTGGTGCGCCTGTCCTTCCAGGGGGATTTGCATGATCTTGTGGAGACATCGTTGGTGGTATTTCTCCAGCGATTTGAGGTGTCTACTGTAAATGGTCCACGTCTCAGCCTTACAAAAATCTGTCTTCAGTATCAGATTTGCCTTCCTGGGATTCACACAAAGTTAAATCTTAATTGCGATCAGAGGTGTGGAATTCATCTCCTTGATATTGGTGACATAGAGATTACAACGCGGGAGACGGAGTGAGCGGGGCGAACAGGGTCTGCATTGGTGCTGATCCCGCACGAGAGCAGTGGTTTAGCCTTCAGGCTGGAGGCAAATCTGATGATGCAAAACCAGCGTTTAAACCTGCGACACACGCCGCACGCAAACAGCTGCCGCTCATTCATAGAGGGTGTCGCCACTCTCTTTCACTACAGGTTTTAATTCAGGTCTGAAGCACTGAGCTGCCTAAATCGGTTACTAATCTGCAGCCAACAACAATCTTAAGGTCTCATTATCCCCCTGACAATGGAGTCTTATTCAAAGAAAAAAACAAATGGGTGGCATTCAACGACCGTCAGAAATCTTCTCCTGGGGATATGTGAGAAAGTTCAGGATTTCCCACGATGCACGGTTCTGTACAAACCCCCATTGCTGCTCCATTGTGTTCATTGAAACAGATGCCTTTGTGTTGCAGAATGGCCCTGGGCAGAAAAAGTCCTGGAACAGCCTTGGCTCCTGGTCTTGTGGATTCTGTCCCAGATACACTGCGGACCAGATTGCACAGCAATGCTGACGAGCAATATTTAAAAACAACTAGATATATAACTTGCATCTATATAGTGTCATGTATTCAACTGTCATTATAACCCATGTATAAGCTGACCTAAGTTGTACACCGTGAGAACATTGACCACCAGGTGGTGAACTTGTGGGAGACACTCCTAACCTGGACTTTCAGGTATAAAAGGGGAAGCTCCACCCACCTTCATCACTTCAGTGCTGGCTAATAAAGGTTACTGGTCACAGAATGATCTTCTCTCTAGTATGGGCCGCATGTGCATTTATACTTATAGTAAGGACATAGTATTGGCGACGAGAAACTGGAATTTAAACCACGCGAGCATGGCCACTAGCAGCACAGACGAGAGGTACTGTGTTGGTGATGATTGGGACGATTTTATTGAGAGACTACAGCAAAGTTTCGTCACTAAGGAATGGCTGGGACAGGATTCGGCCGACAAACGCAGGGCTCATCTCCTGACGGTTTGTGGATCCAGGACCTACTCCCTGATGAAGGACCTTCTAGCGCCAGAGAAGCCGGCGGACAAGACTTTTGAAGAGCTCAGTAAGTTGATCGGGGAACACTTTAAGCCGGCGAGCAGCATGCACATGGCGAGACACCGGTTTTACACCGGCTCATGTTGGAGGTGTGGAGGCAAACACACAGCCAGAGCTTGCAGGTATCAGCAATATACCTGCAGAAACTGCAACGTCAGCGGTCACTTGGCGCGTATGTGCAGGAAGCCTGCAGCCAGGTTGATGGACGAGGAGGACGGGCCCGATGTAAGCCCTACGAGGCCAAATGGACACTGGGAGAGATCGCTGGAAGCTGAAGTTCAGCGAGTTTGTGTGGAGCACATATACAGTTCATACACCAGGACGCCACCGATAATGATGAAAGTGCTCCTCAATGGCATCTCAGTATCAATGGAGCTAGACACGGGGGCCAGCCAGTCCCTGATGAGTACCAAACAGTTCGACAAGTTGTGGGCATCCAAGGCCAGGAGGCCAAAATTACTACCAATTGACGCACAGCTACGGACATATACAAAGGAGATCATTCTGGTGCTAGGTAGCGCCACAGTAGTCGTGATCCACAAAGATTCGGAGAACAGGTTGCCACTCTGGATTGTCCCAGGGGATGGTCCCGCACTGCTGGGGAGGAGTTGGCTTGCTGTCATGAACTGGAAATGGGGCGATGTCAATGCAATTTCTTTTGTGGAGCGAATCTCATGCTCACAGGTCCTGGACAAATTTGACTCATTATTTCAACCCGGCATTGGCACTTTCATGGGGACCAAGGCAGTGATTCACATAAACCCGGACGCCAGGCCAGTACACCACAAGGCCAGAGCGGTGCCGTACGTGATGCGGGAAAAGATAGAAGGCGAATTGGACAGCCTGCTGAGGGAAGGCATCATCTCGCCAGTCGAATTCAGTGACTGGGCGAGCCCGATTGTGCCGGTGCTCAAGGCGGATGGGTCGGTCAGGATATGTGGCGATTACAAGACCACCATCAATCAGGTGTCACTCCAAGACCAGTACCTGCTACCGAGAGCGGAGGACCTCTTTGCGACGCTATCCAGTGGCAAACTTTTTTCAAAATTGGACCTGACCTCAGCTTACATGACCCAGGAGCTGGCGAGTGAGTCGAAGAAGCTGACCACCATCACGACACACAAGGGGTTATTTGAGTACAACAGATGTCCGTTTGGGATTCCTTCAGCCGCCGCGATCTTTCAACGAAATATGGAAAGCCTCCTCAAGTCGATTCCAAGGACAGTGGGTTTTTCAAGACGGGTCGCGATACTGAAGAACACCTCCGCAACCTGGAGGAGGTGCTACGCAGACTGGATCGGTAGGTCTGCGACTGAAAAAGGCGAAGTGCGTCTTCCTAGCTCCAGAGGTAGAATTCCTGGGGATGAGGGTAGCAACAGACGGGATCAGACCAATGGCGTCCAAAACAGAAGCGATCCAGAGAGCACCCAGACCCTGTAACACGACGGAGCTGCGTTCGTTCCTGGGGCTCCTGAACTATTTTGGTAACTTTCTTCCCAAATTGAGCACGCTGTTAGAGCCGCTACACGTGCTCCTTTGCAAAGGTCGCGATTGGGTCTGGGGGGACAGCCAGGAAAGGGCTTTTGATAGAGCACAAAATTTGTTGTGCTCCAACAATCTGTTAACGCTATATGACCCATGTAAGAAACTTGTTTTAACGTGCGATGCGTCGTCCTATGGGGTTGGGCGTGTGTTGCAGCATGTTAATACCAAGGGTCAGTTACAGCCGGTAGCTTATGCCTCCAGAAGTCTGTCACAGGCAGAACGGGGCTACAGGATGGTAGAAAAGGAAGCGCTTGCATGTGTATATGCAGTAAAAAAAAATGCACCAGTACCTGTTTGGCAGGAAATTTGAGCTGGACACAGATCACAAACCCCTAACGTCCTTTTTGGTCGACAACAAGGCCATAAATGCAAATGCATCGGCCCGAATAGAGGTGGGCACTCACGTTAGCCGCCTATGACTATACAATTCGGCACAGACCGGGCACTGAAAACTGCGTCGATGCACTCAGCAGGCTCCCACTAGCCACCACCAAGGGGGCAACCGAGCATGCTGCTGAGATGGTCATGGCTGTTGAAGCTTTCGAAAACGAAGGCTCACCCGTGACAGCCCGTCAGATCAAAGTCTGGACAAATAGAGACCCGCTACTGACTTTAGTCAAGAAATGTGTCCTGAATGGGGACTGGGCAGCCACATACGGGGCATGCCCTGAGGAATTCAAACCATTTCACAGGCGCAAGGATGAACTCTCGATTCAGGCCGATTGCCTACTCTGGGGAAACTGAGTAGTCATGCCCCAGATGGGCAGAGAGATGTTCATCAGAGAACTCCACAATGAGCACCCGGGCATTGTCATGATGAAGGCAATTGTCAGGTCACACGTTTGGTGGCCAGGGATAGATGCAGACCGGGAACTTTGTGTTCGCAGGTGCAACACGTGTGCCCAGCTTGTGCAGGTTGCTGTGAGCTGGCTGTATGTTTCCCTTTCCAGCCTCAGCCCGCAGTGTGTCCTTGGTTACCGTGGCAACCTGATCTTTTTGGCACATATCGCGGCTCCACCCCCAAAGCTAACTCCAGGCTAGGCGGCGCCAAAATGAAGAAATCAAACGGGGAAACTTGAAAGATTTTTTTTTTGGCATACTTGGGCCCCCAAAAAAACGGGCGTAACTCTTCAAGTACGCCAAAAAACAGCTTTGGGGAAAATTGAGCCCCTAGTCTCCCCCTAAATGCATCCATGCTATTCCCCTCAATTAATCCTTATGGCAGCGAGTTCTATATTCTCACCACTCTCTGGGTAAAGATGTTTCTCTTGAATTCCCTATTGGATTTATTAGTGACTACCTTATAACCTCTAATTTTCGACTCGCCCATAATTGAAAGCACCTTCTCCACATCTGCCCTATCAGACCCTTTTATCATTTTAAAAACTATTAGAACAATCCTCAGGCTTTTTTTCTTCTAGAGAAACGAGCCTGATCCAGTTCAGTCTCTCTCGATATTTACAACCTCTCAGTTCTGGTATCATTCTTGTAAATCTTTTTTCATCATCATAGGCGGTCCCTCTAACGAGGATGACTTGCTTCCACAAGAGTTCACAGATGTTTCAATGAAGGACCAGATGTTCCAGTCCTGAACTCCAATTGAGGGGGTGGAAGATGCCTGTGCATGAATTTATTTAACGTGTGGTGACCGTTGCACACCAGCCACCACACGGGCTTGACAGAGCGAGGTCTTTATCCAGTGGCCAGGGTTGAACCAGGACTGGCGACCTGCTCTGCTGCACGGACCGAGTGCGCGCACATATCGCAGTGTGGGCCGGGCCCGTGCTGCCCCTGGGCCCTCGCCTCTTCTGGGACCCGTACCCTCATTCACCGCCATGATCTCCTGCCGCTCCTCCGCCACAAACATTCACCGCACCTCCGCCACGATCCCTCACCGCTCCTCCGCCACAAAAACACTCGCCGCACCTCCGCCATGGTCTCCCGCCGCACCAAACATTTGCCGAACCTCCATCTCGATCACCCACCAAATCTCAGCCACGATCCCTCGTCACTCCTCCGCCCCGATCACTCGTCGCAAGTCCGCCACGACCTTCCCGCTCCTCCGCTGTACCAGGGCCCCGCCGATGTTCCTGCCCACGCTCCAAATGGCGACCTGGGTCCTGATGATGTCACCCAGTCGCCCACCTCGAAGCCATTGCGCATTTGTGTCGGCTCACGCTGGAAGCTGTAGCGGCTCGTTCCAGCTCTTTTTATAGCCCCGACCTGCGGAGATGTTCCCACACAGGTCGGGGTGGCTCATGATGTCCAATCTTTTTTACACCTACTCTGGTGCCTCTATATGTATTTTGTAATGTGGAGACCAGAACTGTGCACAGTACTCCAAGTGTGCACTCGGATTTAAGAAACATAGAAACATCGAAAATAGGTGCAGGAGCGGGCCATTCGGCCCTTCGAGCCTGCACCGCCATTCAATATGATCATGGCTGGTCATACAACCTCAGTACCCCACCCCTGCCTTCTCTCCATACCCCCTGATCCCTTTAGCCGTAAGGGCCACATCTAACTCCCTTTTGAATATGTCCAACGAACTGAACTCAACAACTTTCTGTGGCAGAGAATTCCACAGCTTCACAACTCTCTGGGTGAAAAAGTTTCTCCTCTTCTCGGTCCTATATGGCTTACCCCTTATCTTTAGACTGTGACCCCTGGTTCTGGGCTGCCCCAACATCGGGAACATTCTTCCTGCATCTAACCTGTCCAGTCCCGTCAGAATTTTATAAGTTTCTGTGAGATCCCCTCTCATTCTTCTAAATTCCAGTGAGTATAAGCCTAGCCGATCCAGTCTTTCCTCATATGTCAGTCCTGCCATCCCGGGAATCAGTCTGGTGAACCCTCGCTGCACTCCCTCAATAGCAAGAATGTCCTTCCTCAGATTAGAACATTAAGAAATAGGAGGAGTAGGCCATTCAGCCCTTCAAGCCATTCAGTTAGATCATGGACTTGTTGGTCTTCAAGGTAAGGTTACCATCACTTCTCATTTTAGCCAATACTTGGATGTGCCACAACCTACAGGGCTATGGACCAGTAGCTGGAAAGTGGGATTAGGCTGGGTAGCTCTTTGTCACCCGGTGCATGCATGATGGGCCGAATGGTCGTCTTCTGTGCCGTAAATTTCTATGATTCTATATCGGAAGAAGTTAATTGACAACAGAAAGGCTCATCCAGACGGCCTTGGCTTTTCTACAGATGTGGTTTCTTAGGAGAGGTAGGAAGGTTGATTTTTTTTTAAATTAATCAACCGATGCTTATTTACTGTTCTCCTCTATTGACATAACCTTCATGTTCTTCAGCTGAAAGTCAGTTTGTGTCAAACTGTTTAAGGACTGATGACTAATGTAAACTGCAGCGTCTCCTTTTAACTTTTGGGAAACAGAAATAACTTTGGAGGGAGGGAAACAAAAACAAATCATTCTTCTGATGACCGCGGCTAGCAATTGCAGGAAAACCAAACCTACCAAAGTAACACTGTGCATCAGCAGCAAGACCTCTGGCGTCTAGTCGCCTTCTCATTTATTTCAAGGGGAAAGGGAACAATTTCATTTGAGGCAGTGGAGAATGATACGGTCAGAAACAAAACACAAGTCGAGTAGCAAAAAGGGTGGTCAAGTGTCTCACTCTCTCTCAACTACCCTCAAAGCCTCCTTGATAAAGTGCAACATCCCCACCGACACCTGAGAGTCCCTGGCCAAAAACCACCCTAAGTGGAGGAAGTGCATCCGGGAGGGCGCTGAGCACCTCAAGTCTCGTCGCCGAGAGCATGCAGAAATCAGTCCAATGATGATGATCTCAACGTTAGGGATGACTATCTTCTCATTGATACATCGTGTATCACCTGTGTCCGTTCACCTGTAGGGTGCATTCAACCCATGTTGTGAGAGGCAATGGATGCAACCCTGCAATATCATCATCATAGGCAGTCCCTCGGAATCGAGGAAGACTTGCTTCCACTCTAAAAATGAGTCCTTAGGTGCCTGAACAGGAGAATCACAGTCCTAACAGGACCACTGTCAGAGAGGAAAGAATTCCCGACTTTGTATCGGACTGAATTTGAACCGAATTCCAAGACACAAGAACCAGAAATCTCTCTGATGCAGGAGTCTGGTTGCACTAACATTACAGGGAACTACATTAGAATGTACAGCACAGAAACAGGCCATTCGGCCCAACCTGTCCATGCCAATGTTTATGCTGCACACGAGCCTCCTCCCACCCTACTTCATCCAACCCCATCAACATATCCTTCAATTCCTTTCTCCCTCATGTACTTAGCTAATTTATCAAATTTAGTTCAAACTCAGCCCAGCCAAAAGGGAGAGAGGTCTCTCCCTGGGAGCTCGAAAGCAGTTGATTGGATCATGTCCATTTACCTCTGGAGCCTGAATTCTCGTCCAATCCAAAGCAGTTGGGACCATGTGCAAGCTCAAAGTCACCTCATACTCGCTCACAAGTGGCACCAATTGAACAATCTCACATAATGGAGACCATCAAGGTTTAGACTATAACCTACAAATCAGGTTTATTAAAAAGATTGTTTTTTAAATCAACATGGCAGGTTTCAATTGATTACAGAATATTTATCGAATGCCTCCTCCTCAAATATGAAAATAATGCACTTCACTAGCTCTCCGAATAATTTCAACGCAGGATCACAGTCCTTAATCAACATCACGAGAACAGATGATCTGGTCATTATCACCTTGCTGTTTGTGGGAGCTTGCTGTGCACAAATTGGCTGCCGCGTTGGCCACATTAAACAGTGTCTAAATCCAGAAAGTACTTCATTGGCTGTAAAGTGCTTTGAGACGTCCGATGGTCATGAAAGACGCTATATAAATGCAAGTCTTCCTTATTTCTTTGTTTTTCAGCCAGTCCCACTCCCCCGCCCTTTCCCCGTAGCCCTGCACTTTGCTTCCCTTCAGGTACTTATCCAACTCCCTTTTGAAAGCCACGATTGAGTCTGCCTCCACCACCCTTTCAGGCAGCGCACTCCAGATCCTAACCACTCGCTGCGTAAAAAAGTTTTTCCTCATGCCTTCCTCACTTTTGAAACAATTGCTCGGCAAGAAAGCACAGACCAGATGCAAAACTCTCAGAGAAAAAGAGAAGAGGGAGTCTAATATATTTTAAAAGTAAGTGGATTTAGGATTAGATGTTGCAAGCCAAAGATTTGTGAGGACACAAAATGGTCTATTGCAAACTCTGAGCCTTAGCTCGATGTCGATTGCGGCCAACAAATACACACCAGCCCACACTTCCGATCAACAAGGATGTGGCTTTAAACACACAATATATGGTAACGAAGCGTTGCCTGGTGATTAAACATAACATAATTGTTTCTATAATTAGATCAGTGAATTTTCGCAATCCTTTGTCTTCTACTTGCCTTCAGAGTATGGAAGAGTACCATCAAATGATGCGGCTTAGGCTATAACCTACAAATCGGTTTATTAAAAAGATTTTTTTTAAATAAATACGGCAGGTTTCAATTGATTACAGAATGTTTAACGATTGTCTCCTCCTCAAATATGAAAATAATGCACTTCACTAGCTCTCCGAATCGCAGGATCACAGTCCTTAATCAACATCACTAGAACAGATGATCTGGTCATTATCACATTGCTGTTTGTGGGAGCTTGCTGTGCACAAATTGGCTGCCAGGTTTCCCACATTACATCAGTGACAAAAGTACTTCACTGGCTGTAAAGCGCTAAGAGGATTTGAGTATAAGAGCAGGGAGGTCTTACTGCAGTTTTACAGGGCCTTGGTGAGACCACACCTTGAGTATTGTGTTCAGTTTTGGTCTCCTAACCTGAGGAAGGACATTCTTGCTATTGAGGGAGTGCAGCGAAGGTTCACCAGACTGATTCCCGGGATGGCAGGACTGACGTATGAAGAAAGACTGGATTGACTAGGCTTATATTCACTGGAATTTAGAAGAATGAGAGGGAATCTCATAAAAACATACAAAATTCTGACGGGATTGGACAGGTTAGATGCAGGAAGAATGTTCCCGATGTTGGGGAAGTCCAGAACCAGGGGTCGCAGTTTAAGGATAAGGGGTAAGCCATTTAGGACCGAGATGAGGAGAAACTTCTTCACACAGAATTGTGAACCTGTGGAATTCTCTACCACAGAAAGTTGTTGAGACCAGTTCATTAGATATATTCAAAAGGGAGTTAGATGTGGCCCTTACGACTAAAGGGATCAAGGGGTATGGAGCGAAAGCAGGAATGGGGTACTGAAGTTGCATGATCAGCCATGATCATATTGAATGGTGGTGCAGGCTCGAAGGGCCGAATGGTCTACTCCTGCACCTACTTACTATGTTTCTTCGGTGGTCGTGAAAGGCGCTATATAAATGCAAGTCTTTCTTTTTTTAAATAGAAAATTACACAGTAGGCTTAATCTAGCCTCAGAGATGTGTCCATTACTTATCTCTGTCACAGGCACGATGGGCCAAATGGCCTCCTTTTGTGCTATCATCCTATGAGCCCAGAAGAAATGACAGTTTCCTGAACCTCAACCCAAATGCTAAACACAAATGCATTGGCCAACTGGCCCAAGCATTCTTTTTAAACTAAATTAATTATTCTCTGGACAGCAAACAGCCCAAGTAAAAGACGTTTTGTAATTAAAAGTTATCTGCGTACATAATAAATGCTTGTCTCTGTACAGCAGCTCACCCTACAGTGGCAATTTCCTGCTGACGATTCTGAATGCTAGCCAGGTAATTAAAATTGGGAGAGTTTATGATATTAAATGTTACAGAACTTCCTATCTGTCACAAGGCCATCCAGCTCACCAAGCTTACTCCAATATATGAGGCTATGTAGACCATTTACATCTCCTTTTGTCTTGGTTCCAAGTTCCTTCCCATTATAAATATTATTACAAGTCAATCTTAAATGAAATTTATTTATGCTTCAAAGGCTGAGTCACCAAACTTCCTGCACTTTTTTCTTGCTCAAACTTCACTCTATATTTGCAATTCTGGACAAGTGGGTGGCAAGCCTGCTGAGCAATTTGGCTCGACACAGATTGTTGGGAACAGGCTCCAGAAGCACAGTTACGGATCCCATATTTACGAAAGGATATACTTGCTTTGGAGGCAGTTCAGAGAAGGTTCACTAGGTTGATTCAGGGGATAAGGGGGTTGACTTATGAGGAAAGGTTGAGGAGGTTGGACCTCTACTCACTGGAATTCAGAAGAATGAGAGGTGATCTTATCAAAACGTATAAGATTATGAGGGGGCTTGACAAAGTGGATGCAGAGAGGATGTTTCCACTGATGGGGGAGATTAGAACTAGGGGGCATGATCTTAGAATAAAGGGCCGCCCATTTAAAACTGAGATGAGGAGGAATTTCTTCTCTCAGAGGATTGTAAATCTGTGGAATTCGCTGCCTCAGAGAGCTGTGGAAGCTGGGTCATTGAATAAATTTAAGACAGATAGACAGTTTCTTAACCAATAAGGGAATAAGGGGTTATGGGCTGTGGGCAGGGAAGTGGACCTGAGTCCATGATCAGATCAGCCATGATCGTATTAAATGGCGGAGCAGGCTCCAGGGGCTGTATGGCCTACTCCTGCTCCTACTTCTTATGTTCTTATGTAGATTAAGGGGCCGCCCATTTAAAACGGAGATGAGGAGGAATTTCTTCTCTCAGAAGGTCATGAATCTTTGGAATTCTCTGTCCCAGAGAGCTATGGAGGCTGGGTCATTGAATATATTCAAGGCTGAGATAGACAGATTTTTGAATGATAAGGGAGTCAAGAGTTATGGGGTGCGGGCAGGAAAGTGGAGCTGAGGCCAAGATCAGATCAGCCATGATCTTATTGAGTGGCGGAGCAGACTTGAGGGGTCAAATGGCCTACTCCTGCTCCTATTTCTTATGTTCTTATTATGTTCTCATAGTAGGGAACCCACTAGTAGGGTATATGTCTATGGTGTCCAATTCTGTGGTGGTCTAGAAACTGACTGTTTCTGGCACTTCAAGCCAAAGCCACCGATCCAGTAGATCCCTGGCACCAAGTCCCACCGAAAAATATGTTCAGCTTTCATGTAATCGGAAACACAGATTTCCAGCTACCTAAAAGGTTGTTCAGAGTTATGAATAGACATTCGGATGCGATCAGTATTTTCCAGAGTTATTTGACACCCATTGGTTTTCCACCAGACAGACTGTTTTTGACCAGAAGGTTTGCAAATTAGTAAATAAGGCACCAAAAGTCCGGTTTCTAACAAGCAATAATAGTCTAACTTTTTTTCAAATTCCTTTTGTGATTTGGACTTTGAAGGTTTTATCGATGAATATACGTCGGAAAACCTCAGAGCTAGATTTCAGATCTTGCCCCAAACCCTCCTAGAACTTTGGAAGGGATTTCAATCTCTGGGACAAACAGTAACTTTGCCAGAAATAGATAGAAAGACTTGCATTTATGTACTGCCTTTCACGACCACCAGATATCTCAAAGCGCTTTACAGCCAATTAAGTACTTTTTGAAGTGTAGTCACTGTGGTAAGGTAGGAAATTTGTGCACAGCAAGCTCCCACAAACAGCAAAGTGATAATGACCAGATAATCTGTTTTAGTGATGTTGATTGAGGGATAAATATTGGCCAGGACACCGAGGATAACTCCCCTGCTCTTCGTTGAAATAGTGCTGTAGGATATTTTACATCCACCCAAAAGAGCAGACGGAGGCCTCGGTTTGACGTCTCATCCGAAAAGACGGCACCTCTGACAGTGCAGCACTCCCTCAGCACCGCACTGGAGTGGCAGCCTAGATTTTTGTGTTCGAGTCTCTGGAGTGGGACTTGAACCCACAATCTTCTGACTCGGAGACGAGTGTGCTACCCACTGAGCCACAGCAGAAACAAAAGATTCTGGAAGCAAGAAGCACGCCCATCAGCCTGTGTGAAGGGAGAAGAGGTTGGATAACATTTTTGAGTGCAGCTCCTTCGGCAGAATTGGTGACAAGCTGTTCCCGGTTCTGTCAAAGGGTTTACACCCGAAAATTTTGCCTCCGCAAAATTCTGCAAATCCATAAGTGCACAAATGTCAGTGTTCTCACTCAAGCCAACCGCCCCAGCATCGAAGCACTGACCACGCTCAAACAGCCCTGATGGGTGGGTCACGTAGTCCGCATGCCTGGCACAAAATTCCCGAAACAAGCGCTCTACTCCGATCTATGTCACGGCAAGCGAGCAGCAGGAGGGCAGAGGAAACGCTTCAAGGACACCCTCAAAGCCTCCCTGAAAAAAATGTAACATCCCCACTGACTCTTGGGAATCCCGGGCCCAAGACCGCTCAAAGTGGAGGAGAAGCATTCAGGAAGGCGCCGAACACTTCGAGTCTCTTTGCCGGGCGCACGTGGAAGGAGGGTACGACAACCCAGGCACCCCACCCAACCATCCCTCCAATCACCATCTGCCCCACCTGTGACAGAGACTGTAGGTCCCGCGTTGGGACTCATCAGTCACCTGAGAACTCATGTTAGTGTGGAAGCAAGTCATCCTGGACTCAGAGGGACCGCCTAAGGAGATACCCGAAATGTTACCCCAACCGTTCTACCCTTGCACAGACTGACTATGTGTTTCCAGCTGTTTAGATTTTATTTCAGACATCCAGCTTTTATTTTTTAATTTGCAGTTTGCCACAACTCTAGACACAGATCCAATTTGCCCGTTGCTCCAAGTATTTTTATCCTAAAATAATTATTTTCGAGATAGCAAACAGCCGAAGCAAACGGCTTCCACTTGTAATTAAAGTGCATCTGCGTTAAAATAAATAAAATGCTCTGTCTTTTGAGAAACAGTTCCTCCAAAGAGTGGCAATTTCCTGCTGAAGCTTGCGTATTCAAGCTGGTAATTAAAGAACGGAGACCTGATGATTTTCAATGTTGCAGTGCTTCCTATCTGTCACAAGGCCACTCGGTTCAATTACCTTTCTGCATCTTTCAAAGTCTTCTGAACCGCAAGCAGCTTCAGTCTGAATCACCTCAGAAGAAAAGGTAGCTTAGGGTCTTCTCTTCTTAGGAAGTCCCCCACAATCGAGGACGACTTTCAGGTGACTGATGAGTCCAATGCGGGACCTACACGGGTGGGGCAGACGGTGGTTGGAGGGACGGGTGGGTGGGGGGCTTGGGTTGTCTTGCGCTCCTTCCGCTGTTTGCGCTTGGCTTCCGCGTGCTCCCGGCGAAGAGACCGAAGGTGTTCGGCGCCTTCCCAGATGCTTCTCCTCCACTTTGAGCGATCTTAGGCCAGGGACTCACAGGTGTCAGTGAGGATGTTGCGCTTTTTCAAGGTCGTTTTGAGGGTGTCCTTGAAGCGTTTCCTCTGCCCACCTGGGGCTTGCTTGCCGTGTCGGAGCTATGAGTAGAGCGCTCGTTTTGGGAGTCTCGTGACGGGCGTGCGGACGATGTGGCCCGCCCAAGGGAGCTGGTCGAGCGTGGTCAGTACTTCGGTGCTGGTGATGTTGGCCCGAGCGAGAACACTGGCGTTGGTGCGTCTATCCTGCCGATGGATTTGCAGGATTTTGCGGAGGCAGCGTTGGTGGTACTTCTCCAGTGCTTTGAGGTGTCTGCGTAGCTCAGATGTTGCACAGACAAGCAGCGACACTGCAGCGTGATTAGAAAAAAAGAGCCCAGAGCCTGTGGACAATCACAAAGCGATCGTGTTTTAATAGGCACAGAAAATGACAGACGGTTTATCTCGAGGTCATATCAGTGGGACGCATTTTATGCACAGCCATTAAAGCAAGTGGCAGGAGGCTTACAGCTTATGCCCACTGTGATAATGGCAAGAGAGCCTGCGCACAGCAAAGCTTTCATGCTCAGTACTTACTCAGAGTCTCTGTCTTTGGTTGGGAAGAATAACAGCAAAGAATGACGGCAGAACTCCACTTCAGGGAAGATACAGCCACAGCAGCGCGCCCTCATACACACCAT
Organism: Pristiophorus japonicus; assembly: GCF_044704955.1. NCBI lineage: Eukaryota > Metazoa > Chordata > Chondrichthyes > Pristiophoridae > Pristiophorus > Pristiophorus japonicus. The sequence continues at coordinate 119,240,550 of NC_091993.1, forward strand.
TGTGTGGAGAAGATTTCGTCCAACCCAGGTACTGAAAGAGCTGCTTCATTGGGTCTGCTCCCATCTTTCACCCCCTCCCCTCCTCTCGTCCCAAGGTGCAGTTCCATGGATGCCAACAGCACCTCCAGTCCCTCACCAAGTGGCCATACTTCGTGCGTGAGCCTAGACAGGGTGGTTCGTCCATAGTGCCACTTGAGGGGAGGGAGGGCTGCAATCACAGCTGTAGCTCTGGTCTACATCCGCCAGGCAGATGGATCACTCGGTAGCAGCCAATAGCAAGATGCTTGACCGATTTCCGCCCTCCTGAGTCCGGGGGCTTTCTGTTTCCCATCTCGTGTTTGGTCAGGTAACTTTGTACAATCATCCCTTTGGTCATTTAATCTCTCCTGCCTTCTACACCATCACAACAACAACAACTTGTGTTTATATAGCGCCTTTAACGTAGTAAAACGTCCCAAGGCGCTTCACAGGAGTAAATTTGACACCGAGCCACATAAGAAGAAATTACGGCAGATGACCAAAAGCTGGAGCTGATCACCTTGTGACCTTTAGGTTTACTGTAATCTTCAAAAGTGAAATCTGCAGGAGGAGCCTGCTTTATATAGGGAGGTAGCACGAGGTGCAGTAATGTGTGCCTCCCGGGCTTTCCCCATCTGTTGACTGTTACATGTAATTACATGGTACAGAGCATGGCTGCAAATACATCACAGCTTTTAAGGAGTGTCTTAAAGGAGGAAAGAGAGGTAGAGAGACGGAGAGGTTTAGGGAGGGAGTTCCAGAGCTTGGGGCCCAGGCAGCTGGAGGCACGGCCACCAATAGTTGAGCGATTATAATCAGGGATGCTCAAGAGGGCAGAATTAGAGGAGCGCAGATATCTCAGGGGGGTTGTGATGCTAAAGGAGGTTCCCTTCATTCATTCATAGACGGTTCCTCGAACGAGGGTGACTTGCTTCCACGAGAGTTCAATAAAGATGTTTCAATGAAGGACCCGATATTCCAGTCCTGAACTCCAATTGAGGGGGTGGAAGATGTCTGTGTGTGGATTTTTTTAACGTGTGGTGACCGTTGCACACCAGCCACCACACGGGCTTGACCGAGCTCAGCCTTTATCCAGTGGCAAGGATTAACCATGACGACTGGAGACCTGCTCTGCGCACACATATCGCAGTGTGGGCTGGCCCGTGCTGCCCCTGGGCCCTTGGCTCTTCTGGGCCCCGTACCTCATTCGCTACACCTTTGCCCACAATGTTCCAGGGCCCGGTGCTCCAGCTCTATTTATAGCCCCGACCTGCGGTGGTCTCACACAGGTCGGGGCGGTCCATGATGTTCCAGGGCCCAGCGCTCCAGCTCTATTTATAAAAATAAAGGAGGTTACAGAGATAGGGAGGGGCGAGGGCCATGGAGGGATTTATAAACAAGGATGAGAATTTTCAAATCGAGGCGTTGCTTAACCGGAAGCCAATGTAGGTCAGTGAGCACAGGGGGTAATGGGTGAGCAGGACTTGGTGCGAGTTAGGACACGGGGCAGCCGAGTTTTGGATCACCTCAAGTTTACGTAGGGTGGAATGTCGGAGGCCAGCCAGGGGTGAATTGGGATAGTCAAGTCTAGAGGTAACAAAGAATTTCACAGAACTTCCCTTTTTTCTTTCCTCCTCCTTTCCCTGCCTCTGCACTTGACCGACTTGAAGCGTTAAACTCTGTTTCTCTCTCTCCACAGATGCTGCCCGACCCACTGAGTATTTCCAGCATTTTCTGTTTTTTTTTCAGATTTCCAGCATTCCCGCAGTATTTTGCTTTTGGGCTCAGAGTTCAATTGCACTGTGGGTTGAATTTGAGGCCCTCAGTTGGATTTTATGGCTCAGGATCGATCATTTTTCCCCAATGAGTCATGAGGCCGGCGGCGGCAGTGTTTGTGTTTTATACTTTCTTTTAGTTTTTAATATATTCAGGAAAAGGGTCAAAAATTGCGACTACTTTCGATGAATTGCAGGCCTGTGGAGTTCGAGGCAATCAACTGTCTGAAGCATTCCCTCGCCTCTGTGCTGGCGTGTCTGCCCAAGAGTTGTCGTTTGTCCTCCAGGCGACCGAATAAAGTATTTTGTCACATGCACACCTGCCCTCAGGTGTGCAGCTTGAGCTCTGCTCAATGTACGCGGACTCGTGGGGCGGGAGAGAGGGGGGAGACGGAGAGAAATGGTCATTAGAATCATCCTAAACTTGATCGCTTGGGATAAGGTACAAGCTGCACAAACAGACAGATTACCCAGTTAAGACGCAGGAATTTTAATTAAATCGGAACAATATGCAAGTTAATTCTGCGTCCACGGTCAATCTCTTCTGGATCTGTCAGTCACACAGGAAATATCAGATTAGCGACGCGCTCACGCAAACAATGCACAAGTTACAGACTACACCTGTGGCAAGTGAAGCAGATCAACACAGAAAGGGCTTTATAAGAGTTTCTTGATTGGGGCAAAGGCGGGTATATGGAGTTATGTCACAGATCAGCCAGGGTCTCACTGAACAGGCTCGGAGGGGGTGAGGGGGGGCTCAATGGCCCACCCCTCTTCCGACATTCTACAATCAAACAGCCATGCAGAAGCTCATAGAATCATGGAAATTCATAGAAATTTACAGTACAGAAGGAGGCCATTCGGCCCATCGTATCTGCGCCGGCCGACAAAGAGCTACCCAGCCTAATCCCACTTTCCAGCTCTTGGTCCGTGGCCTATAGGTTACGGCAATTCAAGTGCACATCCAAGTACTTTTTAAATGTGGTGAGGGTTTCTGCCTCTACCACACTTTTAGGCAGTGAGTTCCAGACCCCTACCACCCTCCGGGAGGAAACATTTCCCCTCAAATCCCCTCTGGAGTCACGTATAGGCCAGACCGGGTAAGGACGGCAGATTTCCTTCCCTAAAGGACATTAGTGAACCAGATGGGTTTTTATGACAATCCGGTAGTTTCATGGTCACCGTTACTGACACTGGCTTTTTACTCCAGATTTATTTAATTAACTGAATTTAAATTTGGTGGGATTTAAACTCGCATCTCCGAATAATTAGTCCAGGCCTCCTGATTACGAGTCCAGTAGCCTAACCACTATGCTACCGTAGTCATAATGACGTAAGTTCAAATCCCACTACGGCAGCTGGGGAATTTAAATTCAATTAATTAAATTTAAAAATCTGGAATTTGAAGCCAATATTGGTAAAGCTGACTATGAAACTACCGGATTGTTATAAAAACCAACTAATGTCTTTTAGGGAAGGAAATCTGCCGCCCTTACCCGGTCTGACCTATTGGTGACTCCAGACCCACAGCAATGTGGTCGACTCCTAATTGAAATGGCCTAGCGAGACACTCAGTTGCATAAGGCGGCTCACCACCACTTCAGGTGCAATTAAGGATGGGCAATAAATGCCGGCCTTGCCAGCGACGCCCACAGCCCGTGAATGAATAATTTTTTTTTTAATTAAATGGGCAAGGCCCAATGTAATGCTGAATGATACAGACCAGGGAAGTGGCTATGCCCAACTCTACAGTGCGAGTGAGCTGGGTAAGAGAGGAGAACGGAGGAAAAAAAGAGCAGTCGTTCTCCTTGGCAAAAAGCACATGGGTTTTCTGAGAATCTTCCAGCACAGAATGAAGCCATTCGGCCCATCGTGCCTGTGCCGGCTCTTTGAAAGAGCGATCCAATTAGTCCCACTCCCCCCTGCACTAGCTCCACAGCCCTGCAAAATTTTCCTTTTCAAGTATATATCCAATTTCCTTTTTAAGTTACAACTGAATCTGCTTTCTCCGCCCTTTCAGGCCACTCGTTCCAGATCCTAACTCGCTGTGTAAAACAAAATCCCTCTGGTTCTTTTGCCAATGAACTTAAATCTGTGTCCTCTGGTTATTGACCCTCTTGCAGTGGAAACTGTTTCTCCCCGATCCACTCTACAAAAACCCCTCATAATTTTGAACACCTCTATTAAATCTCCGCTGTTAGGAGCAGAGAAGGGGAAGATTACAAAAGCAGAGATGTAATGCTAAACCCGTCGAAATGATTGGTTAAGCCACAGTTAGAATATTGTGTCCCATTTTGGGTACCTTACTCGAGGAAGGAAGTCAAGGTCGAGGTCAAGGTCACCGAGAAGGTGTGGAAGAGATTCTTTAAGATGATAGCAGATTTAGTTATGAGGATTGACGAGGGACACTGTTCCAATGGGGGAAAAGCACCAAAGTTTAAAAGGGGTTGAAAATTAAGAATTTTGTTTCGATCAAAATCGGGGCCCAGAAATTGCGGTCGGAGGCTTCCCGTGGGCGGATGCCTCCAAACTGAAACATGTCTACGCGTGTACTTGGTTGCTCCCGGAGGTTCCGAGACTTGTGGTCCTGGGATTCCACGCGAAGGCCTGCGTGGAGGCCCACGTATCCCAGGGACGTAAGCACTTCGCAAGTGTCCCTGGGATCACATGGCCCGGCCCAACCAATCAAAGAAGGGGTATTCCCATTCATACTTGTGGTGAGTTCTGTATGTACGGAATCACCCTAAGTATGAATGGGAATACGCCCCAAAACACACAAACACTTAAAATACATTTTTTTAAATTATCACATATTTAAAATGAGTCAAAATGGAATTTAAGTAATTATTTAAAACCAAACTTTTATTTTTTAATAAATTTACATATTTTAAAGGGTCTAAAAATAAGCTTACCGGAGGATTTTAAATGTTTAAATTGTTGAAAAAAACGTTTTTTTCTGTCCTTTAAAAGTCTTACGCTGAGAAAAGCAGGCCATACACCTGCTTTTATCAGCAAATAGCCCCAATTCTCCGCCCGCGCAGGCCCTTTACTTCCGGGTGCGTGGGATGTGTCGAGAGGATTCTTGACAGATCGCAAGTTCCGGGTTTAGGCGCATGCGTTTTGCATACCTAAACCCGGAACTTGCGGGGCGCCTAGTACGCGCCCATAGGGGCCGTGAATTCAGCGGCAGGGAAAAACTATTTCCACTGATCCCTGAAGCAATAACTAGCTTTAGACTGGTTTGTTCTCTAAAAAAAACAAATTAAATTACAGAGCGAGATAGCCACATGTACAAAAGGTGTAAATAAAAAATGAGTAACAGGCACCAGCGCTGCCCCATGTGATCTCAATACTGATATTCGCACAGCATGTGCACGTGAACTTTAACCTTTTCTGTGCATTTGTGGATAAAATGCTAAGACGCAGTGTGAGGACAGAGTGCATTTTTGATTGTTGTGTTTTACTTCCTTGGCCACTGAATTGTGGTCGATGTTAAGGTAATATTCACCTGTGAAGCACATGTACCTGTAACAGTGTGCAATGCATTTTCTACTAAAATTAGTGAATGTGGCTAAAACACAAACTCATGACGCTGATCATTGGAACAGGAGCCCCTTGAGTCAGTCAATTAGATCATGGCTGATCTGTACCCTAACTCCATCTACCCGCCTTGGTTCTGTAACCCTTAATACCCTTACCGAAAAAAAATCTAGCAATTTCAGTTTTGAAATTTTCAATTCACTCCCAGCCTCAACAACTTTTTGGGGGAAAGGAGTTTTCCAGTTTTCCACCACCCTTTGTGTGAAGAAGTGTTTCCTGACATCGCCTCTGAATGGCCTAGCTCTAATTTTAAGTTTATGCCCCCTTGTGCTGGAATCTCTCATCAGAGGAAATAGTTCCTCTCTATCTACCCGATCAAATCCTTTAATCATCTAAACACCTCAATTAGATCACCCTGTAATCTTCTATATTCAAGGAAATACAAACCTAGCCGATGTAAGCCGTCCTCATAATTTAACCCTTTAGCCCAGGTATAATTCTGGTGAATCTGCACTGCTCCCTCTCTAAGGCCAGTATATCCTTCCTGAGGTTCGGGGCCCAGAACTGAACGCAGTTACGCCAGATGGGGTCCAAGCAGAGCTCTGTACAGCTGTACAGCCTTCGGCCGCCTGAGGAAGAGGGTTCGAAGATCAGGCCCTTAAATCTGGCACTAAGCTCATGGTCTACAGGGTTGTAGTGATACCCTCCCTCCTATATGGCTCAGAGCGTGGACCAAATACAGGAGACACCTCAAATCATTGGAGAAATACCACCAACGATGTCTCCGCAAGATCCTGAAAATCCCCTGGGAGGACAAATGCACCAACAGTAGCGCCCTCGACCAGGCCAACAGCCCCAGCATCGAAGCACTGACCACACTCGACCAGCTCCGCTGGGCAGGCCACGTTGTTCGCATGCCTGACATAAGACTCCCAAAGCAAGCGCTCTACGCGGAACTCCTACATGGCAAGCGAGCCCCAGGTGGGCGGAGGAAATGTTTCAAGGACACCCTCAAAGCCTCCTTGATAAAATTCAAAATCCCCACCGACACCTGGGAGTCCCTGGCCAAAGACCGCCCTTAGTGGAGGAAGAGCATCCGGGAGGGCACAGAGCACCTCAAGTCTCGTCGCCAAGAGCATGCACAAACCAAACGCAGGCAGCGGAAGGAGCGTACGGCAAACCAGGCTCCCCTCCACTCTTTCCTTCAACCACTGTCTGTCCCACCTGTGACAGAGACTGTAATTCCCATATTGGACTGTTGAGTCACCTGAGAACTCACTTTTAGAGTGGAAGCAAGTCTCCCTCAATTTCGAGGGACTGCCTATGATGATGATGTACAGCTGGAACATAACTTGCGCCCCCTTGAATTCCAACGCTCTGGAGTTGAAGGCTAACACAGCCAGCGATTTCTATCGGACAACAGTGATAGAAAGGCTGACCTAGAGACATAGGCATGTACCCTCACATGTCAGAGTCAGCCGCATAACCCACACACATGCAAAGGTGAATTCAGGATTGTGATATATTCACAGAGCACAGCACACACAGCTTCCTAACATGGCAGGCAGCTCTCTCGGAAGTCTCCGGAAATCTGCCTGGTTCTGTTTATTATTAACCCTGCACTTGCAGTACACAATACGTCCACATCCACACTGTGGAGCTACAAACATTACAAACTTACAGACAGTACACTTCTCCCTCCTTAATGAAGAAGTTATTACAACAAACATCATACATAACTTTCATGTTTATACATAACACAGGATATAAACTTATTTTTTTTTCCATATTTACAAATTTAACTTTACCACTTGTTTTCTGTTTCGAAGAGGATACCTTTGATCTCGAACAGAACCTTCCAAACATGGTGTCGAATCTGAACTCATTCGAGGCTCATCCTGAGGAACGTTTTCCTCCACGGAATTTCCTTGATTTTCATTTGAACTCACTCTAACTTCAGGATCTTTGTTTTCCTGACTCGGACTCAGACTTTCATTCTGATTCTCTCCTGGATTTGTTTCCAGTACATTGGATTTAGGATTTTCTACTGGTGTATCAAAACTATCTGATGAGTCAGAAATAATTGAATCATTCCCATCTCCTACTCCTTCCATGTCTGCAGGTAATATATGATCAATATGAACAAACCTAACCTGTCCATTATCAAACATCTTTACCAAATATGTGCGAGGACCACATATCTTCACCACTCTTCCTGGTAACCACTTTAACCATTTATGGTGATGGTTCGGTTTAATTTCACACTTCTCTCTTTTACTCTACCTCTATCATGATTCTCTTTCTGTCTTAATTGTGTCTCTTCTACGGACTGTGCCAAATTTGGCTTTAATAACGAGAATCTGGTTCGTGGCTGTCGTTTGACTGTTCTACCAGTAGTTGTATGAGGAGTATTTCGATATATAATCAAAAAATTAGCCAATTTGTGATCCAATGACAACTGTCGTTTCCTTGGATTTGGATCTAACATTTGTTTTATGAGGGCACGTTTTACAATTTGTACAATGCGCTCTGCTGCACCATTCGAAGCAGGATGGTATGGTGGAACCTTGGTATGTTTCACACCATTTTTGCTCGTGAATTGTGCAAATTCTTCTGAATGAAATTGTGGTCCATTATCTGAAACAATTTCTTCAGGGAGGCCGAATGAAGAAAATAATTTTTGTAAAATGTTCAATGTTTTACTTGTTATAATTTTCCACATTGGAAACACCTCAACCCACTTCGAATGGCTATCAATCACAATGAACAATTGTTGTCCTTCTAACTCAGCAAAATCAATATGTAGCCTTTGCCACACCCTGGGAGGCCATTTCCATGGCTGTAATGGCTGTGATGGTTGCTTGCTTACCGATTAACTCACGATGTATTCTATATCTTTATCAAGACCTGGTCACCATAAATAACTGCTTGCAAAACTTTTGGTCAAGCACATTCCCAGGTGCTGGTCATGGAGGTCTCCTAATAATTTGGACCTGAATTTATTTGGTATAACCACTCTTGCACCCCACATGATACAATCTTTATCTACTGATAAATCATTCCTACGAATGAAAAATGGATGTGTATCTTTGTCTGTTACCTGGTTTGGCCATCCATTTGCAATATAATCATACACCTTTGACATCACTGGGTCAAGTTTGGTTGCTCTACCAATCTCTTCAGCTGTGACTGGCAGTTCATCAATGTATGAAAAATAAAACACTTCTTCCCTATCGGGTGTAATTTGTGATGGGGAAGGCAATCTAGACATTGCATCAGCATTACTGTGATCAGCTGATCGTCTGTATTCAATATTATATGTACATGCTGACAAAAATCAAAACCCATCTCTGCATTCGGGCTGCAGCTAATGTTGGAACTGGGGACTTTGGATGGATGATTGCTGTTAGGGGCTTTTGGTCCATAATGATGGTAAACTTACAACCATACAAGTATTTGTGAAACTTCTTGACCCCAAAAATTAATGCCAAAGCTTCCTTTCAATTTGCGCATAATTACTCTCATTGGCACTGAGAGTGCGTGAAGCAAAAGCAATTGGTCTCTCCTCCCCACTACTTGATACATGAGAGATTACTGCCCTAACTCCATACGGAGAGGCATCACATGCTAGCTTAATCTCCTTAGATATGTCATAGTGAACTAACATGGTGCTCTCTACCAATTTGCTTTTACACTCCTTGAATGCTGTATCGCATTCTTGTGACCACTTCCAATGGACCTGTTTTTTCAAAAGTTCATTCAGTGGATGTAATACTGTAGCCAAATTTGGTAGGAACTTCCCATAATAGTTCAAAAGACCCAAGAATGAACCAAGTTCAGTGACATTTCAGGGAGTGGGTGCATTTCTAATTGCATCCAATTTTTCCATGGTTGGATGTAAAACCATCTTTATCTACTCTGTACCCTAAGTACTCAACTGAGTTTTTAAATAACTCACACTTACGAGCAGACACTCGTACTCTGTGCTTCTCTAGCCTTTTGAGGACTTCATTCAATATGTTATTATGAATTTGCCTATTTGGTGCTGAAATTAGTATGTCATCCAAATAACATACTATCCCTTTAATACCTTGCAAAATCTGGTTCCTCACCCCTTGGAATATGTCAGGGGCGGAAGACACTCCAAACGGTAGCCTATTAAATTGATATAGGCCTAGATGAGTATTTATAGTCAAACATGACTTGGACTCCTCATCTAGTTCAAGCTGTAAGTAGGCATTCGTAAGATCCAGTTTTGAGAAGATCTGACCACCTGGCAGGTGTTGTGAACAAATCTTCTATATTCGGCAATGTATTGGGGACATTACCCTCTAGAACCTGGTTTACGGTTACTTTATAATCACCACACAATCTTACCTTACCATCAGACTTAGGTACAACAACAATGGGTGTAGCCCAATTACATCGATCTATCTTACAAATAATGTTCTCAGTCTCTAGTCTTTTGAGTTCTTGCTCAACTTTCTCCTCGAGTGCATATGGTACGGAACGTGGTTTGTAGTAAACTGATCTAGTGTTCTTCTGTACCCTGACACTCGCCTTGAAGCCTTGGATCGGACTGCCCGTTTCGCAGAACACCTTCGGATATGGCTTGATAACCTCATCCGTTGATGAAAATCTCGCTTCCACACAGAAAATTTTACTCCAATCCAGCTTCAGTGAGCTCAATAAATTTCTTCCTAGTAAGGCAGTCTTGTCTCCTTTCACTACGATTAGAGGCAAGTTCTGAAATTGATCTTTATATTTCACCGGTACGGTGATACGACCTACCAAAGGAATTTTCTCTCCCGAGTAGCCTCGGAGCTCTATCTTGGATTTCTCCAGTTGAAAATCACGCAATTTGTTGCGGTATAGTGACTCCGGTACTGCACTCACAGATGCACCAGTGTCAATTTCCATTGGTATCTTGAATCCCGCAACATCTATGTGGATTTTGATGCTTTCCGAATCGCTGTCCGTTAATCTCGTGCTCCTGATGACGTGTAACTCTAACATCTCCTCGTCCTGTTGTTGTTCTTCCATACTATGTAGTCTCTTGGGATTTCTACTCATAGCTTTGAACGCTGGACTCATAGCTTTAAAAGCTGGTTTACCCTTCAGTCGGCATGCCTTCGCAAGATGCCCAGTCTTTCTGCAGAAGAAACACTCTGCCTTCACGTATGGACAACTTTGAGCAATGTGTTGTCCCAGGCACCTATAGCATGACTTCGACGCTCTGGTAGAATTTCCAGTTTCTGAGACTTTCGGCCATGGCCGTCTTTTACTTTGAACCTGCAGATGATTTACCTCGGTTGACTGACGGCCGTAATTATTATTTAATTCTCGGGAATATTGTTCGGCCATGCCCATCGACCTCGCTGTCTGACAAGCAATCTCAAAAGTCAAGTCATCCGTCGTCAATAACTTCCTTCTGCTCGCGTCATTTTTCACCCCGCAAACAAAACGATCCCGTAATGCTCGGTTTTGAAAGTTTCCAAAATTACAGTGCATCAATAGCTTTTTTATTGCTACGATGTAATCACTGATACTTTCATCAGCCTTTTGATTCCGAATTCAACAATTTCCAATGGTTTGGGGTTATAGTGCTGCTCCAGCTTCGTTAAAATCTCTTTAAGTGTTGTGTCCTTTGGCTCGTCAGGCACAAGCAGATTTACAAGAGTGTCATATAATGCCGGACCTGCCTCCAATAAGAAGATCGCTCTCTTACGTTCCAACTGAGCCCGGTTCGGGACTGCATTGTCTGGAACTTCGATTATGTTATTTGCAGTGAAATACATTTCTAGCTGATCCACATATGCTTTAAAACGTTCCCGGTCGTATCTATATTTCCCCAAATATCCGATTATACCTGCCATTTTAATCTCTAGCTGTTCACACCGTGTGCTGTATTTTACCTCGGATTTTGTAGCTTTTTCCAAAGACAGAAACTTCCAAAGTCTCTCTGTCGGCTGGCTGAATCCTTCACCAACAAAATTTAAGCTATAAATCATCTGAAATATCCCATCTCAGTTTCCAAACTGTGATATATTCACAGAGCACAGCACACACAGCTTCCTAACATGGCAGGCAGCTCTCTTGGAAGTCTCCGGAAATCTGCCTGGTTCTGTTTATTATTAACCCTGCACTTGCAGTACACAATACGTCCACATCCACAGTGTGGAGCTACAAACATTACAAGCAACAGACATTACAAGGATGAACAGGCTGGTTCTCTTTTATCTTTAAAATTATGGAAAGTGTTGATGGAGTGGATACAGACAGAATATGTTCCATTTGTGGGGAAGAGCAAAACTAGAAATCATCAATATAAAATAGTCACCAAGAAATCCAATACAAATTCAGAAGAAACTTCTTTACCCAGAGAGCTGTACCCAGAAGAATGAGAGGGGGTCTCATAGAAACATATAAAATTCTGAGGGGATTGGACAAGTTAGATGCAAGAAGAATGTTCCCGATGTTGGGGAAGTCCAGAACCAGGGGTCACAATCTAAGGATAAGGGGTAAGCCATTTAGGACCGAGATGAGGAGAAACTTCTTCACTCAGAGAATTGTGAACCTGTGGAATTCTCTACCACAGAAAGTTGTTGAGGCCAGTTTGTTAGATATACTCAAAAGGGAGTTAGATGTGACCCTTACTGCTAAAGCGATCAAGGGGTATGGAGAGAAAGCAGGAATGGGGTACTGAAGTTGCATGATCAGCCATGATCATATTGAATGGTGGTGCAGGCTCGAAGGGCCGAATGGCCTACTCCTGCAGCTATTTTCTATGTTTTTATGTGGAACTCGCTACCACAGCGAGTGGTTGAAGCGAATAGTATCGATGCATTTAAGGGGAGGCTAGACAAGCGTATGGGGGAGAAGGGAATAGAGGGTTATGCTGATAGAGTTGATGAGGAAAGACAGGAGGAGGCTCGAGTGGAGCATAAACACCGGCATGGACTGGTTGGGCCGAATGGCCTGTTTCTGTGCCGTGTATCCTGTGTAGAATCGCAGGGGTATATTGCGAGAAAGGCAATAAAAGGGGTCTGGCAATGAGGCAAATACACAGCTATGATATTTCAATGGCACTAGATTTCCATCACAGCAGAATTGGCACACCTTACGACATTATAATAACTTCTTTGATGAAATATTAAATCCTGTCAATCTAGTGAGGCACAGTTTATTAAAAATCGCAAAGGTAAAGAAAAAACTGGAGGATCACATTCCCTCATTTCAAATCAGTTTTTTTAAAAAAGGTTAGACCTGTCAGAATTAACACTTCCCCGTTTGAAAAAAAAAACCCTCCAAGCATCCCAGTGGGAGTATTAGGGATATCCGATTAGTTGCTCCAAGAATCTGTACAATATTTTAATTACTAAACAGCTAGCAGTCATGTCGTTAAACGGATACGGACGATCGTGTTGATTTCACAGAAGAGGCGGGTGAGCGTGTTATACCAGGCCGTGATTAATCGGAACCGATAGAGGTTTCAATGTCACTCCCGCTACAGCTCGATCAAACTTAGACCAGTAACTTGTTCCTGCCACACCTTTAGAAAAAGGGGAGGTGCAACGAGACCTGGGTGTCATGGTTCATCAGTTACTGAAAGTGAGCACGCAGGTACAGCAGGAGGTAAAGAAGGCAAATGGTATGTTGGCCTTCATAGCTAGGGGATTTGAATATAGGAGCAGGGAGGTCTTACTGCAGTTGTACAGGGCCTTAGTGAGGCCTCACCTGGAATATTGTGTTCAGTTTTGGTCTCCTAGTCTGAGGAAGGACGTTCTTGCTATTGAGGGAGTGCAGCAAAGGTTCATCAGACTGATTCCAGGGATGGCTGGGCTGTCATATGAGGAGAGACTGGATCAACTGGACCTTTATTCACTGGCGTTTAGAAGGATGAGATTCTGACGGAACTGGACAGGTTAGATGCGGAAGAATGTTCTCGATGTTGGGGAAGTCCAGAACCAGGGGACATAGTCTTAGGATAAGGGGTAGGCCATTTAGGACTGAGATGAGGAGAAACTTCTTCACTCAGAGAGTTGTTAACCTGTGGAATTCCCTGCCGCAGAGAGTTGTTGATGCCAGTTCATTGGATATATTCAAGAGGGAGTTAGATATGGCCCTTATGGTGAAGGCGATCAAGGGGTATGGAGAGAAAGCAGAAAAGGTGTATTGATGGAATGATCAGCCATGATCTTATTGAATGGTGGTGCAGGCTCGAAGGGCCGAATGGCCGACTCCTGCACCTATTTTCTATGTTTCTAAGTTTTTATGTTTATGACAATGACAGTCCTGATTGAATCAGGCCGCGACCGAGAACAGACTCAGGTTTGTAGATGGCTAATCACTGAGACAAACAACAACATAAGAATTAGGAGCAGGATTCGGCCATTCGGCCCCTCGAGCCTGCTCCACCTTCACTAAAATCATGGCTGATCTCTTACCTCAACTCCACTTTCCTGCACTGTCCCTATATCCCTTGATCCCCTTAATATCAAAAAATCTATCGATCTCTGTCTTGAATATACTCAAAGACTGAGACTCTACAGCCCTCTGGGGTAGAGAATTCCAAAGATTCACCACCCTCTGAGTGAAGAAGTTTCTCCTCATCTCAGTCCTGAATGGCAGACCCCTTATTCTGAGACTGTGACCCATGGTTCTAGACTCCCCAGCCAGGGGGAAACATCCTCCCTGCATCTACCCTGTAAGAATTTTATATGTTTCAATGAGATCACCTCTGATTCTTCTAAACTCTGGAGAATATCGGCCTAGTCTACTCAATCTCTCCTCACAGGACAACCCCCCATCCCAGGAATCAGTCTGGTGAACCTTCGTTGCACTCACTCAATGGCAAGTATATCCATGGTCTACTCTTTAGTTTCCCTCTCGACTGTGCTAGTAAGCCACCCGGTTCGATCAAACAGCCACGGTGGGATTTGAATTTCACAGGATCTTAGTTTCAGGTCTCCAGATTACTAGTCCAGTAACGTAATCACTAATACAAGGTGGGGCAGACGGTGGTTGAAGGGACGGTTGGGGTGGGGGGGGCTTGATTTGTCGTGCGCTCCTTCCGCTGTTTGTACTTGGCTTCCGCGTGCTCCCGACGAAGAGACTCGAGGTGGTCAGCGCCTTCCCGGATGCTTCTCCTCCACTTTGAGTCTTGGGCCGGGGATTCCCAAGAGTCGGTGGGGATGTTGCATTGTTTCAAGGAGGCTTTGAGGGTGTCCTTGAAGCGTTTTCTCTGCCCACCTGGGAGCTCGAGGTAGAACGCTTGTTTCGGGAGTCTAGTATCAGGTATGCGGACAATGTGGCCCGTCCATTGGAGCTGATTGAGCGTGGTCAGTGCCTCGATGTTGGCCTGAGAGAGAATGCTGACGTTGGTGCGTCTATCCTGCAGGATTTTGCGTAACGCAATGCTAATTGCGCAACTGAACATTTCCCTTTTGGTCTTCGTAAGCTCCAGCTAAACTATCCTATTTTCTCATGTCCCTCTCTGGTCTTTACACAGTGCCGCACTCAAGATTGGAGAGGCAACTCGAGAAGTGGTTTCTCTGCTGCCCGATTCTGTTCCTCTTTAGTCAGCGAGAAGGTCCTTCACCACACGCCCCATTATCCACACTGACACACAGCTCTCTTATTTTCTGCCCCCCACCCCTTGATGCCACATGCAGTTGGTTCCTGGCCACCCACCCCACAGTATAAACAGGGCTCTCGGGTGGTCCTGTAGAAATCCTTCTTGAGTGATGCCCTATAAGCTACCCCGGCGTGAGGTTTGGTGGCTGGGGTTAGCCTCGTTGGCTCAGCTCCTGCTCGCCAGCCTCGCAGATATTCTTCTTCCATTCCTACCCTCCCACCCCCAACCCACCGCGGTGCCCATCATGACTCATGGAGCTCATTACTTGGGGTTTTGTGAATAACTTGCAGTCTGTCCGTGTCCCCTGCAATCTGTACTTCTAAAACACTGCAGGCGACTGCTTCCCGAGTTCTGTGCCAACTGTTAAAGCAGAGAACAAGGCCTACGTTGGTGACGAGGGACCATCAGGGAGTGGCGTTTGGGTGATTTAACTCTTTCAGTGCCGAGAAACTGGTCAGATTGAAAACAGGGCAGAAGAAATCCTTCACGGATTGCTGACTGCTCAGCTGGAGAAACATTTAATGAACTCCCCCTAACTTGAAAACAGTTGCTGAACTTAAACCAGAGCCAAATGCAGCTTAGCAGTGAAATATGACTTTGACAATAGATATGAAGCTTGTTCATTGGAAAAGGACCAAAAGGATCAGTAGCAGTGGGAATGCAAATAAAAAAACAACGGTGGAAAGTCTGGTAATGGAGGAAGAGGCAGTTGGGAGGGTCTGGAGACAGAACAAGAAGCACATGAAATGGCCCAGAAGCAGGAGAAGCAGATAAACACATCTGAAGAAGGGAAAGAAAGAAAGTCAGAAGGAAGGAAAGAAAGATATTTTATGACCTGAGGACAACCCAAAGTGCTTTACAGCCAATTAGGTACTTACAAGTAAGGGTGAGGGATAGTGTAGTGTCCCTGCACCTTACTACAAACTCACACGAGGCATGTATTGCAGGCACAGTCACCTTTATTCCCAGGACCAAGGAGTGCTGACCCTGGGTGGGACCTTCCCTTTTATACCTGGAAATCCAGGTGAGGAGTGTCTCCCACAAGTTCACCCTCTGTGGTCAGGGTGTGCATTGCTAGGGTATAAGTACAGTGTACAGGAGTTGCATGAAGGTTACAGTTACATGAAGGTTACCGTTACATGACATCACCTCCCCCCTTACGTCTTTTTGTGTCAAAGGTTAAGTCTTTCAGGTGTTCGACGCTCTCTCATGGGGCGCCGCAGTTGTGGCTCTGGTGGCTGAGCCTCGGCATGCGTTTCTGTCACCTGAGGTGATTCCGGCCTGTCCGGGCTAGCCGCAGGGACTGTGCATGTTGTGGTCTGTCCTTGTTGCTCGTCCACTGGCAGTGGTGTGGGTGACATCTCATGCTCTTCTTCAGGTTCCTCCGTGTCTATACTAAACCTTTTCTTTACTTGGTCCAAGTGTTTGCAGCATATACCGGGTCATCCATTTCTATACACCTCCCCCTTGAGTTTCGATCATGGAACTCGGTTTGGGACTGGCGATTGCCCTCAACAATGTCTGCCAGGGCTGGGTGAATGAGGGACAGCCGCGTTTTAAGCATGCATTTCATGAGGAGTTCCAACTCCCGTGAGCGAGTGCGGGCGGGACCTGTAGGCCAGCAGGAGGCGTGATAGGCGGTATTGAAGGGAGGGTCCTTGGATGCGTAGCATGCCCTGCTTTATGACTTGGACCGCACGTTCTGCCTGGCCATTGTCTGGACGTGTTTGATACCGTTGCCGGACATAAACTCCTGGAATTCATGGCTGGTGAAACACGGGCCATTGTCGCTGACCAGGATGTCCGGCAAGCCGTGGGTCGCGAAAACCGTATGCAGACTCTCCACGGTGGTGGACGTCATGCACGAGTTTAATATGATGCACTCGATCCATTTCGAGTATGCATCGACAACGATCAGGAACATTTTCCCCATGAACGGGGCCGCATAGTCTACGTGAATACGTGACCATGGCCTGGTGGGCCAGGGCCACGGGCTGAGTGGAGCCTCCCTGGGGGCATTGCCCAGCTGGGCACACGTCGTGCACCTGCGAACACAGTGTTCCAGGTCTGAGTCAATCCCCGGCCACCATACATGTAACCAGGCAATGGCCTTCATTAACACGATGCCAGGGTGCTCGCTGTGGAGTTCCCTGATGAACGCTTTCCTTCCTTTCTGGGACATGACTATCTGGTTGCCCCATAGCAGGCAGTCAGCTTGGATGGAGAGCTCATCCATCCGTCTCTGAAATGGTCTGACCTCCTCAGGCCACGCCCTGTGTGCGGGCGCCCAATCCCCACTCAGAACACATTTTTTTATCATGGATAGGAGGGGGTTTCTGTCGGTCCAGAGTTTGATCTGGCGGGCTGTGATGGGGGAGCCTGCGGTGTCAAAAGCTTCAACGGCCATGACCATCTCAGCGCTTTGCTCCGCTGCCCCCTCGGTGGTGGCCAGTGGGAGCCTGCTGAGCGCATCAGTGCAATTTTCAGTGCCTGGCCGGTGCCGTATGGTGTAGTCATACGCAGCCAGCGTGAGAGCCCATCGCTGTATGCGAGCTGACACATTGGCATTGACAGCCTTGCTGTCGGACAACAGGGATGTTAATGGCGTGTGGTCCATTTCTAGCTCGAACCGTCTACCGAAAAGGTACTGGTGCATCTTTTTCACACCGTAAACACAAGCGAGTGCTTCCTTTTCGACCATGCCGTATCCACGCTCTGCCTGGGAGAGTGACCTGGAGGCATAAGCCACCAGTTGGAGTCAGCCGTCATCATTACCCTGCTGCAACACACACCCAACCCCGTAGGATGATGCATTGCATGTTAAATCCAGTTTTTTTTTTTACAGGGGTCATACAAAGTCAACAGTTTGTTGGAACACAGCAGGTTCCTCACCTTATTGAAAGCCCGTTCTTGACAGTGCCCCCAAAGCCATTCACAACCTTTACGCAGGAGCACGTGTAACGGCTCCAACAACGTGCTTAAGTTCGGCAGAAAGTTCCCAAAATAGCTCAAAAGTCCCAGGAATGATCGCAACTCCGACATGTTGCGGATCGCCTCCGTTTTGATTCAGTGGGCCGGATCCCGTCTGCGGCAACCCTCCTGCCCAAAAACTTGACCTCTGGGGCCAAAAACAAACACTTGGCCTTTTTCAGCCGCAAGCCTACCCGGTCCAGTCGGCGTAGCACCTCCTCCAGGTTGTGGAGGTGTTCCTTGGTGTCTCGACCCGTTATAAAGATGTCGTCTTGGAATACGATTGTTCCAGGAATGGATTTGAGCAAGCTTTCCATGTTTCTCTGAAAGATAGCTGCTGCCGAACGAATGCCAAACGGATACCTGTTGTAGATAAATAATCCCTTGCGTGTCGTGATGGTGGTCAGAAGCTTGGATTGTTCAGCCAGTTCCTGAGTCATGTAGGCCGAAGTGAGGTCCAGCTTCATGAACAGCTTGCCACCTGCCAGCGTGGCAAAAAGGTCCTCCGCTCTCGGGAGCGGGTATTGGTCTTGCAGCGACACTCATTTGATGGTGGCTTTGTAGTCGCCACAAATCCTGACCGAGCCATCTGCTTCAAGGACAGGAACGATGGGACTTGCCCAGTCGCTGAATTCAACGGCCGAAATTATGCCCTCTCTGAGCAGCCTGTCCAATTCACTTTCAATTTTCTCACGCATCACATACGGCACCGCTCTGGCTTTGTGGTGCACTGGTCTGGCGTCTGGAGTGATGCGTATCACTACTTTAGTGCCCTTGAACGTTCCGGCACCGGGTTGAAACAGTGACCCGAATTTTTGCAGAACCTGTGAGCATGAACTTCACTCCACAGATGAAATGGCGTGCACATCCCCCCATTTCCAATTCACCTTGGCTAACCAACACCTCCCCAAGAGCGCGGGCCATTTCCCGGGACGATCCAGAATGGCAGCCGGTTCTGTGATCCATTATGTATTGCCACCAAGTTTGCACTGCCTAGCACTGCGATGATCTCTTTGGTGTACGTCCGTAGCTGCGTCTCAATGCGTTCCAGTTTGGGCCTGCTAGCTCTGTGTGGCCATAGTCTCTCAAATTGTTGGGCGCTCATAAGTGACTGGCTAGCTCCTGTATCCAGCTCCATGCGCACCGGGATGCCATTCAATAAAACTTTCATCATCATGGGTGGCATTTTAGTGTATGAGCTGTGGACTTCAGCCATATGAACCCGCTGAACTTCAGCATCCATGGCTTTTCCCCAGGCATCATCCTGCATTGCAGACCCCTCGTCTGGTTCCTCTGTCTCGCAGATTAGCCTCGCTACAGCCTTTTTGCACATCCTGGCCAAGTGTCCACTGATGTTACAAATCCTACAGGTATATTGCTGAAACCTGCAGCTTTTCGCAGCATGTCTACCCCCGCACCTCCAGCATGAGCTGAGTTAACAAAAGGACTGTTACCAGGCATTCCTCTCCGATTGCCCATTTGGTTGTTTCTAGGCACTCTGATGGTGGGTGTTAATGGTCCCATCGCGGGACGCATTGTTCCTCGTGATGGCGTGAATTGCCGATCCCCTTTCCATTATCCCTGTTGCGGGCCCACCCTAGAGTCTGTTGCTGCCTGGACGGTTTTGAAATGCCCTTGCCTGCCTGCGGTGTCCCGAGCCGCGTTCACCATGTTAACTCCCTGGTCCATCGCCACGTTAGGACCAGGGCTGCGTGCGTAAATTAGCTTGGTCTCCTCTTCCCCTGCCATGATGGTCTGAGCTATCAACACCGCCCCTTCTAAAGTCAAGTCCTTGGTCTCTATGAGCTTCCTGAAAATCCCGGCATCATTTATGCCCTCAATGAAGAAATCCCTTAACATCTCCGGCGTCTGTGAACTTAGAGACTGGCCAAGCGCCGCAAGTCCACAGGTCCGAGATGTTTTGTCCCTCCCGACGCCGGTGTGTGTAGAACCGGTGCCGGGCCATGTGTACACTACTCGCTGGCTTGAGATGCTCACTGATCAGCTGGCTGAGCTCTTCAAAGGACTTGTCCGCTGGCTTTTGGGGTGCGAGCAGGTCTTTCATCAGCGCATACGCCTGTGGTCCGCAGCTGGTCAGTAGATGCGCCCTCCGCTTGTCAGCCACTGTCGCTTCCAGCTAGTCCTTCGTGACAAAGCTCTGCTGGAGTCTCTCCACGAAGTCGTCCCAGTCCTCACCCACACAGTAACGTTCCTGTGTGCTACCGGTGGCCATCCTCGTGGTTCTGTGATTCCCGTTTCTCGTCGCCAAATGTAGTGTCCCTGCACCTTACTACAAACTCACACGAGGCATGTACTGCAGATACAGTCACTCTGTGACCTTAACCTTTATTCCCAGGACCAAGGAGTGCTGACCCTGGGTGGGACCTCCCCTTTTATACCTGGAAATCCAGGTGAGGAGTGTCTCCCACAAGTTCACCCCCTGTGGTCAGGGTGTGCATTTCTAGGGTATAAGTACAGTGTACAGGAGTTGCATGAAGGTTACCGTTGCATGATGGTTATATATATGACAGATAGTCAGGGGAGGACAGACGCACCAACGTTAGCGTCCTCTATCAGGCCAACATCCTCAGCATCGAAGCACTGATCACACTCGACCAGCTCTGTTGGGCGGGCCACATCGTCCGTGCCCACCTGGGGCCCGAGACAAGCCTCCCAAAGCAAGCACTCTACTCAGAACTCCTATACGGCAAGCGAGCCCCAGGTGGGCAGAGGAAATGTTTCAAGGACACCCTCAAAGCCTCCCTGACAAAGTGCAACATCCACACCTGGGAGTCCCTGGCCAAAGACCGCCCTAAGTGAAGGAAGAGCATCCGGGAGGGCACTGAGCACCTCGAGTCTCATCGTCGAGAGCATGCAGAAAACAAGCACAGGCAGCGGAAAAAGCGTGCGGCAAACCAGATTCCCCACCCACCCTTTCCACCTGCGACAGACACTGTAATTCCCATATTGGACTGTACAGTCCACCTGAGAACTCACTTTTACAGTGGAAGCAAGTCTTCCTCGATTCCAAGGGACAGCCTATGATGATGATGATGATGGATAGCAGCCCACTAAATAATCCAAAATGGAAGGAGTTTTTTGATCCCACTGCACAAACAGCTCTAATCAAACAATTATCTGAAATACATTTCTAACATGGAAATTGATGATGGAAATATATTCAAAAGAGCATTCGTTCTAGCGTTTAATGAATCGGATTCTTTGTGGCGTTTAATGAATCAAACATATGTTGGAACTTAATTCACTGATGCACTAACTGGATCAAAGGAGTGTCTACCAAAATGTGAACAAAATGTTCCCACTGGCAATTAGAGACAAACCTCGCAAATACTAAATGCCAAATGCCAACAGAAAATGGTGCAACAGCCCGGCAGCACTGACAGCATCTGACGAGGGAACGAGAGAGAGAGAGAGCGAGAGAGAGATGGGTCACGTGAGATTTGCATCTGAACCAAGGGTTCCTCCCCCTATCGGATTCCGGCCGACTGTCAGGACACTTCCAGCACTGTATTTTTTTATTCTAATGCGGTGTAATTTGAACCGCCCTCTTGCTCTATCCGGCCTGCCTGCTCCCAATTTCCTTGCCCCATTTGTCTCCCCGCCCATCTCACCACCTCCAGCAAAAGAACAAGACTTCTGTCGCTGGAGGACTTTTCCCCCCGGTCGGGCCCTTCATTTCGAAGCCTCTTCACACAGTGATTTGAGTGTTAACACAGGGCAGGAAGGAGGGCGGGGAGATATTGTTTCCAAAAGGAGCACTGATTAAAAGAAAGAGAGTTGTTGCCAGCTGGTGACTCTCTGATCTCCGCACCAGCAGGTTAGGAGTCTAGACACACCGAGGGAACATGAGCTCATCTCCAATACTGGAATCGCAACTGCATTGAGCGCGACTCGGCACTAAACCACAGTCCCATCTATTGCTACAGGATGCAGCCAACCAGGGAAGCACTGTTTGTCCTGGCCATTAAAAGGAACAGGAACTTCGGTTTCTACAACAACTTTCATATCATCCGTGGCATGGCGGCCCCAACCTGAGAGAAACCATCAGCGGCAGGTCGGGGCCACAAACGGAGCGGCGAGCAGCGGCCATGGGCAGAGTGGCGGTGTACCACGGCAAGATACAGCACGAGCTCGGTGCAGGAGGGCGACGGCAGCGAAGAGAGACCTCATCAAGGTCCAGGTCGGTGATTGGAGCGTGGGCAGGTACAGCAGGAGCGGCGAGGTCGGGGCGAAGGAGCGGCGAGAGACTGTAGAGCGACGTGATCGGGGTCCAGGAGAGGCGCGGGTTCGGGGCCCACAAGAGGCGAGGGCTCAGGGGCAGCACGGGCCCAGCCCACACTGTGCGATATGTGTGCACACTAGATTCGTGCAGCAGAGCTGGTCTCCAGTCATCCTGGTTAACCCTTGCCACTGGGCCAAGACCTAGCTCTGTCAAGCCTGTGTGGTGGCTGATGTGCAACGGCCACCCCACGTTAAAAAATCCACGCACGGGCATCTTCCACCCTTCACTATGTTGGCGTGGAGGCAAGTCATCCTCGTTTCGAGGAACTGCCTATGATGATGATGACATCCCAAAGCATTCGAGAGCCAATAAATTACTTCTGAAGTCTAATCACTGTTACGCAGACAAGCACAGCAGCCAACATGAACAAAGCAAAGTCTCACAGACAGCAATGAGATAAATTAATAGTTAATTTGTTTTCAGTGTTGTTGGTTGAGAGGTAAATGTTGACCAGGTCACCAGGAGAGCTACCCCGCTCTTCTTCAAATAGTGTCATGGGAACTTTCACATCCACCAGACAGGGTCTCGGTTTAAAAGAAAGAAATTTCTATAGCGCCTTTCACAACCATCGCATGTCCCAAAGCGCTTTACAGCCAACGAAGTACTTTTTCCAAGTGTCGCAATGTAGGAAATATTTCATCCCAAATACGGAAACCCTCCAACAATGCAGCATGCCCTCGGTACTGTGCTCAAGTGCTGGCTGGATTTTTGGTTCTGCTCATTTCGGGGAGGTAATGGCGGCGGGGCGGTAAAGCTTGCGCTCGGGAACAGTTTGCGCCTCAGTCAGCAAAATTCATCAGCTGTGCCCGGAGTTTGAAGCGGGGCGCTAAGGGAGGCGTTACACACCTCTCTCAGGGCGCTCGGCCAGCTGAGCAAGCGAAAATCCCGAGCTAAACAGCCGGCCTCGAAACGCCGTAAGAGAAGGCGGGGGCAAAACAAAAAACCTGAAAAAAAAAAACACCAAAAATATTCCCAATACATAACTCACGCCACCGCAACATAAATCGCAAAAAGAAACATTCACACTTACTTGAGGTGGGCATTACTTGCCTCAGTGCAGCTGCTGCAGGTCGGATCGCCAGCTTTCACAGGCGGTCCCAGCAGGGGGCGCTCTACGGATCGGGCCGGTGTCGCAACCACCGGGCTCGTCACTTCCGGGCGGTAATGCTCCGCACCCCCTCCAAACCGGCACCGAATGTCCGCGGGGGGGGGGGGCGCTGGAAGTAGGCCGCCCGGCCGGAATTGCTTACCACTGCCATTGCCGCGCCCCCCCAGGGAGCGCTAACAGGGGCGGCAGAAGACCAAAAATCCAGGCCCTATATGTTTAAGTCCTGGAGTGGGACTTGACTCAAGGGGCAAAAAAAGATACCATTGAGCCAAGATTAGCCCCAATTTTACCTGCAGGTGGATTGCCTGCTCAGGCCCGAGTTAAAATCACATTGGGGTCTCAGTGATGTCATCGGGCCACAACATGCCTCTGTAAACAAGGACTCCGTTGGCTCCAGGCTGCCTGCTCAGAAGAGCATGTTACAATTGCAGAAGTTGCGATCATGGCAGCTTTCATAGAAACATAGAAACATAGAAAATAGGTGCAGGAGTGGGCCATTTGGCCCTTCGAGCCTGCACCACCATTCAATATGATCATGGCTGATCATTCACCTCAGTACCCCTTTCCCGCTTTCTCTCCATACCCCTTGATCCCTTTAGCCGTAAGGGCCATATCTAACTCCCTCTTGAATATATCCAATGAACTGGCATCAACAACTCTCTGCGGCAGGGAATTCCACAGGTTAACAACTCTCTGAGTGAAGAAGTTCCTCCTCATCTCAGTCCTAAATGGCTTACCCCTTATTCTAAGACTGTGTTCCCTAGTTCTGGACTTCCCCAACATCAGGAACATTCTTCCCGCATCTAACCTGTCCCGTCCCATCAGAATCTTATACGTTTCTATGAGATTCCCTCTCATCCTTCTAAACTCTATAAAGTGTATAAAGGCCCAGTTGATCCAGTCACTCCTCATATATCAGTCCAACCATCCCTGGAATCAGTCTGGTGAACCTTCGCTGCACTCCCTCAATAGCAAGAACATCCTTCCTCAGATTAGGAGACCAAAACTAACACAATATTCCAGGTGAGGCCTCACCAAGGCCCTGTACAACTGCAGTAAGACCTCCCTGCTCCTATACTCAAATCCCCTAGCTATGAAGGCCAACATGCCATTTGCCTTCTTCACCGCCTGCTGTACCTGCATGCCAACTTTCAATGTCTGATGAACCATGACACCCAGGTCTCGTTGAACCTCCCCTTTTCCTAATCTGCCACCATTCAGATAATATTCTGCCTTCGTGTTTTTACCACCAAAGTGGATAACCTCACATTGATCCACATTATACTGCATCTGCCATGCATTTGCCCACTCACCTAACCTGTCCAAATCACCCTCCAGCCTTTTAGCATCCTCCTCATAGCTCACATCACTACCCAGTTTAGTGTCATCTGCAAACTTGGAGATATTACACTCAATTCCTTCATCCAAATCATGAATGTATAATGTAAAGAGCTGGGGTCCCAGCACTGAGCCCTGTGGCACTCCACTAGTCACTGCCTCCCATTCTGAAAAGGACCCGTTTATCCCGACTCTCTGCTTCCTGTCTGCCAACCAATTCTCTATCCACGCCAGTACATTACCCCCAATACCATGTGCTTTGATTTTGCACACCAATCTCTTATGTGGGACCTTGTCAAAGGCCTTTTGAAAGTCCAAATACATCACATCCACTGGTTCTCCCTTGTACACTCTACTAGTTACATTATCAAAAAATTCCAGAATATTTGTCAAGTATGATTTCCCTTTCACAAATCCATGCTGACTTGGACCGATCCTGTCACTGCTTTCCAAATGCACTGCTATTTCGTCCTTAATAATTGATTCCAACATTTTCCCCACTACTGATGTCAGGCTAACCGGTCTATAATTACCCGTATTCTCTCTCCTTTTTTAAAAAGTGGTGTTACATTTGCTACCCTCCAGTCCATAGGAACTGATCCAGAGTCAATAGACTGTTGGAAAATGATCACCAATGCATCCACTATTTCTAGGGCCACCTCCTTAAGTACTCTGGGATGCAGACAATCAGGCCCCGGGGATTTATTGGTCTTCAATCCCATCAATATCCCCAACACAATTTCCCACCTAATAAGGATATCCTTCAGTTCCTCCTTCTCACTAGGCCCTCGGTCCCCTAGTACATCCGGAAGGTCATTTGTGTCTTCCTTCGTGAAGACAGAACAAAAGTATTTGTTCAATTGGTCTGCCATTTCTTTGTTCCCCATTATTAATTCATCTAAGTCCGACTGCAAGGGACCTATATTTGTCTTCACTAATCTTTTTCTCTTCACATATCTGTGGAAGCTTTTGCAGTCAGTTTTTATGTTCCCGGCAAGCTTCCTCTCGTACTCTATTTTCCCCCTCCTAATTAAACCTTTTGTCCTCCTCTGTTGAATTCTAAATTTCTCCCAGTCCTCAGGTTTGCTGCTTTTTCTGGCCAATTTATATGCCTCTTCCTTGGATCTAACACTATCCTTAATTTCCCTTGTTAGCCACGGTTGAGCCATCTTCCCTGTTTTATTTCAACTCCACACAGGGATGTACATTTGCTGAAGTTCATCCATGTGATCTATAAATGTTTGCCATTGCCTATCCACCGTCAACCCTTTAAGTATCATTTGCCAGTCTATTCTAGCCAATTTGTGCCTCATTCCGTCGAAGTTAGCTTTCCTTAAGTTTAGGACCCTAGTTTCTGAATTAACTGTGTCACTCTCCATCTTAATAAATAATTCTACCATATTATGGTCACTCTTCCCCAAGGGGCCTCGCACAAAAAGATTGCTAATTAGTCCCTTCTCATTACACATCACCCAGTCTAGGATGGCCAGCTCTCTAGTTGGTTCCTCAACATATTGGTCAAGAAAACCATCTCTAATACACTCCAGGAAATCCTCCTCCACTGTTACCAGACATGGGATCGCATTGTACAAGTTAAACAAGGCGTGCAAACTCATTCAGTTACAACAAGTTAAATGAGGTAGATGAACTCATTGAAATTAAATATATATTGTATCTTTCAATTACTACAGTCAATAGTTTTGCAATCAGAAATCTGACCACAAGAACAGCTGCACCTCCAGTGACAAACAGTACAGCATCAAAGTCCATACAAAAGGGAAAATAAAGACTTGCATTTATAAAGCGTTTTTCACAATTACAGGAAGCGCTTTACAGCCAATGATGTACTTTTGGAGTGTAGTTACTGTTGTAATGTGGGAAACGCGGCAGCCAAGCTCCCACAAACAGCAATGTGATCATTGTTATATATGCAGGCTATAGATATACTCTCTGTGTAGTCACTGTATAGTTGCATAAGATGGAGACGTGTTTACCTGATGTACTATCAATAAGGTTTACACTGTGTATATACTATGCTGGCACCACTAGAGGGTGCAACTGGTGGAGACCGGGGTTTCCTGCCCCTGTGGCAGAGGATGTCCACCAGAGGGCACTGCGGTGGGAGACCTGAGGGTCACCTGTATAGGTGTGCAGGGCCCAGTATAAAAGGCTGCATATCATGCTTGTGCCTCACTCTGGAGTTACGAATAAAAGACCAAGGTCACTACAGTACAACACATTGCCTCGTGGAGTCATTCATAAGTGCATTACAGACATAACAATAATGACCAGATAATCTGTTTCTTCGTGATGTTGGTTGAGGAATAAATATTGGCCAGGACACCAGGGATAACTCCCAGCTCTTGTAAATACTGCCATGTGATCTTTTACATCCACCCGAGAGAGCAGGAGAGACCTCGGTTTAACATTTCATCCGAAAGACAGCACCTCCGACAGTACAGTTCTCCCTCAGCACTGCACTGGAGTGTCATAGATTATGTGCACAAGTCTCTGGAGTGGGAATTGAACCCACAACCTTCTGACTCAGAGGTAAGTATGCTACCCACTGAGCCACGGCTGACACATAAATGCCCCCAGTCTTTTATCAGGGAAGTAGGGAGGGGGAGGCATAGGTACAGCCAGTGTTATCACTATGCAATGACCTTTCAGGACAGCGCGTGCGTGCAGATATCTTTTAGCTGTTTATAATTTCACTAGGAACCAGCAAAGGTGGAACACTTCGCCCCCGCATAGGAAGACAGGATAGGATTGACCGTGATGCCACCCACGGTCAAACGTCTTGCTGAAAGCCCAGATTCGCACAGGAAGAAGTCCACTTGCACAAGAGGCTGGAGGCAGCCAGTGGCCAGAAGGCATGACTTTCAGAAGACATGTCATTCAGAAGAAGTGAGACAAGGGAATTTGAAAAGTGAAGTTGTGGTCTATGTGAAGCAAACATCCCACAAGTGTCTTGTCTGGCACATGACGGCACACCAGGTGCACTGTAACTAACTTGTGTAGAGGCACACCCAACATCCGCAGGCATGCAGACAGCACATAGAGGTGTATAATTGGAACAGACAAGTGGATAGGGACTAAAAATAGGATGGCGAGGTGTCCAATTTCATAGAAGCCCGCAATGCAATTCACCCCTTCATCTCACTCTGGCTAGTGTTCTTAGATTAGTTGCTGGACGGGTTAAGTTACTCATTACTTCATTAAAAACAGACTTGTATCTGATTTTATCTCAAACAAGAGGTAATAAACTTTACTGCAGGAGGACATGCTGATTCCTTTCGAGCAGAGGGTGGAAATTCTGATTAAGCTGGGAGCCTTGATGACTGTGTCACACAGCTGGGTAGGGGGAGTTACCCAGTCGGAATAGCAGGAAGTCAAATGTCATTTAATTTTTGGATGTAGGCACAAATTACTCTTGCTTAAATTGTTTTATGTAGGATTACATAGGATACAAAGCACAGAAACAGACCAGTCCATGCCGGCGTTTATGCTCCACTCGAGCCTCCTCCCGTCTTTCCTCATCTAAATCCGTCAGCATAACCCTCTATCTTGCCCCAGCTCATCCGCTGCTGAAGCCCTCATCCATGCCTTTGTTACCTCTGGACTTGACTATTCCAACGCACTCCTGGCTGGCCTCCCACATTCTACCCTGCGTAAACTAGAGGTGATGCAAAACTCGGCTGCCCATGTCCGAACTCACAACAAGTCTCGCTCACCCATCACCCCCGTGCTCGCTGACCTACACTGGCTTCCGGTTAAGCGATGCCTCAATTTCAAAATTCTCATTCTTATTTTCAAATCCCTCCGTGGCCTCGCCCCTCCCTATCTCTGTAACCTCCTCCAGCCGCACAAACCCCCCGAGATGTCTGCGCTCCTCTAATTCTGCCCTCTTGAGCATCCCTGATTATAATCGCTCAACCATCGGTGGCCGTGCCTTCTGTTGCCTGGGCCCCAAGCTCTGGAACTCCCTCCCTAAACCTCTGTGTCTCTCTACCACTCTTTCCTCCTTCAAGACGCTCCTTAAAATATACCTCTTTGACCAAGCTTTTGGTCACCTGCGCTAATTTCTACATATGCGGCTCGATGTCAAATTTTTAACCGCATAATACGCCAGTGAAGCACCTTGGGACATTTCACTACGTTAAAGGCGCTATTTAAATACACGTTGTTGTTGTTGATTTCTTGGTGACGATCTTATATTGATGGCCTCTAGTTTTGCTCTTCCCCACAAGTGTTAACATTATATCCACTCCCTGGCACTATCTGCCTCACAGACTCCAAACCCAGTTCCCCCAATGGGATTATCAAAGGTTCATGTTTAAATAACAAAAAAAACAAAAAGAGACACAAAAAGGATATTAAAAATGATAAATGTGTTTAAATTTAAAAACAAATTTTGTTAGCCCTGCAGGGTAGATTCCCCCTTTATTTCTTCCTACACCAGTGGCTCAAGTCTCCCATTTAATTTAAAAACAGAACACTATTATTGCTGCAATATTTGTGAGTTTTTTCTACTCTCGACTTTACAGACAGCTTATATCAAGAACATTGTGAGGTCCCACCTCCCTATGGCTTTCGATAGTATCTTCCCAAGTTTGTATCAGTGAGCAAACTTCTGCTAACCATGCCTCGGATTATGAACAGAACAACTTTCCTCTTCAATATTTTAGCTGCTGAAATTATCCTATCACAGAATCGTAGAAATTTACGGCACAGAAGGAGGCCATTTCGGCCAGTGCTGGCCGACAAAGAGCTACCCAGCCTAATCCACTTTCCAGCTCTAGGTCCGTAGCCCTGTAGGTTACGGCACTTCAGGTGCATATCCAAGTACTTTTTAAATGTGATGAGGGTTTCTGCCTCTACCACTCTTTCAGGCAGTGAGTTCCTGACCCCCACTGTAATATATATATAGCTCCACCCTGTGGACTACTATGGCATTGCAGCCAGTGTTGTTTACATGAATAAATAGTTCAGGTCACCTGTCAGGCTTCCTTGACGTTATCGTCCATCTTACAGCCTGTGTGTTTGTGATGTCGTACTGAAAACATAACACCCACCGCCTTTTGGAAAAAAGTTCTCCTCAACTCTCCTCCAATCCTTCTACCAATGACTTTAAATCTATGCCCCCTGGTTACTGACCTCTCTGCTTGGGGAAATAGCTGCTTCCTATCCACTCTACCTCAGCCCCTCATCATTTTATGCACCGGCCTCCATAGCATCACTCTGGCCTGCAATAAGCAGCCTTGGGACATTTTACGATGTTGAAAGCCCAATATAAATTCAAGTTGTTGTTGTAGAGCATCATAACATCCAACCCCACTTTAGGTTTGAACAATTAAGCAAATTTATTGAACAAAAGATTAACAAGTGAATAAATAAAAGTACGTGTGTGTGTATTTACAGTAGGGGCTCTTATCTAGTTCCTCGAAAGAAAAGTAAGGTCACAATCTAAATGATAAGTCAAAAGCCGAAGAGTGCTGGAAACACTTGAGTTATCAGCATCTCTGGAGAGAACCATTTAGTTACCATTTCAGGTGTAAGTGGTGCACAGTTCTTGCACTCGAAATGTCAACTTTGTTTCAATCCCCGCGGATGCTGCCTGAATGGTATTGAGTGTCTCCAGCATTTTCTATTTTTAGGTCACCCTTCCAACATCTTTCTTTGCTTTTTACCCATCTGCTAAGCTATTCTTTCACAGAGTGCACAGAATGTACACGGCACAGCAACAGGCCATTCGGTCCAACAGGTCTATGCTCCACACGAGTCTCCTTCACACTGTGATACATTCTTACGACATCACTAACAAACACACTCCACAAGATGGCTCTTAACACAGAAACCTGTCATCATGTGACCTTGCCACATGACCCTTTTATTGTATTTACATCACTAGTTGCATTACCACAGCAATCCACTAGGCGGAGCAGTAGTCCACTAGGGGGAGCTCCATTACACCCACCTCTCTTCCTCTAACCCTATCAGCATGACCTTCAATTCCTTTCACTCTCGTGCATTTCTCTCGCGTAGGGTGACCATATTTTCTAAACCGAATCTCGGCACACACACGGTGGGAGCACAGCAAAGTAGCCAGGATCGTTGCACAGCATAGCGAGGCAGCATTTTCCGAGCAGCCCATAGTTTAACAGTTGCACACATACATTACACATGTAAAACAAATGTACATATAATTACCTCAGATGTGACGTCACACTGCTGGAGCGCATTCAGATACCGTTTATAACTAATACAATAACACTCTTCAGTCCGTTGACCTGAAACTGTGATTATGTCTAACGGTACGATGTGCATATATTCCGATGGATATGGCTCTAGTCTATTCGAGGACGGGTTTTGTGAAGTGAGGACTCTTCCCGGGACATTGTTTGCCCGGGGACGCAGTACCTCATCTGGGGACTGTTCCCGGAAAACAGGGAACGTATGGTCACCCGAACCTAGCATCCCCTTAAATGCATCTAAGCTATTCGTCTCAATTACTCGTCGTGGCGAGCTACACATTCTCTGGGTCAAGAGATTTCTCCCAAATTCCTCATTGGATTTCTCAGTGAAATTATTCCGTAACTTTTATGCATCCATCATCTCCTTTCTTCTTGTCTACCTGCCCCTGCAGGAGCTGTGCTCGTCCGAGCTGGACCTTTTGGAAGTTTTGAACTGCATCCAAAATCCGGAGTTTCGGAATCCAGAATATTCCCGAATCCAGACGATCCGTGGCAGGGTCGTCTGAAATCCGTAAAATGTTCCGGAATCCAGACCGGACGACCCTGCCGACCTCGGGGCCTCGCCGTTGCCGACCTTGGGGCATCCTCGCCGTTGGCCCGAACACCTCCTTGGCAGGGCTGGCCTTCTCCGGCGAGCTCCCGCCTGACGCAAACACCTCGATGGGCTCCGGTGGCCCACACGAACAGCTCCTTGGCAGGTACCCACCCCCCCCAACCCTCCTTCTGACGATCCGAAATACGGAAATACCTGGAACCTGGGCTCGGGTGGTTCCGGATTCGTGATGTCAGAAAGACGTTCCAAAGTCCGGAAAAACGCAAAATCCGGAACTGCCTCGGTCCCGAGGGGACCGGATTCGGGACGCTGCACCTGTATATTCTTTACGACATCACTAAGCACACTACGCACAAGATGGTGCTGCAGGAACTTGTCATGTGACCATGTCACGTGATCCTTTGATGTATTTACATCAGCAGTTGCATTACCACAGTAGTCCACTAGATGGGGCAGTAGTCCACCAGGGGGAGCTCTATACGTGAACCAACTGTTTAAGATTCACAGAGCTACAACTCCTTAAATATTCCCCGAGTGAGTAACCGGGACCTCGAAGATTCGAATAATTGTCCATGTTTTAAAAAACAACTGGAACATATTCTAAACCATAACTGAACAATTCAGAATTTGTGTTTGTTTGAATGTAGGTCCTCCCTCAGGTTTCGTAGAAACACAGACAAAATTAGCAAGAGTCATATTGGGTTAAGTTTGACATGAGAGTCTCTTGTAGCTTGTTTTTTTTTTAAGCTCCTCGTGCTGAGTGATTGGATTAAAGGAAACTCTATAAAGCTAAAGCAAGACTGAACTGCTTCATAACTGCATTGGAAGGGTTAAGTAGGGCTCCTAATAATCAGACCACCTTCCCCCCCCAATCCTTCAATGGTGCCCTGATGATGGAATCGCTGATGATAATCGCTCAACCATCGGTGGCCGTGCCTTCTGTTGCCTAGGCCCCAAGCTCTGTAACTCCCTCCCTATTCCTCTCCGCCTCTCTACCTCTCTTTCCTCCTTCAAGACGCTCCTTAAAACCTACCTCTTTGACCAAGCTTTTGGTCACCTGTGCTAATTTCTCTTTATGTGTCGAATTTTATTTCTGTGAAGCGCCTTGGGACATTTTACTAAGTTAAAGATGCTATATAAATGCAAATTTATAACAAGATGTGGGATCCAGCTGGAATCTATCTCAAGCAATTGATCATCACCCCTCTGTAGACTTTCAGGACCACGGATTTAGCTCCCACTCAAAAGACCAAGAAACACCTTTCTAGGATGACCCTTCTGGGATGATGCCACAGACCATGACGAACCCCAGATTGAAGAACTCAAGAATACATGAATCAAGAAAAGTCCATTTCTTTCAATAAATCCCTTGGATTTTACAGAACACAAGGTACATCGCGTACAGCTGTGCACCTCCTGAGGGAATGTTCTCCATAAATGCTCTCTCATCGCCAAAGACAAGAAGGCAGTACTCTTCAACCATCTTCCTGCGGCACTAATTCATCAAAGGCCTGCTGTTCACCACCTAATATGGCCCTTACGGCTAAAGGGATCAAGGGGTATGGAGAGAAAGCAGGAAAGGGGTACTGAGGTGAATGATCAGCCATGATCTTATTGAATGGTGGTGCAGGCTCGAAGGGCCGAATGGCGTAGTCCTGCACCTATTTTCTATGTTTCTAACATGCCCTCCACTCCCACAACTTCAAAAGCACAGAAACTGCAGTGTCCCATTGAGCATTACCCCAGTCTGTATTATACACAGGATTACATAGAATATACGGCACAGAAACATGCTGGCATTTATGCTCCACTCGAGCCTCCTCCCATCTTTCCTCATCTATCTCTATCAGCATAACTCTCTATTCCCTTCTCCCCCATGTACGTGTCTAGCCTCCCCTTAAATGCATCGATACTATTCGCTTCAACCACTCCCTGTGGCAGCGAGTTCCACATTCTCACCACTCTCTGGGTAAAGAGGTTTCTTCTGAATTCCCTACTGGATTTCTTGATGACGATCTTATATTGATGGCCTCTAGTTATGCTCTTCCCCACAAGTGGAAACACTCTCTCTGTATTTATTCTATTAAAACCTTTCATAATTTTTAAGACCTCTATTAGGTCACCCCCTCAGCCTTCTTTTTTCTTCAGAAAGGAGACCCAGCCTGTTCATCCTACCCTTGCAGTTCTGAAGAGTCACAGAATAGTACAGCCAAGAATCAAGCCATTCGGCCCATCAAGTAGTAGCTTTCAGCGGGGAACTGGATAAGTACTGGAAGGAGAAAAAATTGCAGAGAGAGCAATCCAGTTAGTCCCACTCCCCCACTCTTTCCCCATCTCCCTGCAATGCTTTCTCCTTCCAGTATTTATCCAGTTCCCCTCTGAAAGCTACTACTCAATCTGTTTCCATCACCCTATCAGGCAGTGCGTTCCAAATCCTAACCAAATCTTTTACCTCAGGTTGCCTCTGGTTCTTTTGCCAATTACCTTAAATCTGTGCCCTCTGGTTATCGACCCTTCAGCCATTGGGAACAGTCTCTCTTTATTTACTTGGTCTAAACCCTTCATGATTTTAAACACTGCTCTCAAATCTCCTCTCAACCTTCTCTACTCCAAGGAGAACAACCCCAGCTTCTCCAGTCTATCCACGTAACTGCAATCCTTCATCCCTGGAACCATTCTCGTAAATCGCTTCTGTACCCTCTCCAAAGCCATCACGTCCTTCCTAAAGTACGGTGCCCAGAATTGGACACAATAATCCAGCTGGCATCGAACTGGTATTTTTTATAGACTTAGCATAACTTCCTGGCTTTTGTACTCTAGTCCTCTATTTATAAAGCCCAGGATCTCATTTATTAACTGCTTTGTTAACCTGTCCTGCCATGTTCAGAGACTTTAAAAACCAGTAACGATTTCAAAAAAGTCAAGAGAAATAGTGACTGGGCGCAAAATTTGTTTTTAAAGCCCTCCACGGTCTCGCTCCTCCCTATCTCTGTAACCTCCTCCAGCCCCCTCTCCCCCCACCCCCCCCCAAGATCCCCACGTTCCTCTAACTCTGTTCCCCGCGTATTCCCGATTGTAATCGCTCCACCACTGGTGGCTGTGCCTTCAGCTGCCTATTGATTTCTATAAACCACCAGTCCCATTCCTGACCTATTGTTTAAAAAAGATTTAACCAGCTCAGCCTCAGCCACATTTGCTGGAGGAAAAAAAATTGTTCCAAAGTTATCACATTAAAAACACGAGGGCGTTTGCAAAATAAACTACTCGTGAATAAGGCGACTGGCAAAAGAACCAGAGGTGACATGAGGAAAAACATTTTGACGCCACGAGTGGTTAGGATTTGGAAGGCACTGCCTGATAGGGTGGTGCAGGCAGATCCAAAAGCAGCCTTCAAATGGGAATTGGATAAATACTTGAGAAAATATTGCGGGGATACGGGGAAAGAGCGGGGGAGTGGGACTAACTGGATTGCTCTTCGATAGAGCCTGCGCGGACTCGATGGGCCGAATGGCCTCATTCTGTGCTGTACTGTTGTATGCTTCATAGAAACATAGAAATATAGAAAGTAGATGCAGGAGTCGGCCATTCAGCCCTTCGAGCCTGCACCACCATTCAATATGATAATGGCTGATCATGCAACTTCAGTCCCCCATTCCTGCCTTCTCTCCATACACCTTACTCCCTTTAGCCATAAGGGCCACATCTAACTCCCTTTTGAATATATCTAATGAACTGGCCTCAACAACTTTCTGTGGTAGAGAATTCCACAGGTTCACAATTCTCTGAGTGAAGAAGTTTCTCCTCATCTCGGTCCTAAATGGCTTACCCCTTATCCTTCGACTGTGACCCCTAGCTCTGGACTTCCCCAACATCGGGAACATTCTTCCTGCATCTAACCTGTCCAATCCCGTCAGAATGTTACATGTTTCTATGAGATCCCCTCTCATTCTTCTAAATTTCAGTGACTATAAGCCTAGTCGATCCAGTCTTTCTTCATATGTCAGTCCTGCCATCCCGGGAATCAGTCTGGTGAACCTTCGCTGCACTCCCTCAATAGCAAGAATGTCCTTCCTCAGATTAGGAGACTAAAACTGCACACAATACTCAAGGTGTGGTTTCACCAACTGCAGTAAGACCTCCCGGCTTCTGTGATGATCTCAACAAATGACGGCCATTCTGACTGGGCCTCGAGAATGGAGACATTGAGGCACTCCACCCGATCTGCCTCGAGGCGGTAGAAAGTGATACCAACGCATCGCAAGGAGTCACTGAAATTACACAGTCTGGTTTCCTAGGGCTGGTCTATTTTCTTTTTTAAAAGAAGCCAAAAGGATATCATGTGTTCATTTTAAAGAGTCGGGATCACGTTTCTTCGCCAATCTCGCTCTCTCTCTCTGTTCTTGCAATGGAATTCGGGAGCAGCGGGAGAAGATTGTGGAGTCACAGTCACATCAGCAGAAACTCGCAAGTACCAGAAATGGTCCTTCAGGAAGGAGCTTTGTGCTAGGAAATGGTTCGAGAGACTTGAGCACAAAATTCTAGGCTGGCTGAGGGAGTGCTGCACTGTGGGAGGTGCCGTCTTTCAGATGAGACGTTAAACCGAGGCCCCGTCTGCTCTCTCAGGTGGACGTAAAAGATCCCATGGCACTATTTGAAAGAAGAGCAGGGGAGTTATCCCCGGTGTCCTGGGCCAATATTTATCCCTCAATCAACATCACTGAAACAGATTATCTCGTCATTATCACATTGCATTTTTTGGGAGCTTGCTGTGCGCATATTGGCTGCCATGTTTCCTACATTACAACAGTGACTACACTCCAAAAGTACTTCATTGGCTGTAAAGCGTTTTGGGTCGACCTGAGGTCGGGAAAGGTGCTATATAAATGCAAGTCTTTTCCTTTTTCTACAGGCTCCACCCGTTCCTCTGTACCTCACTGGAGGGGCCAATATTTATCTACGAGTCTAGGTGGTGAATGTTAGCAGGATATTAGACAGTGAGTGTCAGAGCCAGGACCAACCTGACCCCTGCATAAGCACCCTTTCCAACACGAGCCAATCGCAATGAGGCATACTAACTCATTGGCTGTAAAGCGCTTCGAGATGTCCGGTGATGGCGCTATATAAATCCTATTCTTTCTTTCTTTAACCCTGGCCAATTTTCTTTTGCACCTGCCCTCACTCATTCCCGAAAGCTGAGGGGCAGCACAGACTGAGTGAAAGGGGACAGGGGGACTGCGGGGCGGGGGCGCAGTTGGGAATAGGACAAGAAAAAAACTGTCACCCAACTGGCTCGCGAAGCCCAATGGAGAACAAAATTGCAGGGATATGGGGAAAGAGCGGGGGAGTGTGTCTAACTGGGTTACTCTTCGAAAGAACCGGCACGGACTCGATGGGCCGAATGGCCTCATTCTGTGCTGTACTATTCTATGATTCTATGCCCTGTATTTATCCATTGGTTCACTGGATATGTGGCACACACTTGCTCTATTGAGACAGCACATACCAGATAGGCCCATATGAACCAGCTTCTGTCGCTAGGCAACTGCAGGAACTCGGCAAGATTCTCGCCAAGGCCCATCAATGTAGGTCGTGGCCAAGGTCGAAACTAAAGAGATGAGGTAAATCGCAAAGTAGTGTTGTGCGATGCCATGCTTGGGTTTTTAAAAAGGGTGAAGATTGCAGGAGCAAGGAAGGTTTGAGGAAAGGTAAGAAGCTGAGACAGAGAGTAAGGGGCCGCCGAATTAGGCAATACATTAAGGATGTGTTATTGGACCATAACAACAACTTGCATTTATATAGCGCCTTCAATGTGGTAAAACTTATTTAAGGAGGGATATACAGATTGTGCCTCTCCCAGTCCGGGACCCTCTAATCCGGAAACATCCGTGGTCCGGCTTCAGTCCCGGTGTGGGTGGCGTCCTGGTTTCCCGCGCTCCCTGGGTGTCCAGTGAGGTAAGCAAGCCGGGCGAGGAAAGGGCAGGCTTGGCTGACTTGAGGCGCCGAAGCTGGGCCTGAGGGAGAAGAGGGTTTGAAAAAACAAAAAGCACCAAACCAGCGCGGAGCAAGAGGGAGAGAGCGCGGGAGAGCGAGAGAGAGAGGGTGCGAGAGCGAGAGCGAGAGCACGAGAGAAAGAGTGCTTGAGAGTGAGAGAGCGAGAACGCGAAAGAGCGTGAGAGCAAGAGCACGAGAGAGAGCGAGAGCGAGAGCGAGCGCGAGAGAGAGAGAGAGAGAGCGAGCCCCGCGTTTCGCAGCCTGAGCCGGAGTGTGGCAGAGGCATCCAGGAGCACGGGCTCTATCGGGTACCGGTAAGCCCAGGTTCAGCGTAACCTCCTGTGGCTCAGAAAACTCTCTCTTCCAGCCCAAAGTCAGGTCCCGAGGGTGCCGGACCAGTGAGGTCCAACCTGTACTTGCATTGGAGGCAGTTTCGAGAAGGTTCACTCGGTTGATTCCAGGGATGAAAGAGGATGTCTTGAATCTGTGGAATTCTCTGCCCCAGAGAGCTGTGGAGGCTGGGTCATTGAATATATTTAAGGCGGAGATGGACAGATTTTTGAACGATAAGGGAGTCAAGGGTTATGGGGAGCGGGCGGGGAAGTGGAGTTGAGGCCAAGGTCAGATCAGCCACGGTCTTATTGAATGGCGGAGCAGGCTCGAGGGGCCAAATGGCCGACTCCTGCTCCTATTTCTTATGGTCTTATAAAACGTCCCAAGACACGTCACATGAATGTTATAAAACAAACTTTGGCACCAAGCCACACAAGGAGATATTAGGGCAGATGACCAAAAGCTTGGTAAAAGAGGTAGGTTTTAAGGAACGTCTTAAAGAGAGGTAGAGAGGCGGAGAGGTTTAGGGAGGGAATTCCACAGCTTGGGGCCTTGGCATCTGGAGGCACGGCCGCCGGTGATGGAGCGATTAAAATCAAGAGGCCAGAATTTTGAGGAGCGCAGAGAGCTCAGGGGAGGATTGTGGGGCTGGAGGAGATGACAGAGATAGAGGTTTACAACACAGGAGTCTGTTTGACTCTTTGCGTCTTTGCCGGCTCCTTACTAGAACATTCCAAAACATATCCCACTGCCCAGTCATATCCCCACAGCTCTGTATTTTGCTCGGATTCTCATTTTTTCCTTTGAAAGATGCAACCCTCTTTGTCTCAATTACTCCCCAAGGGAAAGCATTCCATGTTCTGACAACCATCTGTGTAAAGAAATCTCATCTAACCTCTCTGCTCGTTCCCTTCGTCAGGATCTTTAAATTGATGACCCCTTGTCAATGATTCCCCAGAGGAAATATAATCTTCCCTTGTTCACTCAATTAAATCACTGCATAATTTAAAAAAAAACACTATAAAAAGAAAGACTTGCATTCAGATAGCACCTTTCACGACCTCTTGTTTTCAGCCAATAACCGGAATTCTTTTTGAAGAGCAGTCATTGTTGTAATGTGGGAAACGTGGCAGCCAATTTGCACACAGCAAGCTCCCACAAACTGCAAGGCGATAGCGACCCCCAGATAATCTGTTCTCTTTCAAATATAAGGTGTCAGTTGAGGGATAAATAGTGGCCGGGTGGGGGAACGCCCTTGCGTCTCTCTCTCTCTCTCTCTCTCTCTCTCTTTGTCAGCTGCAGAAGGTTGTGGGTTCAAGTCCCACTCCAGGAAATAGGCTGACACTCCCAGTGCAGTGCTGAGGGAGTGCTGCACTGTCGGAGGTGCTGTCTTTTGGATGAGACGTTAAACCATATCTGCTCTCTCAGATGGGCGTAAAAGATCCCGTGACACTATTTTGAAGAAGAGCAGGGGAGTTATCCCCGGTGTCCTGGCCAATATTTATTCCTCAAGCAACATAATAAAAAAACAGATTATCTAGTCATTAGCACATTGCTATTTGTGGCAGCTTGCTGTGTGCAAATTGGCTGCCACGTTTCCCACAGTTCAACAGTGACCACACTCCAAAAGTATTTAATTGGCTGTAAAGCGCTTTGAGACACCGGTGGTCGTGAAAGGCGCTATAGAAATGCAGGTCTTTTTCTTTTGCACACTCTTCTTAGTCTTCTCTGCTCATAGTTGGGGCAGAAGATCGAGAGAGAAAGGTTGGAGAAGCACTGAGCATGGAATTATCTATAAACCAGAGAAGGACACACACGTGGGGCGTTTCAGGTGGTTTCACCTCAGTCTGCTGAAGAGCATGCCTCAGTTCCAGTGATGTAGGAGCTAACCACAGCTGTGAGCATGCTGTAATCCGTATGTATTCTTGTCCTCTCACTCTCCCAGCATAACGGAGGGCAACTGCGGGTGGGGCTCCAATGGGAAGTCACTTCCTGGTCAGTGCTTCAGCTCTTGAGGAGTAAAGAGCGCCGCCAATGGCCTTTGTGACGGTTTGGTATGACAGGTGAATTGTACCAGAAGGAGCAATGTTCAATTCCTGGTCTGTGCTGAAGTCAGTTGCTCTCGACTGAGGTGGTGGTAGGGGCTGGGGTTGTGTCCCTGGGATAAGGAAAATGGGAAATTTTTCCAGCCAGGTGTTCATGTTCCTAATGCCCTCCCAGTGCAGTGCAGAGGGAGTGCTGCACTGTCAGAGTTGCCGTTTTTGGATGAGACGTTAAACCGAGGTGGTTTCAGGTCGATGTAAAAGATCCCATGGCACTATTTCGAAGAAGAGCAAGGGAGAAAACCCTCGGTGTCCTGGCCAATATTTATCCCTCAATCAACATAACAAGAACAGTTTACCTGGTCATTATCACATTGCTGTTTGTGGGAGCTTGCTGTGCGCAAACTGGCTGCCGCGTTTCCCACATTACAACAGTGACCACGCTCCAAAAGTACTTCATTGGATGTAAAGCACTTTGAGACGCCCAGTGGTCGTGAAAGGCGCTATAGAAATGAAGGTCTTTCTTGCTTTCTAATCTCTATTAAATAATTGCTTTTTAGGAGAGTGCACGCATTGGGCGTTGGACGAGAATGAGATCAGGTTGGACTCTGAAGCCATGCACGGTCCAATTGCCTGTTGACTCGTTGTCTGGACTCGCGCCTGGAAAACGCACACTTGGGCGCGGTGCGGACAGGCCGGCGGAAGTTGTGGGATCCTAACTCTGCGCAGGTCGGTGCCGTCGGGAAAGAGGAGAGGTCGAGGTCAAGACGAGGGAAGGGGGCAGGCAGCACCTAGTGCACCACTGCATGACCCGGGGAAACTATCAGCAACTAATCCCACGGCGGCAGCAGGGGGAATTTAAATTGAGCTCATGAAATAAATTTGGAATTAAAAAGCTAGTGACAGTAAGGGTGACCATAGAATTGCCGGATTGTCAGAAAAACCGAACTGGCTCACTAATGTCCCTTAGGGAAGGAAAAATCTGCCTTCCTTACCCGGTCTAGTTTATATGTGACCCCAGACCCATAGCAACGTGGTTGACTCTTAACTGCCCCTCTGAAATGGCCAGTCGTACAAAACTGCTACAACAAAGTCAGCTGTGTGGGAGTACCTTCACCGCACGGGACTGCAGCGGTTCAAGAAGGCAGCTCACCGCCATCTTCTCGAGGGGCAATTAGGGATGGGCAATAAATGCCGGCCTTGCCAGCGACGCCCACATCCCGTCAACAAATAAATAAAGACAAAAATGGGGCTGGCGAGGTGTTGCAACTTGCCCTGGGATTGCTGTGAATGCAGCAAGACTGGTGCAGTCAGTTACTCAGCTATCACTGATCCATTAGCCCTTTGTACAAGTTCGGAGACTGCCTCCAGGGATTACCACAAGACCAAGAACATCCACCCAGCCACTCGAGCCTCACACAAAGCATGACACCCCGGGGCCAATTGTACGAGCGCTTGCGATCCCAGCATCGAAGCACTGACCACACTCGACCAGCTCCGTTGGTCGGGCCACATTGTCCGCATGCCCGACACAAGACTACCAAAGCAAGCGCTCTACTCGGAACTCCTACGTGGCAAGCGAGCCCCCAGGTGGGCAGAGGAAACGTTTCAAGGGCACCCTCCCTGATAAAGTGCAAAGTCCCCACCGACACCTGGGAGTCCCTGGCCCAAGACCGCCCTAAGTGGAGGAAGAGCATCCGGGAGGGCGCTGAGCACCTCGCGTCTCGTCGCCGAGGGCATGCAGAAAGCGAGCGCAGGCAGCGGGAGGAGCGTGCGGCAAACCAGGCTCCCCACCCACCCTTTCCCTCAACCACTGTCTGTCCCACCTGTGACAGGGGCTGTAATTCCCACATTGGACTGTACAGTCACCTGAGAACTCACTTTTGGAGTGGAAGCAAGTCTTCCTCGATTTCGAGGGACTGCCTCTGATGAGTTTTTGGGGAGGACCTTCCACCGGGTGGACCCGGGTAATATCGCTCACGCACGCTTCGCGGCTAGGGTCACCAACCCTCCAGGATTGCCTGGCGTCTTCAGGAATGAAAGCTTAACCTCCAGGACACTGCTTTAAGGCTAGATCGAGGTTAGACATCAGGAAGTGGATCTTTTCCCAGAGAATAGTAGACCTCTGGAACACGCTGCCACTTCATGTGGTGGATGCAGATTCGCTGATCTCCTCCAAGCAAAAGCTGGTTTTGTTTCTGGCTGCGGCGGAGATTAACTCTTTCAGAAGGTAGGTACTGCAGGGAATTTAATGGCCAGAGTGATCTCCTGGACTAGTTTCGATCGCCTAGAGGGGTCGGAGAGGAATTCCCCAGATTTTTTTCCCCCAAATTGGCCTGGGGTATTTTTAACCTGGTGTGTTGCCTCTCCCAGGAGATCACATGGTTTGGGGTGGGGTGGAGTGTATATGTTATGGCACACAAAGTATGGCAATTGTGTGGGACAGGCTCAATGGACCAGAGGGTCTTTACCTGTCCGTCATTGTTCGTATGTGCAGCAACACCCAGGAGAAAAATCATAGAGGCATGAGCAAAAACAAATGTTTTCTTTTTTTGAACACTTTAATTCATTAGTTGTAAAAATATTGGAGAAGAAGAGGGGCGTGGTGGAGGAATAAAGGCTGTGTAATTGACAGTTAAGAATCATTCCAAATCGGGTAATGACCAATGTTCCCTCTAAACCACTCATATGCAGCATTACCCGATTTGGAATGATTCTTAACGGGCAATCACACAGCCTTTATTACCACACATCCGAAGCATAACTAAAACCGCCTATTTCCACTTCCCGTCGACCTGTCTCCGTCCTTGCCTCAGCTTGTCCGCTGCTGAAGCTCTCATCCGTGCCTTTGTTACCTCTGGACCTGATGATTCCAACGCACTCCTGGCTGGCCTCCCACATTCTGCCCTACGTAAACTAGAGATAAACCAAAACTCGGCTGCCCCATGTCCGAACTCGCACCAAGTCCCGCTCGCCCATCACCCGCTGTGCTCGCTGACCCTACATTGGCTCCCGGTTAAGCAACGTCTCGATTTCAAAATTCTCACCCTTATTTTCAATTCCCTCCAATGGACTCGCCCCTCCCTATCTCTGTAATCTCCTCCAGCTCCACAACCCCTCTCTGAGATGTCTGCGCTCCTCTAATTCTGCCCTCTTGGGCATCCCTGATTATAATCGCTCAACGATCAGTGGCCGTGCCTTCTGTTGCCTGGGCCCCAAGCTCTGGAACTCCCTGCCCAAACCTCTCCGCCTCTCTACCTCCCTCTCTTTCCTCCTTTGAGACGCTCATTAAAACATACCTCTTTGACCAAGCTTTTGGTCACTTGCGCTAATTTCTACTTATGCGGCTCGATATCAAATTTTTTAATCTTATAATACTCCTGTGAGGCGCCTTGGGATGTTTCGCTACTGTTAAAGGCGCTATATAAATACAAGTTGTTGTTGTTGCCAAGCTGCATGCAATCCAAGACATTTTTCAATGTTACGTTTCGCGCGCGTGACTGGGCCACACGCAACCAAAAACAATGAAGGGACGCATTGGCAATGTCGAGTCTATTTATTTCCCAATTGCTGTGGAAAGGCGGGGTCCGTGAGGATTGAGGTGTTGGACAACGCAATGGCGGGGCGGGGCGATTGGAGGTTGGAGTTCATGCGATGAAACCACCAGGAACACTTCTAAACCCGATGCGGTGATGAGCCGCAATGTTGTGGGCGGGAGGAAGCCAGAAATAAAAGAAAGGAGCTGTACTACGGGGTGGGAACGTGCCAGCTCTGTCTCAGTGGGGCAACACTCTCGTCTCCGAGTCAGAAGGTTGTGGGTTCAAGAATCTAGGCTGATGCTCCCAGTGCAGTGCTGAAGGAGTGCCGCACTGTCGGAGGTGCCGTCTTTTGGATGAGATGTTTAACCGAGGCCCCGTCTGCCCTCTGAGGTGTATGTAAAGATCCCACGGCACTCTTTTGAAGAAGATGCCAGCTCTCCCCGGTGCCCTGGCCAATATTTATCCCTCAATCAACATCACCAAAAACAGATTATCTGGTCATCATCAAATTGTCGTTTATGGGAGCTTGCTGTACGCAAGTTGGCTACCTGTTTCCTGCATTACAACAGCGACTAGACTCCAAAAGTATTCCACTGGCTGTAAAGTGCTTTGGGACATCCTGAGGTTGTGAAAGGCGCTATAGAAATGCAAGTGCTTGGAATTGGCGAGAGATTTCAAATCGGCTACTGCGTGGACTCGGGCGAGAGGCGAGGGGCTAGGGCTCCCGAGTCGCCGAAGGATGTGAATGAAGGAAAACGAGTTGATGAGGGGACGACAAATGCAAGTGGAGGAACCCAGTCATCACACCGGTTCCCTGCACAGAGGGGACAAACGTAACAAGGATCCGAATGTTGGCAGCGGTAGATTCTGA
The DNA here is from genome assembly GCF_044704955.1 of Pristiophorus japonicus. Taxonomy (NCBI): domain Eukaryota; kingdom Metazoa; phylum Chordata; class Chondrichthyes; family Pristiophoridae; genus Pristiophorus; species Pristiophorus japonicus. The sequence goes on from NC_091993.1 coordinate 119,284,822, forward strand.
ATAATTGTAATGCTGACCCTACAAAAACTTCTAAAAAGGCTGCTGAGAATATCCAGTTACTGTGTGTGTGTGTGTGTGTGTGTGTGTGTGTGTGTGTGTGTGTCTCTCTCTCTCTGCATGCGTGTGTGTGTCTCTCTGTGTTTGTGTGTGTCTGTCTGTGTCTGTTTGTCTATGTGTCTGTGTGTGTGTGTGTGGCCAATTCAAATCAGGTCTGTCTCCATGGACCGCTGAGAAATGTCTGCACCGTATCCAAAAATAACAAGATTAGAACTTTCCAGATGCTCTAACTACATAAATAGAGGCTTTATAGTTCATTCTCGCTGTGTTCCATAGCTGGCATTATATCAGTGCATAATATCCCCATTGAAAAATCACGAAGCGCGCTCCGCATGGTGCAGAATAGATACTAGGTACACAGAACTGAATGTGAGTCTGAGAGTCTTCATTTTAACCTGTGATATGAACAGAAATGTACAGCACAGCAAGTAAGAGAAAGGGAAAGACATAGAGAGAAAGGAGAGAGGAGAGAGAAGGGAGAACGAGAAGAGAGAGAGAAGAGGGGGAAGAGAGAGGAGGAGAGGAGGAGAGGGGGAGGAGAGTGAGAGTGAGAGAGAAGGACAGAGAGAGACAGACAGAGGGAGAAAGAGAGACAGGGCAGAGACAGGGAGATAGAGACAGAGGGATAGAGACAGAGAGGTAGAGACAGAGAGGTAGAGAGCGAGACAGAGAGAGAGAAGCAGAGAGACAGAGAGAGAGAAAGGAAAGACCCCAGAGCAACAGCAAGAGAAATGTGCAGACACATTAGAAAGATACAGGAAAAGAGATAAAAAGCAACAAAATTCAGAATTAGAGGGAATAATGCTCTAATTACAGGTCTACAATGAATGAAGGGTGTGGAACATTTACCTGCAAATCCCTGAATAGATTCTGTCAGGCAGAACTGGGCAGCGCCAAATCTTCATCGCAGATCTGGTGTGAACACTACTGCCCATACTTCACCTGCAGGACTGTCCTGGTTAATAATGCTCTCCAATCAGTCTCTATTATAAGTCTAGACATTTAATCATATTCCCATCTGGCAGGGACAACACAATCAGAGTAGCAGATACATTTTTTTCTAAAAAAAAAGCTGGTAAACTCAACAGCTGACAATAAACCCGTGAGAGCAGCTCCTGCCCACGCACTTGAGTAATATTAGACTTCGATGCAAAGAATGGAAGCATTCACCTGTGCAACATAGAGCTCCCCCTAGTGGACTAATGCTCCACCTAGTGGACTACTGGTAGTACAACTACTGATGTAGATATAATAAAAGGATCATATGGCAAGGTCACATGACAAGTTCCTGTCGCGCCATCTTGTAGTTTGTGTGTTTGTGGTGTCGTAAAGAATATATCACATTGGCAAACGAGGATAGGATTTCTGGATTTCCCAGCTGAAATTTTTGTTGGTGAATGTCCCAAGCAAACAACAGACATACTTTGAGAAGTTATTTCTTTGCAGCACAGCTGAAGATTCAAGCCTGGAACCTTCACTCTCAAAGGATGCGTTTGTTCTGCAAAATCCTTGGGAACATACTCAGAACTACTTGCACTTTGGATTATTGAAACAAATGAAGACTCCCAACACTTGAGTCTTAAAAACTTGATCGTCAAAGGGTGAAGAGGCATTAAGAGGGTGCGACACACGGTATGCCCTGGTTGGAGAGTCTAGAGCTAGAGAGGGAGGGGAGGTCACAGTCTCAGGATAAGGGGTCGGACATTTAGGACAAAGATGAGGAGAAATTTCTTCACTCAGAGGATTGTGAACCTTTGTAATTCTCTACCCCAGATGTTCAGCCGCTGAGCATATTCAAGACAGAGATTTCTGTACAATAGGGGAATCAAGGGATATGGGGATCGGGCGGGAAAGTGGAGTTGAGGTCGAAGGTCAGCCATGATCTCATTGAATGGCGGAGCAGGCTCGAGGGGCCGTATGGCCTACTCCTGCTCCTATTTCTTGTGTTCTGACACACATGCCAAGTCAGCCAGCAACTGGCTCAACAAGCAGTTTAATAGCAGTGGGGCATAGACATAGAAAATAGGTGCAGGAGTAGGCCATTCGGCCCTTTGAGCCTGAACTGCTATTCAATATGATCGTGGCTGATCCTCTATCTCAACACCATATACTCGCTTTCTCCCCACACCCCTTGATGCCTTTTGTGTCTAGAAATCTATCTATCTCCCTCTTAAATATATTCAATGACTTGGCCTCCACAGCCTTCTTTGACAGAGAATTCCACAGGTTCACCACCCTCTGAGTGAAGAAATTTCCCCTCATCTCAGTATAAATTTCCTACCCCGTATCCTGAGACTGTGACCAAGCTTGCATTATATTTTCCCCACTTCAGCCTCAACTTGCCCTCATGTAAAAGGTGAGCTGGGAGAAGTGTGCTTCTCCAGAGGCTGTGACCCAATAAAGCCTCTAATGCTCAGCTACTGTGTCACAGTACTAGGCGTCCACAACTCAATACAGAGGGACTTGAGGGGATAGGATGGGATGGGCGGGCAGGCAGACGGAAGGAAAGGCATTTATATAGCGCCTTTCACGACCACCGGACGTCTCAAAGCACTTTACTGCTAATGAAGTACTTTTGGAGTGTAGTCACTGTTGTAATGTAGGAAACACGGCAGCCAATTTGCGCACAGCAAGCTCCCACAGGCACAATATGATAATGGCCAAATAATCCGTTTTTGTTATATTGATTGAGGGATAAATATTGGCCCAGGATACCGGGGAGAACTCCCTTGCTCTTCTTCGAAATACTGCCGTGGGATCTTTGACGTCCACCTGAGTGAGCAGATGGCTTAACGTCTCCCTTTAAGGGAGCCGGCAGCGGCCCTGCCACCTACAACTTCGCCCGGCGGTCCCGCGGAGCGATAAGGGGCCGGCCATGACATCATCGGCGTGCGCGGCACCGCCCGGGCGCGAACCACTTATCGCCAACCTGAGGCGTTAACGGGCCTCGCGCAAAGGGCCAATTTCAGCCCCATCGTGTCTTCAGTCTGGAATTCAGATCTCGACCTGAATTCCCAACAGCCAGAACAACAATCGGACTCTGCGCGAAACCGCTCACCAGATTTTTGGGAGTTTTGCCAAAGGCTTGTTTTTTTTTTTCTCCCCATTTTGGAAAAAAGTATTCATCGAATTTAAAAAGAGCTACGTGGCAGCAAACAGAAACAAGCGGCCTGTTCCGCTGGCACTCAGAGCTTCAGCGACAACACCAACAGAAAGTCGCCTCATCTGTCTAGACAATGAAATTACTACATTCGCTGAGGTGATGTGGTGTCACAACAGTCAGCAGCGCCAGTTCCTTTGCTCCTCTCTTCAGATTTCCCGAATGCTTCTGACACTGCTGGAGGAAAGAACGGCAGACTTGCATTTATATAGCACCCTTTTTGACTGTGAGGAAAGATTGGAGATGCTGGCTCTGTTTCCCTTGAGTCTTCGTCGATTTCGAGGGACTGCCTATGATTTCTTTGGAACAGAGGAGCCGGTGCAGAGACCTGATTGAGGTGTATAAAATTACGGGGGACCTAGATAGAGTGGATAGGAAAAACCTAGTTCCCTTGGCAGAGGGGTCAACAACCAGAGCGCATAGATTTAAATTGGGGGGAGGTTTAGAGGGGATTTGAGGGGAAATTTCTTCACACAGAGGGGGGTGGGGGTCTGGAACTCACTGCCTGAAAGGGTGGTAGAGGCAGAAACCCTCGCGACATTTAAAAAGTACTTGGATGTGCACTTGAAGTGCCGTAACCTACAGGGCTACGGACCCAGAGCTGGAAAGTGGGATTAGGCTAGATAGCTCTTTGTCGGCCAGCGCGGACACGATGGGCTGAAATGGCCACTTTCCGTGCTGTAAATTTCTATGATTCTACGATTCACAAGCTCAGGACGTCCCAAAGCGCTTTACAGCCAATGAAGTACTTTTGGAGTGTAGTCGTTGTTGTAATGTGGGAAACGCAGCAGCCAATTTGCGCACAGCAAGCTCCCACAAACAGCAATGTGATCATCAGCAGATAAGCTGTTTTTGTGATGTTGATTGAGGGATAAATATTGGCCCCAGGACACTGGGGATAACTCCCCCTGCTCTTCAAAATAGTGCCGTGGGATCTTTTACATCCACCTGAGAGAGCAGACAGAGGCCTCGGTTTAACGTCTCATCCAAAAGACAAGGATAAAAATTAGGAAATGAACTGAACTGAGGAAATGTGAAATCGGGCAGAAGTTTTTTTTCCACCCTCAGGATGATTGAGTTCTGGAATAAGTTCCCGGGAAGATCTTTAGAGCCAAATGGATTCAAGCGGCAACCAGGTGTGTTTCTGGGGAGGAATTGCATCGGAATATAGGGCGAGAAGCAAGTCAGTGAGAAAACAATCAAGCAGCAAAAAAAGGTTCAACCCTTTTCAATCGCAGCTCAGTGTCACATTCCTTCTCTTGTGGGGCACTAGTACAGACTTGGCTGCGGACCAGGAAAATCACCTTCAAATCACCTTGCATCCCAAGAGTGAATTTTTTTTTAAACTACATGATTAAAAACGTTTTTAAAAAACCTCACTCAGTTTTTTTTCCCCAGAATTAAAAAAAATATTCACGATAATTGAAAGCTCGTCCGGTGGCCTATTGAGAAGCGTCATCCCTCCATGAAATACTAAGCAAGGTCCCAGATTCCATCCCCCCGGTCTGAGTCAATTCAGCCGAGCTCGGCTGTGATAAGAACATAAGAAATAGGAGCAGGAGTCGACCGTATGGCCATTTAATACGATCTTGGCCGATCCGATCATGGACTCAGGTCCACTTCCCTGCCCGCTCCCCATAATCCCTTATCGGTTAAGAAACTGTCTATCTCTGTCTTAAATTTATTCAATGACCCAGCTTCCACAGCTCTCTGGGGCAGCGAATTCCACAGATTTACAACCCTCAGAGAGAAGAAATTCCTCCTCATCTCAGTTTTAAATGATAGAAACATAGAAAATAGGTGCAGGAGTAGGTCATTCGGCCCTTCGAGCCTGCACCACCATTCAATATGATCATGGCTGATCATTCACCTCAGTACCCCATTCTTGCTTTCTCTCCACACTCCTTGATCCCTTTAGCCGTGAGGGCTGTGGGAACAACCACCTCACCCCTCTGTTAGAGACTGTTATCCACTGATCACCACTGGAAAGTAGACGTGTGGACACTGGGTCAGAAGCTTGTGGGTTTACAGTCCCACTCCAGAGACTTGAGCACAAAGATCTAGGCTGACACTTGTAATACAGAGCTCCCCCTAGTGGACTACTGTGCGAATGCAACTGCTGCTGTAAATATAATAAAAGTCACATGATGTCATTGGAGCCATCTTGTAGCATGTGTGTGTGCGTCAGTGATGTTGTAAAGAAGATATCACAACACTCCAGTGCAGTGCTGAGGGAATGCCGCACTGTCGGATGAAACGTTGCTTTTCCCGTGTCCATTCACGTGTGCACTTTGGCCATTCAATACTTTGGGCCCAAGTTTCGAGCCGCGCCTAGAACGGCGCAGTCCCGACCTGGACGCCCGTTTTTCGCGCCACAAAGTGCGCCTAAAAAAAACTTCCAGATTCTCCAGCTCCCTGCAGGTCCTCTGGCCCTCGGCGCAGCGCAGCAGGAGCTGTAGGGGGCAGAGCCAGGTCCCTGCGCTGAAAACAGTGCCGGGACCTCTGCACATGCGGGCTACAGTGGGCGCGCATATGCAGTAGCTCCAGGCGCCCAAAACTGTGTGGGAGGGGCCCGAAGCACGCAGCCCCTAGCCCTGGCCGAATGGCCTCACTGGGGCTGCGTGCATAAGGCTCCTCCCATGCCCAGCTCCTGCTTCCTCCCGACCCGACTCGACTCCCTCTTCCCGCCCCCGCCTCCGGACCCGACACTGACCCGACTCCCGCTTCCCGCCCCCCGCCCCGACACCCGCTTCCCCCCCCCCCCGACTGGACCCGACCTGACCTCCCTCCCCCCGACCTGACCCGAACCGACCTCCCTCCCACCACCCCCCCCAATGCCACCGACCTGTAAATCTGGTGCTGGGGATGGGCCCTGCCCGAAGTCTCGGGCCCGGCCCGTTCAGCCTCCCTCCCCCTTCGCCTTTCCCCACCCATCTCCTTCCCCCCCCCCCCCCCACCCACCCATCTCCTTCCCCCCCCCCCACCCACCCATCTCCTTTTTCCCCCCCCACCCATCTCCTTTCCCCCCCTTTTTATTTACCCCCCTTTGCCCCCTCCCCCCTCCCCCCTCCCCCTCTGCTCCCCCCCTCTATCCCTCTACCCCCCTCCCCTCGCTGTCAGAAACACAAACACTGACAGACAGAGAGTGAGAGACACACACAGACAGATAGACAGACAGAGAGATAGAGACACGGACAGAGACACACTGAGGGGGGCATCCCAGCACGCTGTTGGAGGGCTCCCGGTGCTGCAGTCGGTAAGTAGAAAATGTTTTATTGATTGATTCTTTTTTAAATTATTTTTTATTAATTCTTTTGATTGATTTATTGATTTATTGATGTTTTTATCATTTATTATTGATGATGGCTCTTTATTTGTAAAACTGAAGTGTTTAATGTTTGTAAACTTCCCTTTAAACCCCCCTCCCCCCATTCCCTACGCCTAATTTGTAACCTACGCCTGATTTTCTAAAGTGTAGACAAGGTTTTTTCGAGCGTACAAAAATCTTCACTTACTCCATTCTAAGTTAGTTTGGAGTAAGTTTTCACTGACGAAACTTTGAAATCAGGCGTAAGTGGCCGGACACGCCCCCTTTTGAAAAAAAAATTCTGTTCTAAAGTGAAACTGTTCTAACTGACTAGAACTGGAGCAAACTAAATGACGAGAATTCCGATTTCTAAGATACTCCGTTCTACACCAGTTGCTCCTAAAAATCAGGAGCAAATCATGTCGAAACTTGGGGCTTTTATTTCTCTCTCTTTTCTTTTCTCTTTATCCTTAAAACCTACCTCTTTGACCAAGCTTTTGGTCACCTGCGCTAATTTCTACTTATGCGGCTCGGTGTCAAATTTTTTAAATCTCATAATACTCCTGTGAAGCGTCTTGGAACATTTCACTACGTTGAAGACGCTATATGAATACAAGTTGCTGTTGTTGTTAAACCGAGGCCCCGTCTGCCCTCTCAGGTGGACATAAAAGATCCCACGACACTATTTCGAAGAAGAGCAGGGGAATTATCCCCGGTGTCCTGGGCCAATATTTATCTCTCAACCAACATCACAAAAACAGATTATCTGGTCATTGTCACATTGCTGTTTGTGGGAGCTTGCTGTGCACAAATTGGCTGCCGCGTTTCCCTGCATTACAAGAGTGACTACACTCCAAAAATACTTCATTAACTGTAAATCGCTTTGGGACATCAACAGTTGTGAAAGGCGCTATATAAATGCAAGTCTTTTTTCTTTCTTTGAGGATCAGATTGCATTCGGCTGAGCGATCGTCCTAACAGCTTACCGACAGGCACTGACTGAGCTCACACAGGAACGACGTCACTTTCGATGAAGAACCAGGTGGGCAATGGGGAGGTCAGCCGTTACCAAAGGAACCATCAAACCCGGCAAAAAATAATAGAAAAGGTGGAGGGGAAAAAAACCCGATTATTTTTATGCAGTGATTCATATATTCCGTGGCTGAACCTGCTCACTAGTACACAACAAAACCTGCTCCACTCAATACACCTACACATCCAAACAAATTACAGAGAAACAAACCTGTGTTTATTAATTCAATATACTGCTACCCTCAGACTCCGAATATATATATCTCCAATGCTGCCATTATCATCAAGACCATAAACTGCGCCATTCCTCCCTTTCACCCGGCTTCATCCCCGTCAAGCTTTTCAACAAATGCAATAACCCAGAGACACGGGTTATCCCACACGCCAACCTCTCCTCTTTCCTCATCACCCTCCCCACTGGGCTGGCTCAGGGCATGGCACTCTCGTCCCCGACTCAGAAGGTTGTGGCTTCAAGTCCCACGCCAGAGATGTGATGCTCCCGGTGCAGTGCTGAGGGAGTGCCGCACTGTCGGCGGTGCCATCTTTCGGATGAGACGTTAAACCTGCCCTCTCAGGTGCAGGCAAAAGATCCCACGGTACAGCAGGGCTGTTATCCCTAGTGTCCTGGACAATATTTATCCCTCAACCAACATCACTTCCAAAAAAAAAGATAATCTGGCTGATGTCTGTGGTACCTTCCTGTGCGCAAATTGGCTGTCACGCTTGATACATAACAGTGAAAAGTACTTCATTGGCTGTAAAGTACTTTGGGCCGTCATGAGGTTACAAACGGTGCTATATAAATGGCTTTCGTTCTTTCATGTGCCTATGGACAAGTCCACAAATGTGCACCATTTGCAGTAGTGTCACTCCTCTGGTGAGACCGCACCTGGGGTATTGTGTCCAGCTTACCCAAGGAAGGATATATTTGCCATAGAGGGAATGCAACGAAGGTTCATCAGACTGACTCCTGGGATGGGGGGCTGGAGGGGGGAATTGTCCCATGAGGAGAGATTGAGTAACTATGGCTATATTAGAAGAATGAGAGGTGATCTCATTGAAGAATTCTCAATAGGGTAGATGCAGGGAGAATGTTTCCTCTGGCTGGGGAAGTCTAGAACCAGGGGGTCACAGTCTCAGAATAAGGGGTCGGCCATTTAGGACTGAGATGAGGAGAAACTTCTTCACTCAGAGGGTGGTAAATCTTTGGAATTCTCAACCCCAGAGGGCTGTGGAGGCTCAGTCGTTGAGTATATTCAAAATAGAGATCGATAGATTTTTTAGGATATTAAGGGAATCAAGGGATATGGGGACAGTGCAGGAAAGTGGAGTTGAGGTAGATGATCAGCCACGATCTCATTGACTGGCGGAGCAGGCTCAAGGGGCCGAATGGCCTACTCCTGCTTCTCATGTTCTTATGAAATGCAGCACAGTCAGAATGTGACTTGATAGCATACAGGCCTCCCCGACGACAGCCGATACGAACCGACATCTGTGTTATGCGGAGTCATAACATGCAGTAAAATACTGCAAAGTGCAGCAGTTCCTCAACACACCGCCAACACAAGCGCTGCAGAAATAAAGACAGAGAACCGACTGCTCAATCTTGCACGGATTGGACACAGTTCCTGCCAGTGCTCCCCACACTCGCGGCAACCTTGCCACAATAGCACACCTCCATTTTCCCAATTGTCGACTCGTTTGGCTTATATTTTGCAGACTGGTCCATACACCTCAACCGGCAATGCCTTTAAAAAAGATCAGAGTTCATGCTTGGGGCAAAAGTGCCAGTGCCTGTAGAATGGGCAAACCTGCTTGGGGAGTACGGTGGTGCAGTGGTTATGTTACTGGACTGGAAATCCACAGACCTGGGCTAATAAATCCACAGAGATCAAATCCCACCGAGGAAGTTTGTGAATTTGAATTCAGTTTTTTTTTCATCAGTGCCATCATGGACTATGGTAAAAACACAACTGGTCCCCTGCTGCCCTTCCGGGAAGAACATCAGAACATAAGAACTAGGAGCGGGAGTAGGCCATACGGCCCCTCGAGCCTACTCCGCCATTCACTAAGATCATGGCTGATCTGATCTTGGCCTCAACGCCACTTCCCCGCCCGCTCCCCATAATCCTTGACTCCACTATAGTTCAATGATCTGTCTATCTCCGTCTTGAATATATTCAATGACTCAGCTTCCGCAGCTCTCTGGGGCAGAGAATTCCAAAGAGTCACGACCCTCGGAGAAGAAATTCCTCCTCATCTCCGTTTTAAATGAGTGACTGGAAGGAAATTTGCCGTCCTTACCTGGACTGGCCTGTGACTCAAGTTCCACACTAACGTGATTGACTTTAACTGCCCTCGAACAGCTGTGGCTCAGTGGGTAGCATACTCACCTCTGAGTCTAGAAGGTTGTGGGTTCAAGTCCCACTCCAGGAACTTGTAGCACATAAATCCAGGCTGACACTCCAGTGCAGTGCTGAGGGAGCGCTGCAGTGTCGGAGGTGCCGTCTTTCAGATGAGACATTAAACTGAGGGCCCTGTCTGCTCTCTCAGGTGGATGTAAAAGATCCCATGGCTCTATTTCAAAGAAAAGCAGGGGAGTTATCCCTGGTGTCCTGGGCCAATATTTATCCCTCAACCAACATCACTAAAACAGATTATCTGGTCATTATCATATTGCTGTTTGTGGGAGCTTGCTGTGTGCAAATTGGCTGCTGCGTTTCCCACATTACAACAGTGACTACACTCCAAAAGTACTTCATTGGCTGTAAAGCACTTTGAGACGTCCGGTGGTCATGATAGGCGCTATATAAATGCAAGTTTTTCTTTTTTTTCCCCTCTGAAGCGGCTTAGCAAGCAAACCGCTACAAATAATACCACCTTCTCACGGCAATAAATGGTGGCTTCGCCAGCCAAGCACATATCCCAAGAACACATTTATTTTATATTTTAAAGTCCTGCATTGAAGCTGCTTTTCTCAGTAGCATTGGGATGATCCAATTAAAACAGAACACAACACTACCAGACTGTAATGCTCTACATTCTGTGCACACGGTTAGATCTCAAACCCTCCAAATATTGTCCCAGTTTCTCCCTTTCTTCAAGAAAAATCCCACTGCTGCGTCAAACCTACAACTTCCACCGCTCCCCCCCCCCCCCCCCCCCATCCGTCCCACCTACTCCCAGAGATCTTTACTCCAAATCTGGCCTCTTCTCCACCCCCCTTCTCCTTGCCCCCCACCATTGGTGGCTGTGCCTTCAGCCACCTAGACCCCATGCTCCGGAACTCGCTCCCTAAACCTCTTCTCCTCTCCTCCTTTAAGAGTCTTATTGAAACCCCCCTCTTTGAGCAAGCTTTTGGTCACCCATCCCAATATCTCCTTCATTGGCCCGGCATCCAATATTGTCCGGTGGCGCTTTCATTTTTCTACGTTGAAGGTGCTATATCGACGCAAGTTGTTGTAGTGGCAGCAACAAGGGTTGGAAGAGTTCAATGCCAATCACGCCTGGAATTGAACTGGATTCCCTGCTAGCTGAGAGCCCAACACAATCACTAGTCCTCCAAAACATTGTAGTGATACCCGCCCTCCTGTATGGCTCAGAGACATGGACCATGTACAGTAGACACCTCAAGTCGCCGGAGAAATACCACCAACGATGTCTCCGCAAGATCTCGCAAATCCTATGAGGACAGACGCACCAACGTTAGCGTCCTCGACCAGGCCAACATCCCCAGCATTGAAGCACTGGCCACACTTGATCAGCTCCGCTGGGCAGGACACATTGTTCGCATGCCAGACACGAGACTCCCAAAGCAAGCGCTCTACTCGGAACTCCTTCACAGCAAACGAGCCAAAGGTGGGCAGAGGAAATGCTACAAGGACACCCGCAAAGCCTCCCTGATAAAGTGCAACATCCCCACTGACACCTGGGAGTCCCTGTCCAAAGACCGCCCTAAGTGGAGTAAGTGCATCAGAGAGGGCGCTGATCACCTTGAGCCTCATCGCCGAGAGCATGCAGAGATTAAGTGCAGGCAGCAGAAGGAGTGTGCGGCAAACCTGTCCCACCCACCCTTTCCCTCAACGACTATCTGTCCCACCTGTGACAGGGACTGTGGCTCTCGTATTGGACTGTTCAGTCACCTAAGGACTCAGTTTTAGAGTGTAATCGAGTCTTCCTCGATTCCGAGGGACTGCCTAATGATGATGACAATCACTAGATCTATAGGACTTGCTTGCAGTTCTCTCGTCGACAGAGAAAATTGTCTTCATTAAGCAGAACACCAAGCCACTCTCTCATGTCCCCCTCATACTATGATTACACTCTCAGTCAAGTGGTGTTCAATCACACATTACATCCCGACCCACAACCTCAGCGATGGGAGTCCAGACACAATCAGGGATGCCCATTCCTGCATTTATGTCACGCGTCACCACTCACAATAAGAAAACTGAAGTATTAGAATTGGACTTCCTACTGCTTCACATGTCCCCTGAGGCTGTGTGACTATTTCGGAAAGCTTCAGTTGACATCAACCAAAGTGGGGCACAGTGGTTCCAGTGACAGCTCAAACACAGGGACAAAGGACAGCGAGGATACAAACACTGAAATAAAAACAGAAAAATGCCGGAAATACTCAGCAGGTCAGGCAGGATCAAAAAAGAACTATTCGTCCCATCGAGCGCGCTCGCCTAAATACAGTGAAAACGCCCAGATACGATGCAAACACATACAGGAGTAGGACATCGAGCCTGTTCCACCATTCAATTAGATCACGGCTGATCTGTGTCTCAACTCCTTTGACCCATTTTTGCTCCATATCGCTGGTTACCCTTGCCCAACAAAATCTTGGCGATCTCGGTCTTGAAAATTTCAATTGACCCAGCATCCATAGTCTTTTGGGGGAAGACAGCCACGTTCCCGCTAAGCTGTGCAACCGTGCAGCGGTCTGGAGGTCCCGCACAGGTTATTCCCCGGCTTTTCAAGAAACCGCACATGCGCGAAAATTCAAATGGACTATGCACAAAAAACAAAATCAGAGGGAACATTGCAAGAGAGTTCCAGATTTCCACTATCCTTTGCGTGAAAGTGCGTCCTAATTTCTCTCCCGAATGACTTAGCTCTAATTATAAGATTATGCCCTTTTGTTCTGGATTCACCTACCAGAAGAAATAGTTTCTCTGAATCTACCCTAAATAGTCACATTTGAAACACCTTAATTAGAGCATCCTTCAACCCTCTGAACCCAAGGGAAGACAATTCCTGTTCTCGTAATTAAAACCTTTAAAGCCTTGGTATCATTCTCGTCAACCTGCGCTGCATCCCCACCAGGATCAATGGGCTCAATTTTTCTCGGGTCATGGGCGCCGTTTTTTTCTGGCGTAGTTATTTAATTCAAAGTTTCTCCCTGGAATCTACGCCGGCGTAACTGCTTTAGTTACGATTTTTACTAGGTTAGGTTTTTTTGACGTTCCCTCATGTCTGCACCAGTTTTCAGCATTTTTCGCAGTTTGCCCAGAAATGTTTAATCCTCGGTCGGCGTATCTGGCCACTCCCGAAAAACCTTCTGGTGAGTTAACAGAAAGCCGCAGACATGAGAGAAATTGGCGCTGAAAGACGCCATTGTTTTTCATCGAAGTTTTTGGAGGGAGTCAAGAACACTTGAAATAGCCATAATAAAGTTCAACTTTTTTTTAAACCTTTCAACGGAGTACATGGAAGTTTCTTCGATTCCTGACGTTTTCAATTTTTGTTTTTGACTCACACGCCACCAGCAAACATCTTCAAGCAAGGCTGGAGGGTTGTAGCATCAGCCCCGCACCCGGACACAGGAGATCGGCTGCAAAACAAGCCCAGAGGCAGGTGGAGAGGGCGATAGCGATCGGGAGGCTGCTACACTGAGCCCAGGGAAGGAGGTGCCGATCAGAAAGCTACTGCACTAGGCACAAGGCTACAATGAGTTTGGTGGGGGGAGGAGTAGGGAGAATAAGTCACAAGACCTGGGTGTGGTCCATCCGTACAGACCTTGGGGAAGGAGAACAAAGAACCTGTCCTACCTGCCTTCCTGCCGTTTTGAGCTTCTTGCAAAGGTAAAATTTAACTATGGGGGCAATACTGACAATGCCATACCTTATGCTACTATGGGAGACCACCGATTCAAAGTCATCGCATGAGGAGCATCAGAGCCCGTCGGGTGCTGGGCAGGAGACCTTACCCACGTCGGGTATATCGAGACAGGCATTCGTACCTGCACCTTAGTGATGTAGACTGTGTCAGAAGGCTGCGTTTCCGCAAAGAAGTTGTAACCGAGATCTGAGAGTTAGTAAAAGCAGACCTGCAACCTAGAAGCGTCCGGAGGACTGCTTTGTCAGTTGAAGTGAAGGTTACAGCTGCACTTTCATTCTATGCCTCCGGATCATTTCAAGCTACAACTGGGGATGTGTACACCATTTCTCAACATGCAACACATGTCTGCATTCGGCAGGTGACTGCTGCACGATATGCCCGGAGTAATGACTACATAAAGTTCCCCATGACTGCCCAAGCAATGCGTGACAGGGCTGTGGGCTTCTCCAGGATTGCTGGCTTCCCCAAGGTGCAGGGCTGCATTGATTGTACCCACATCGCCTTATGAGCACCTTTGGAGGATTCCGAGATGTACAGGAACAGGAAAGGCTTCCACAGGCACATGTGTAGCTTGTGTGTGATGACATGCATTGCATCATGTCAGTCGATGCAAGATACCCTGGGAGCACCCATGATGCGTTCATCCTACGTGAGAGCGTTATATTTGCCATGTTTCAGCAGCAGCCAGAAGGGCAGAGCTGGCTACTGGGAGACAAAGGGTACGGCCTCGCCACCTGGCTCATGGCGCCCCTACGCGTAACCCGGATGGAAGCTGACCGGGAATACAACATGTCGCACATGTGACGCACAGCATCATGGAGAGGACCATTGGCATCTTGAAACAGTGTTTCCGATGCCTGGATCATTCCAGAGGCTACTTGCTATACTCCCTGAGATTATCGGTCAGTTCACTGTTGTGTGCTGCATGCTGCATAACTTAGCCATCATGAGGCAGCAGCAGCTGATAGTAGAAGACCCACCTGTGGCAAGAGTGGCTGATGATAATGATGAGGCAGAAGCAGGTGACGAGCAGGAGGACAAGGACGAGGAAACCATGCAACTACCTAAACCCGGAACACAATGGCGGAGGAGGGCGGGCCAATGTGCCCTTTAACGATTGCTCGAGCATTGTGCCAGCAGTTCATCCATGAACGCTTTGCTGCCTGAAGGCTCAATGGCAACTATTCCACATGGACCATGTTTAGTGTTTGGGCTTGTTCCATAATGTTGTGTTGTGTTAATGGAAAAAATAATGGAAATGATTCTTGTTTACTTCAAAAGTTGTGTTAATAATTGAACACATAATGGAAATGTCAGTTTTTAATGTAAAATATATTTTATTCAAAAGTTTAATTGCACACTATTTATTTTGTAAATAGTGCCAAAGTTGACTTTAATACAATTATTCTTGTATCAAATTTTAAAGTTTTCAGTTATAATCACTTACAAACTCTAAGATCACTTAAAAACTTTAAGATCTTTTACTAACTTTTAAACTTGTAAATTTACATAACTTACAAAAATCTTTTAAAGTGAGAACAGTTACAACAGTAACAATAATAATAACGGCAGCAGCAAAGAAAGGCTGCACCCATCTCTCCTCCACCTTATTCTAAGACCGCCCGCTGCGCTTGGTCTTAGTGACTCCACCACCCCTGCCTGCAGGCGTTGGCACAGTGTTTCCGGGGTTGGTACCAAGCTTATTCTTTCTAAGATCTCGGATAGTGCGCACCTGTTGGGGGGGCGGTGGGTGGGGGTGTCAGGCAGCAATGTGGAGGGCCTGGCTTGGGGCTTTTCAGAGGCTGGTGTGGGGATTGGAGTGGGAGTGGCAGTTGATTCTGTCAGTGGGCGCAGGGTCTGGGCGTGTTCCCTTATTGCAGCAGCTAACTCCAACATTCCCTCCCTCATGTGCCCTGACAGTGTCTCAACGACCTGCAACATTCCCTCCCTCATGTGCCCTGACAGTGTCTCAACGACCTGCAACATTCCCTCCCTCATGTTCAGTGATAGTGTTTGCACCATCTCTGACATTCCCTTCCTGATGTTCAAGGACAACACATCAGCTACCTGTGACATTCCTTCCCTCATGGTCACTGACATGGTTTCAGCTGACAGAGATTCCCTCAGTCACGGTCCCGGAAATCGTTCCCATTTCTCGTGAGATTACTGTTACTTCTCCCAACAGTCCCGCTACCTCATCACCCACCCTACTGATGGTGTCCAGGAGTGATCGGGTAAGGTAAATGCTCTCCCCACTCATTACCATATCTGAACCACATCTGTTAGATCCTGCGCCTCAGGAGAGCGCAGTCGAGCTCTCCGTCCCCTCCTCCCCGCGGGTGTGGCTCCACCACTGGAACCCGCAGCCTCGGAAAGTGGGACCCTGGATGTGCCTCGCTGCACCAAACCACTGGGACCTGCAGCCTCGGACGGTGGGGCCCTGGGTGTGCCTCGCTGCAACCACCCCACTGGAATCCCCAGCCTCGGACGGTGGGGCCCTGGGTGTGCCTCGCTGCAACCACCCCACTGGAATCCCCAGCCTCGGACGGTGGGAAATCATGGAATGTCCCACCAACACTCAAACCAATAGTCAGGGAAGGGGCCAGCAACTCAATGGCCGGCACCTCCTCCAAAGTGAGAACAACAATGGGGGCTTCATCCATCCCCTCCCCCTCCCTCCTCACCCCCATGCTCTTGGTCTGGAAGGTGGGATTGAAAGATGTTCTCCTCTTCAGGCTCGTCCTCATCTGAATATTCTTCAGAATCATCAGGGTCGGCCTCAAGTTCTGCAAAATATAACAGAACACAGACAAATGGTTAGCAGCAGAGAAGGGAGCAGGGTGGGTGACATGAGTGGGCTCACACAGCACAGGCAGCAGGCTGATTTGAAGGGACCACGATGAATGATAGCACATTGCATCAACCGAAGCGTAGGTGACGGAGACATCCCCATGAACCGAAGCATGGCTAGCCCGCGCAGTGCTTAACATTTAGCAAAGCCGGACTGTGGCATTTGCAGGACTTACCCTCTCCCTCGAGTGTGAGCCCAGCTTGTGCAGTGGTGGTTGCTTTTCTCCAGGCAGGACCCATCAAAGCAGCGATCCTGTCTTCCAAGGGTGTCAGTGGGTGAAGATTTGCCGGGCCTCCTCCTGTTCGAGTTCTTTCCCTTTTGTTGTGCGCCACCTTCCTCTGCAAAGTTGAAAATAAAACTTTTTAAAGAGAGAGGGTGTCTTTCTGCTGGTGGGACGTATACTGCTGGTCACATTTACAATTGCAATTCCACTGAATAAATAAAAATATGACTTACACTAACTACTTGACCGAGGTCCTGTCACTTTTTACACTGGCCTCCAGATCTCGGGGTGGTCACCACTGCACAGTAGTCGTCTGCATTTCTTCATTTCGTTGGGTGGAACTTTTGTGTGACCTCTGCTGGTGTCCAGCGCCTGCCATCTGGTCTCAATCACAGTCACTAGTGCCTCCAGTTCTTCCTGTAAGAAATTGTTGGTCCTTGCATCTTGTATTGCTGCAGCTCCGATTTTTCCAATGCTCTCACGCAATACTCAGTGTTGTCACACACACAACTGGCTCTTTAAAAAAGGCTGATTGCCAACCCGGAGCTGTACTGCGCGTCCATTGAAATAACGTCAAATATTTAACTTTTTTTGATCGTGCATGCGCAGAAGATGTGGCTTCGCTTTTTCGGCGAAGACAGCAGGCGCCACCCCCCCACTCCACCCCCCCCACCCCCACCCCGGCCTAGAAAAACAGGTGTAACTCTGGCAATCGGCCAGAAAACAGGCTTGGGCAAAATTGAGCCCAATATCTATTTCCTGAGGTTCAGTACTGAACAACTGAACACCGTGCTCCAGTTATAGTCTGACCCAGGCTCTATGGGGCCAAGTTTCGGCCGGAGTTGCTCCTGTTTTTTTGGAGCAACTGGTTTAGAATGGAGTATCTTAGAAATTGCAATTCTCGGCATTTAGTTTGCTCCAGTTCTAGTCAGTTAGAACAGTTTCAGTTTGGAACAGATTTTTTTTTCCAAAAGGGGGCGTGTCCGGCCACTTACGCCCAGTTTGAAAGTTTAGGCAGTGAAAACATACTCCAAACTAACTTAGAATGGAGTAAGTGTAGATTTTTGTACGCTCAGAAAAACCTTGCCTACACTTAGAAAATCAGGCATAGGTTACAAATCAGGCATAGGGAATGGGGGAGGAGGGGTTTAAAGGCAAGTTTACAAACATTAAACACTTCAGTTTTACAAATAAAGAGCCATCATCAATAATAAATGATAAATACATCAATAAATCAATCATAAAAAATTAATAAATTTTTTTTTTAAATTAATAAATCAATAAATAAAACATTTTCTACTTACCGACTGCAGCACCGGGAGCCCTCCAACAGCGTGCTGGGACCCCTCCCCTCTCCTCCCAGCGTGTCTCTGTCAGTGTCTCTATCTCTCTGTCTGTCTTTGTGTGTCTCTCTCACTCTCTGTCTGTCAGTGTCTGTGTTTCTGACAGCGAGGGGGGGGGGGGGAGGGGGGGGAGAAGTAAGGGAGGGAGAAGGGAGGGAGGGAGAAGGGAGGGGGAGAAGGGAGGGGAGGGAGGGAGGAAGGAGAGGAGGGAGGGGAGAGAGGAGAGGGAGGCTGAACGGGCCAGGCCCAAGACTTGATTTAAAGGTAGGTGACCGGGGGTCGGGTCGGGTCGGGTCTGGGGAGTCTGTTCGGGTCGGGTCCGGGGGCGGGGGGGTGAGCACGGGTCCGGTCCGGGGGGGGATCGGGAATCGGGTCCAGGGGTGGGGGAGCGCGGGTTCGGTCCGGTCCGGGGGTAGGTGGCGGGGAGGGGATTGGGTCCAGGGTCGGATCGGGTCCGGGGCGGAGGGTTGTGTCTGGGGTCGGGTCGGGACCGGGGGTGGCGGGGGTCAGGTCTGGAGGCGGGGGGGGAGCGGGAGTCAAGTCGGGTCCGGGGCAGGTGGGGGGGGGGGGGGTCCTGTCCGGGGGCGGGGGGGGGGGGGGGGGTGGAGAGTGGGGGTCGAGTCGGGTCGGGAGGAAGCAGGAGCTGGGCGTGGGAGCTGCAGCCTGATCCACGCAGCCCCAGTGAGGCCATTCGGCCAGGGCTAGAGGCTGCGTGCTTCGGGCCCCTGCCACACAGTTTTGGGCGCCTGGAGCTACTGCACATGCGCGCCCACTGTAGCGCGCATATGCAGAGGTACCGGCACTGTTTTCAGCGCAGGGACCTGGCTCCGCCCCCCACAGCTCGTGCTGCACCATGCCCATCTCTAGAGGACCTGTCGGGAGCCAGAGAATCTGTAAGGATTTTTTAGGCGCACTTTGTGGCGCGAAAAACGGGCGTCCAGGTCGGGGCTGCACCGTTCTAGGCGCGGCCCGAAACTTGGGCCCTGTATAACTGACGCATCACTGCCTCACTTTCCAATTCCAGCCCCATCGAGATAAAGGTCAACTTTCCATTAGCTTTTTAGATTACTTTTTGTACCTGTGCTACAGCTTTAATCCCTTCGCTCCTCTACAGCTCCCGGTCTCTCACCGTTGAGAAAATAATCCGATTGGTCTTGCTTGGTTCTAAAATGTCCAAATTCGCATTGAACGCCATCGGTCACAGTTTTGCCCACTCACTAAGTCTGCCTGCTCAAATCACCATGCGCAGATATAATGGTAAGCACTACAGGGAATCGAATATGGCCAGGGTGATCTCCTGGACTAGTTTCGATTGCCTGGTTGGGTCGGAGAGGGATTTTCCCAGATTCTTTCCTCCCTAAATTGGCCTGGGTTTTTATCTGGTTTTTGCCTCTCCCAGGGAATCGCATGGCTCCGGTTGGGGTGGAGTGTCGAATGTTTCAGTATAAGGGGGTGTCGCAGTTGTGTGAGGCAGACTGGTTGGGCTGGGTGCACTTTGTCTTTCCGTCATTGTTCATAGGTTTATATGTAACCTTCAGGGCTGCTGACCGAGGGCCGTGTGGCTCTTTGTCGGCCGGCCCGGACACAATGGGCCAAAATGGCCTCCTTCTGCGCTGTAAATTTCTATGTTTCTATATTTCTATGCCCCTGCCCCACACAATCTCTCATTGGAAAGGCAAAAAAAACAATAGGCCAATTTATGAAAAGCTCTGAAAAATCCCTCGAAGATCCTCAAACAAACTAGGTTCTGGGAGACCAGGATAGCCTGTTACACATCACCCCAGATAATTAGTAACATTGGGCTAGAATTTCCCCAAAGCCCGCCAGCACCCGATTGTGCCCCAAAAAACCGCTATAGCTGAAACATAGAAACATAGAAAATAGGTGCAGGAGCAGGCCATTCAGCCCTTCTAGCCTGCACCGCCATTCAATGAGTTCATGGCTGAACATGAAACTTCAGTACCCCCTTCCTGCTTTCTCGCCATAACCCTTGATCCCCCGAGTAGTAAGGACTTCATCTAACTCCCTTTTGAATATATTTAGTGAATTGGCCTCAACTACTTTGGGAAGATAATCGCCGGCAAAAATACCCTCCAAAAAAATTTAAATCCACCCAGTGAAAAATATGGGCCTTGCACCCGGAATCTGGACAGGAAAGTACAATTTCGGCTTGATTGGGCAGTGCCTCAAGAAAACGGGCGAAAAATTTTAAAAATCTATAAAATTTACGCCGAGGCTGCAAGTTGGGCCTAACACCAAAAAAAGAATTTAAATAATTTTTCAAAAAAGACCTCACTAAAAAAATCCCCCTAAACATTCCCAAGACATCACCCCAACAGATTTTGAAAATAAATAGTAAAAAACCAATTAACTTACCTTTTTCTTGCAGACCTACTTACCCAGCGCCCAGCTCCGCTGATCCTCGATGGGCTCAGCCAAATCTCGCGCCAGGGTGATCCGTGGACGTGCACGCCGGCGGTCCGCTCCCCAGCGGGACTTTGAAACCGCCGGCGTAACTCCGGTAGGGAATTTTGCGTCGACCCGGTTCTCGCCCAAAACGCCCAATACCGCCGAGAAACCGGGCGATGAAACAGTGCAAATTCTAGCCCTTAGCCTTCTATAATAAAAAGAGACTTGCATTTACATAGCACCTTTCACCACCAGCGGCCCGTCCCAAAGCGCTTTACAGCCAATGAAGCACCTTTTGAAGCATAGTCACACTGTTGTAGTGTGGGAAATGCAGCAGCCAATTTGCGCACAGCAAGCTCCCACAAACAGCAATGTGATAATGACCGGGTAATCTGTGATGTTGCTTGAGGGATAAATATTGGCCCAGGACACCGGGGATATCTCTCCTGCTCTTCTTCAAAATAGTGCCGTGGGATCTTTTACGTCCACCCGAGAGGGCAGACGGGGCCTCGGTTTAACGACTCATCCGAAAGACGGCACCTCCGACAGTGCAGCACTCCCTCAGCACTGCACTGGGAGTGTCAGACCAGATTTTCTAGAATGTACTGCTCACTCAGGAACTTGTTATGTTCTGTTTTAAAGTGTTGGCGCTGATCATGCTACCACACGTACTAACCGCACTGCACTGGTAAGCTGGTTGGATCAGAATTCAGAACATTCACTTAGCTGGCTCAATCCTGCTCTGCAGCGATGTGAATGCTAATTGCTACTTCACCTCGCTCAATAACCCCATGGTAAATGAATTTAGTTTGCATTACATTAGATTTATTCACCAACACAGCAGATAATGGGGCAGAGGTGAATCTGGCCTAATTTCACTTTTAAAGGAGACGATAACTGCTTTTATATGAGTGGTCAAGATAGAGTGGATAAGAAGGACCTATTTCCCCTAGCAGAGAGGTCAATAACCAGAGGTCACAGATTTAAAATAATTGGTAGATGGATTAGAGGGGATTTGAGGGGAACTTTTTTCACCCAGAGGGTGGTGGGGGTCTGGAACTGACTGCCTGAAAGGGTGGTAGAGGCAGAAACCCTCTTTGCATTTAAAAAGTACTTGGATATGCACTTTAAACGCCATAACCTACAGGGCTACGGACCAGCAAGCTGGAAAGTGGGATTAGGCTGGGTAGCTCTTTGTCGGCCGGCACAGACACAATGGGCTGAATGGCCTCCTTCTGTGCCGTAAATGTCTATGATTCCATGACTTCATTTTGGATTTCAGGCGACTGAACCAGCTCCAGGTGGCTATGTGGCCACCTAGGCCAGAGGTTCCCAAACTGGAGGGGCACGAAGAGATTATCTCTGGATGGGGAAGGGGAGAGTTGTGAGGACATCAGGTCTGACCAAATGTGAGTTGGGTGCATTTAATAATCGGTCGCCCTGTAATAGAGCACCACCTAGGGGACTACTGATGTAATAACAATAAAAGGTCATGTGATCGCAGTTCTGTTCGGAGCCATGTTTTAGTGCGTGTGCTTGTGTCGTGGTGTCTAAAGATATCACAGCCCCCCATACCCGGGAATGGTCACAACCCGGTGAAAGCTGAGCCCTGTTGCTGTTACCTTGCAGCAGGGGGAGACTTGCGTGCAGTCGTCAGGGACCCGTGTTCCCATGGCAACGGTCGCCGGGGACAACCTGGAGCCCGTGCTGGGGCAAACGTGCTCTTCCTGCCAGAGGGGCTGACAGCAGCCAGGGCTGGGGCAGAGGCTGCACAAACAGAGACCCCCACAGAAGGGGAGGTGTGGGGGGGGGGGGGGGGGAAGCGAGGAGCCTGGTGGAGAAGGGCCGCAAGTCACCTCTTGCTGAAGCAGCAGCCGGTGTTGGGGTACACTCGCCACCGGGATATTTTCGATGCACGTGGTCAACGCCAGTGTCAGCTGTGGCTCAGCAGGTAGCACCCGTGCCTTGGAGTCACAAGGTTGTGGGGTTCAAGTCCCACTCTAGGAACTTGAGTACATAAATCTAGGCTGATTCTCCATTGCAGTACTAAGGGTGTGCTGCACTGTCGGAGGTGCCGTCTTTCAGATGAGACGCTAAACCGAGGCCGCATCTGCTCTCTCAGGCAGACGTAAAAGATCCCATGGCACTGTTTTGTAGACGTGCAGTGGGTGTTATCCCTGGTCTCCTGGGCCAATCAACATCGCTAAAGCGGATTATCTGGTCATTATCACATTGCTGTTTGTGGGAGCTTGCTCAGTGTGAATTGACTGCCACCTTTCCTACATTACAACAGTGACTGCACCTCAAAAAGTACCTCATTGGCTGTGAAGCGCTTCGGGGCATCAGGTGGTCGTGAAAGGCGCTATATAAACGCAAGTTGGTCTTTCTTTTCTTTTTTAAACCCAACTTCCAGAGGTGAAAAGCCAACGTCTGACCTACAAAAATATTTTCCTAAGAGTAGTATTAGTGAGAGAACTGAACAACATCCCCACCCGTTCTCGCTGCCCTAAGAATAGTTATCCAGCCTAACTTGGCAGGGCTATGGAGAAAGAGCTGGGGCAATGGGACTAATTGGATAGCCACAGGCACGATGGGTCGAATGGCTTCCTTCTGTGCCGTCTGATTCAATAGTACCTCCCAGACCAGACGGGTTGTCCCAGTGCACCATGGCCCCAGAGATTCATGAGTCTTTCTTCTCCCCACCCTGCTCCCCACCCCCCCTCCAAACCCACCTCCCCTCGCAGTGGCCACTCTCCACTGTAATGTATTTGCTTCATGGATTCTTTGCTTAAGAATTCATAGCAAAACATTGCTATTAAGAACTAGTTGGTTTATTAGCAAAAGGTTTAACAATCACACTACACATTACCAGTTCATCCACCAGGCTCACAACCATCTGCCTCATCGTGGATCCCCCGAACCCAACTGGCTGGGGTTTTATTGAGTCTTGAACATCCCAACTCAACAGCTCTACAACTATTTTTTAAATCAAGTGCCCCTTTTTTAAGGGCATCAAAAACCACAAATTAGCAATTAAACATTAAAGGGAACCTTGTCAAATCAAATTAAATTAACATTTTGTTTCCTGTTGAGATGATGCACTCCAGTCCCTCCGGTGCCCACCTCTCGCGGAAGGCCGCGAGCGTACTGGTGGACGCCATGTGCTCCATCTCCAGGGACACCCTGGCGTGAACATAACCGCGGAAGAGAGGCAGGCAGTCGAGCTGAACGACCCGCACGACCGTCCACTGCCTGGACCAGTTAATGGCCACCTTGGCCAGGCCCAGGAGCAATCCTACGATGAGGCCCTCTGCGACCTGCCCACTCCCCTCCCCACCGGATGCCCAAAGATCAGGAGCGTGGGACTGAAGTGCAGCCAAAAATCGAGGAGCAGCCCCTTCAAATAATGAAAGAGTGGCTGCAACCTCGCACAATGAACACACACATGGAACACGGACTCCTCCAGACTGCAGAAATTGCAGGCGGCCTGGGAGTCCGTGAACCGACTTAAAAACCTATTGTACGGGACTGCCTCATGTCAGCGGCTCCACAGAGCTGCGAGCAGCCTCACAGATGCATATTTTATAATCACCGTCCTCAAAAATGTCCAACATCGTACTACCAGTGTGAGCAATTGCCCCGATTTATAATCGACAGAAGCTCACGTCGCCTTGTAACCAAAATATAACAGCTGTGCCAACATGCAAACCAGTGCGCAAATGGTCTTTGGATTCAGCCAGCACAGCCCCTCGGGCCTTTACGTTGGCAGATGGAACGGTCAAGCCCCATCGGGTCTGCTCAGTTACACTGTGCGATGCCCAGGCCTGGCAGCAAGGCTTGACCAGCTGCTGTCGGGCGGCATGGCAACGCGAGCCATGCTGGCAAACAGCAAGGCTCCTTCCACACTGGCTTCAGAGTAAGCCCCTCCCCACCCCACTCCCGCCCACCCAAGTTCCAGAAGGGGCAAGCCATTGCAAACATAAACAAGACACACCTCAGATTCAGTATCGGCTAGTAGCTCGGTGGGCAACACACTCGCCGCGGAGTCAGAAAGTTGTGGGTTCAAGTCCCACTCCAGCGATTTGAAAAAAAAAATCTACGCTGACACTGCAGTGCTGATGGACTGCATCTCTCAGATGAGATGTTAAACCAAGGCCCCGTCTGCTCTCTCAGGTGGATGTTAAAAATCCCATAGCAGTATTTCGAAGAAGAGCAGGGGAGTTATCCCTGGTATCCTTTTAGCAGAGGGAGTACAATGTGGAAAAATGTGAGGTTATCCACTTTGGCAGAAAATATAGAAAAGCAAATTATAATTTAAATGGAGAAAGATTGCAAAGTGCTGCAGTACAGAGGGACCTGGGGGTCCTTGTGCATGAAACATAAAAAGTGAGTATGCAGGTTCAGGAAGGCAAATGGAATGTTGGCCTTTATTGCAAGGGGGATAGAGTATAAAAGCAGAGAAGTCCTGCTACAACTGTAAATCTGTGGAATTCTCTGCCCCAGAGAGCTGTGGAGGCTGGGTCATTGAATATATTTAAAGCGGAGATAGATAGATTTTTAAGTGATAAGGGAATAAAGGGTTATGGGGAGCGGGCAGGGAAGTGGAGCTGAGTCCATGATCAGATCAGCTATGATTTTATTAAATGGCGGAGCAGGCTCGAGGGATCGTATGGCCTACTCCTGTTCCTATTTCTTATATTCTTATGACCTGGCCAATATTTATCCCTCAATCAACATCACAAAAACCAGATTATCTGGTCATTTATCACACTGCTGATTGTGGGAGCTTGCTGTGCGCAAATTGGCTGCCGCGTTTCCTGCAATACAACAGTGACGACACTCCAAAAGTACTCCATTGGCTGTAAAAACCCTTTCAGACGTCCGGTGGTTGTGAAAGGTGTTATATAAATGCAAATCTTTCTTGTTACTGACCTGGAGTTGTGAGGCATGGAGACAACGGGCTACCAGGGACACTGGAGGGAGACACTTTCCTGTGATGACAGAAAATGTTTCCTCAGTGTCTGGCCCAACTGCTGGCATGGACGTACAGCAACTGAATAATGCTCAACCAGTAGCAGAGAGGCAGCTCGAATGGCCAAGTCATTACATAGTACAAAGACAATTTGTGTCTCCCTTATACATATATATATTTTATTGAATCAGCCATCACTTGGACCCATTCCCCGAGTGCAGTAAAAACAAAGTGGGATTACAAGGCGATACAATAAATAACCTTGTACAACACAGCTGGACTGAGTGCCAACATGCAAGGGATTGTTAACAGTCCGCCTTGACCCTGGTTTGAACATCAGAGAATTCCCTGAGCGTGAGAATTACGCAGGATCGCAGAGCATAGTGCCGGACCGCTGCTGGCAGTTATCACTCCTGTTGGGCCTCAATATTT
Organism: Pristiophorus japonicus; assembly: GCF_044704955.1. Lineage (NCBI taxonomy): Eukaryota > Metazoa > Chordata > Chondrichthyes > Pristiophoridae > Pristiophorus > Pristiophorus japonicus. Next base: position 119,310,734 of record NC_091993.1, read on the forward strand.
GGGGCAATCGTGAATGTCACAATCACCCACTACCATGGATCCCCCAAAGCAAGAGTAGATCCAGGAGTTGGAAAGTGACACAGGTTGCCTGCACCGAAACGTACATTTGCTTTTTATAAAGAGCGGCAGGGGGGTGGAGGGGAAAGAGGCTAACTGGACTGCTCTTTCAAAGAGCCGGCACAGGCACGATGGGCCGAATGGCCTCCTTCTACGCTGGAAGATTCTATGTTACGCTCCGCGAAAGGATAAAGCCACTGCACTAAAGCTGAAAGAAGCAGAGAAGATGAGGTTAAACGAGTAAATAAATCAGCCTTCTGCCACCACTTCTCTCCCACATTAAACTAGCTTCATCCCTTTTACTTATTGACATTTCCAAACCCCTGCTCGCAAAAGGTATCAACACCTACCCAGGGTACGGTTCCACAGTTAACCATTGGTCGGCGATCCAGGTGGCTACTCTTCCTGCATGTCAGAGATTGTCATAAGCACATAAGTACAGGAGTAGGAGTAGGCCATATGGCCCCTCGAGCCTGCTCCGCCATTCAGTGAGATCAGTGGCTGATCTTCGACCTCAACTCCACTTTCCTGCCTAATCCCCATGTCCCTCGACGCCCCGAGAGTCCAAAAATGTATCCATTTCCGTGTTGAATATACTCAATGACTCAGCAGCCACAGCCTTTCGGGGTAGAGAATTCCAAAGATTCACAACCCTGAGTGAAGAAATATTTCCTCATCTCAGTCCTAAATCTCCAACCTCTTATCCTGGGATTGTGAGCTCCAGTTCTAGACATTCCAGCCAGGGGAAACAACGCCTCAGCATCTACCCTTTCATAAGAAATAGGAGGAGGAGTAGGCCATGCAGCCCCTCGAGCCTGCTCCGCCATTTAATATGATCATGGCTGATCCAATCATGGACTCGGGTCCACTTCCCTGCCCGCTCCCCATAACCCCTTAGTTTCTTAACCGCTAAGGGAATGTCTATCTCTGTCTTAAATTTATTCAATGTCCCAGCTTCCATAGCTCTCTGAGGCAGCAAATTCCACAGATTTACAACCCTCTGAGAAGAAATCCCTCCTCATCTCAATTTTAAATGGGCAGCCCCTTATTCTAAGATTAGGCCCTCTAGTTCTAGTCTCCCCTACCAGTGGAAACATCCTCTCTGCATCCACCTTGTCAAGCCCCCTTATAATCTTATACGTTTCGATAAGATCACCTCTCAATCTTCTGAATACCAATCCTCCTCAGAATCTTTTGTGTGTTTCTATGAGATCACCTCTCATTCTGCTGAACTCGAGAGTACAGGCCTAGTCTGCACAATCTCTCCTCATAGGACAACCCTCTCATCCCAGGGATCAACCCAATGAAACTTCATTGCACCGCCTTCAAGACAGTCTACGCAACCACAGCAGGCCATCGCAACCCAACCTGCTTCCCGCGACATCCACGAAGGATCGCTCTGCAACGGGGGTTGGCGGATCGTGATCCGGAGCAGGGACCATGGTTGAGTTTCTTCCCCCTTCCCTAATCTGAGGCCAGAGCAACATTGCTGGCTGGGATCAGCGAACTCACCACAGGCTTACAGATCAGACCCCGGATCCTTCCTCATCCATACGTCTTACTCACTGTGTGCAGCACGCAACCCACGTGGAGGGGCCCCAAGCAAAATATCGCTGCTGCAAACCCAGCACACACCAGGGAACAAACACTTCTCTGTTGTAAACTAGAGGTCATCCAAAACTCAGCTGCCCCGTGTCCTAACTCGCACCCATCACCCCTGTGCTCACTGACCTACCTTGGTTCCCGGTTAAGCAACAACTCTATTTCAAAATTCTCATCCTTGTTTACAAATCCCTCCATGGCCCTCGCCCCTCCCTATCTCTGTAATCTCCTTCAGCCGCACAACCCCCCCCCCCCGCCCCCTGAGATGTCTGCGCTCCTCTAATTCTGCCTTTTTGAGCATCCTTGATTATAATCGTTCAACCATTGGTGGCCGTGCCTTCTGTTGCCTGGGCCCCAAGCTCTGGAACTCCCTGCCTAAACCGCTCCACCTCCTTTGGCCAAGCTTTTGGCCATCTGCCCTAATTTCTACTTATGGGCCTCGGTGTCAAATTTATTTGTTTTGTCTTAAAACACTCCTGCGAGGCGCCTTGGGACATTTTACTATGTTAAGGCGCTCTATAAACACAAGTTGTTGTTGTTGTGTGCTAGATGGATGATTTTTACTGTAACTGTTCCTCTCTCTGCCCCGCCCCATTTCCTTCCCTTCACTCCACAAACAGTCCTGCAATACTCCACCCAAGTAGGCATTCATCATGGGTGAGGTTAGACAATGAGTGGTGCCAGACTATTTCACCATTGGGCGGGGGGGGTGGGGGGGCATCATAGTGGAGTGTGTGATCTGTTTTAGGACATCATAAACACAAACATACAAGGTGGCTCGGCAGGAACTCGTCAGATGTCCTGATCACATGACCCTTTTATTATTATACATCAGCAGTTGCATTACCACAGAAGACCACCAGGCGGCGCTCTGTATTACACGGAGCTCGATCCTGTCCACGCCCGATGAGCGTTTGTTTCCGGTGAAAGGCGTGCCGTTAGTTTTTGTTTCACTGTTTCCCCGCTCACGTGCACTTTCCAACAGCAACACGTGCACACCGCGTCGGGGCTCAGCGCACCCGCTCCAGGTTCGATGTCAGGAGATGGTTATTGTCCCGGGTAACAGTGGACCTCTGGAACAAGCTGCCGTCTCGGTATGCGGTGGACGCTGGCTCGCCGAATTCCTTGCTCAGCGAGTTCGCACCCGTTTCTGGCCGGGCCGGGGCGGAGATCACCGCGTGAACAGATGTAGGACCTGCGAGGAATTCAGCGGCGGACTGGTCTCCTGGATCAGTCAAGGGGATCGGACAGGAATTTCCCAGAGTTTCTTTGCTAAATTGGCCAGAGTTTTTAAATCTGCGTTTCCGCCTCTCCCAGGAGATCACATGGCTGTCAGTTGGGGTGGGGAATGTGTATGGGTGGTGATGTATAAGGCATCGCAGTTGTAAGGGACAGGCTGGATGGACCAGTGAGAAAAATTGCAAAGTGCTGCAGTACAGAGGGAGCTGGGGGTCCTTGTACTTGAAACACAAAAAGTTAGTGTGCAGGTACAGCAAGTAGTCAGGAAGGCAAATGGGATGTTGACCTTTATTGCAAGCGTGATAGAATATAGAAACAAAGAAGTCCTGCTACAAATGGACAGGGTATTGGTGAGGGACCTGGAGTGCAGTTTTGGTCTCCATATTTTAGGAAGGATATACTTGCATTGGAGGCTGTTCACTAGGTTGATTCCAGAGTTGAGGGGGTTGACTTATGAAGGTAGGTTGAGCCCATACACACTGGAGTTCAGAAGTATGAGGGGTGATCTTATTAAACATATAAGATAATGAGGGGGCTCGACAAGGTGGATGCAGCGAGGATATTTCCACTCATAGGGGAAACTAAAACTAGGGGACATAGTCTTAGAATAAGGGGCCGTCCATTTAAAACTGAGATGAGGAGAAATTTCTTCTCTCAGAGGGTTGTAAATCTATGGAATTCTCTGCTGGGTCATTGAATATATTTAAGGTGGAGACAAATTTTTGAGCGATAAGGGAGTAAAGGGTTATGGGGAGCGGGCAGGGAAGTGGAGCTAAGCCCATGAATAGATCAGCCATGATCTTATTGAATAGCGGAGTAGGCGCGAGGGGCCAAATGGCCGACTCTTGCTCCTATTTCTTATATTCTTCTGTAGATTTCTTCCTTTTGTTTTTCATTCTTAGGATGTGGGTGTTGCTGGCAAGGCCGGCATTTATTGCCCATCCCTAATTGCCCCTTGAGGAGGTGGTGGTGAGCCGCCTTCTTGAACCGTTGCAGTCCGTGTGGTGAAGGTGCTCCCACAGTGCTGTTAGGAATAAAATCCTGGAACTCCCTCCCTGTCAGTGATTGTTTGAGTGGGTTAACAAGAACTCTCCTTCCATTGTCCTCGCCAGTAGCTAAGCACTGAAACCCAACACCACTACCAACAGGAGAGAAGGCAATCCGATCACACAGAGACACATCGCACTGTGCTCCCCTCACCGTTCTCAACAATCAACGACAAAATAATCAAACCTTGCCATCAGCGCCCTGTGGGATGTCCCCAGTGCATTGTACGAGAGAGACAGTGCAACAAGGGACGATCGGTGTGAATTACCGAGCGTATCCATGTCCGGTAACCATGCACCACCATGCACTATGCAACGTCATCAAGTCCAGCAAAGTGAGGCACCGTAAAGAGGAGCACCATTAAAGGCCATATATCAGAGCAATAAACAAGCACCACATCACATTAATATTAAATAGCCGTATGTCAGCCGTGAGCATTATACAGGCAGAGAGCTGACAGATTAGGTTTTAGTCCTGTGCTGTTTTGTGACAGCATAGCATCCAGGCAGCATACATCACCCGCGTGGTGTACACCCCCAGATGTTGAGGTGGAGGAAGAGAAAGGAGAGAAAGGGAAAGGAGAGAAGGGGAAAGGAGGAGGGAAGGAGGGAAGTAAGGAAGGAAAGAAGAGAAGGAAAGAAGGAAACTTCTGGAGGAAAAATAAAATTAATCAGTGCAAATAAGCGAACGTGACCAATCACGAGGGTGTCCACATGTCACTGTTTCCCTCAGTGTAAAGCACCTACTCTCAGTTCACATCCCCAAGTACTGCTCACGGTTAGACTGTTTAAATATGCCCTCCGCCGGTTTTGCATCAACAGAGGGGTCAGTTACGGAGCTCACGGTCAGAGGTGCGGACCACCCCTTGCCATTCGCTCCGGTGACCATCAGACAGAAGGTACAAACAAGGCCAATACTCTCCCCATTCTCACACCTCATTCCGGTCTCACTGACCAAGCATCGCACCAGGATAAATATCCAGCCACTTACGTCCAAAAATCAGTCCATTGTGATTCAAACCAGTCCAACCCCGGGCACTGAAGGCAGCTCATTAACACAGGGCTGCAATTCATTTGGGGGGGGAAAAAAACCTCTTGCTAACCCTCGACAGTCTGATTGTAGTTTGACGGAGGCTCACAAGTTGGAAAGAGTAAGACCTTGATGGGCCTTTCGTCAGCCAGACTCAAATCAGTATCTAGAGGACAGAGTATGCAGTTTGCAAACACCCCTCCCCATCCGATAAAGCACAGCCCCATCTCGGAGTATGGTAGTTTGCCCACAGTGCATAGAAAGGCCAGGGCCTTCACAAAGCCAACACCAAGATGGTCCCCTTCCAGCCATCAGCTGAAGCTTACGTGACATTAAAAAGAATTTAAAAAAGTTTCCACTGCTGCTCATGTGAATGCAATTCTCCTAACTCCTCCCACCTTTGGGAACCAATGTCCCACAGTTCATCGGTTACAGCTAATGGCGTTGCACAGGTCCATTCCAGTATTGTGCAAAAACACCAACTATTAAATATTTACACAGCGCCTTTAAAGTATTAAAACGTCCCAAGGTGAAGGGAAGCTGAGCCCATGATCAGATCAGCCATGATCTGATTGAATGGCGGAGCAGGCTCGAGGGGCTAAATGGCCGACTCCTGCTCCTGTTGCTTATGCTCTTAAGGCAATTCACAGGAGCATTATTCGACAAAATTTGACACCCAGCCACATTAGGACAGGTGACCAAAAGCTTGGTCCAAGAGGAAGGTTTTAAGGAGTGAGTAAAAGGAGGCGAGAGAGGTGGAAAGGCTAAGAGGTTTAGGCGGCGAATTCCAGAGCTTACCACTGAAGATGTATAGCTGCTAAAGAGATTGGTGCTGTTTTCTGGTTCAATCAGATTCAGACGGGAGTGCCCAATGCTGAGTTCCTCGGAGTCTTGACTAAATAATAACTGCATTAGCTGTCAAACGCTTTGGGCATCCTGAAGGCCATGAATGGTGTTAGACAAATGCACGTCTTTCTTTATCTAATGCCCTGCACCAAGGCAAGACACTTATCCCCATTTACAAAAGGTGGCCTTCATTGCAGTAGCGACGGAGGGTCCTGCAAGGACCGTCAGCAGGTCGGGGCCTTCAAAGGAGCAGCGTGGAGTACACCTCTTCAACGTATAGCGCGAGCCGCTCCGGGAGGGCGACAGCTGTGAAGAGGGTGACTGGATTGGATACCACCATAGTCAAGGTCGGTGATTGGAGCGTGGGCGGATACAGCTGGAGCAGTAAGGTCGGGGCGCAGGAGCGGCGAGAGATTGTAGAGGGACGTGATCGGGACCCGGGAGAGGTGTGCGCTCAAGGACCAGAAGAGGCGAGGGCCCAGGGGCAGCACGGGCCCAGCCCACACTGCGATATGTGTGCGCGCACTCGGTCCGTGCAGCAGAGCTGGTCTCCAGTAGTCTTGGTTAACCCTTGCCACTGGACCAAGACCGAGCTCTGTCAAGCCCGTGTGGTGGCTGGTGTGCAACGGCCAGCCCACGTTAAAAAAATCCACGCACAGGCATCTTCCACCCTTCAACATGTAGTTCGGGATCTGGAATATTAGGTCCTTCATTGAAACACCTGTGAACTCATCCCTTTTTGGCGTGGAAGCAAGTCATCCTCGATACGAGGGACCGCCTACGATGATGATGAGTGACTGAGTTCTTGCACGAGGAAAAATTATGCACAATCTAGAGGCTGGCACAAGGAGTGGGTCACCATCGCCATGTGCACAAACAACAAGGGTGGCAGGGACACCCGTGGAGGTGCAACACCCTCAGCCCTGTGAGTTGGGCAAGTGATTTGTTACCACTCGGACACTCTCAGCATCTTCACAGCCTCCAGCTCTTTTTATGCAGAACTGGCGTACGTGAGCAGCAAGTGAGAGTGCACGGGGCGCTTGCAGGGAAGGTCTCGGGACATTACCTCGTACCAAGTCACTTTAACGCCATCCACAGGATTGCAACTCGGGCTCAGGCTCATTTTTACATTTTTACTGCAAGTAACTTGCTTTCAGCTTCACAGAATCGTCACCTGAAACAAGGCTCCGAGTGTCAGCCGTGGCTCAGTGGGTAGCACACTCGCCTCCGAGTCAGAAGGTTGTGGGTTCAAGCCCCACCCCAGATACTCAAGCACAAAAAAAATCTAGGCTGACACTCTCCAGTGCAGCGCTGAGGGAGTGCTGCACTGTTGGAGGTGCCATCTTTTGGATGAAACGTTTAACCGAGGCCCCGTCTCCTCTCTCAGGTGGATGTAAAAGATCCCATGGCTCTATTTCGAAGAAGAGCAGGGGAGTTATCCCCGGTGTCCTGGCCAATATTTATCCCTCAATCAACATAACAAAAACAGATTATCTGGTCATTATCACATTGCTGTTTGTGGGAGCTTGCTGTGCGCAAATTGGCTTCCCCATTTCCCACATCACAACAGTGACTACACTCCAAAAGTACTTCATTAGCTGTAAAGCGCTTTGAGACGTCCGGTGGTTGTGACAGGTGCTATATAAATGCAAGTCTTTCTTTTATGTTGTCAGATATTAACATAGGAACGAGGGGTAATAGCAAAGGGATGTCAGGCAGTGAGGTACATGTTTAACGTGCTCATCTGAAATTCCCCCCTCCTTGATATTGGCAGCTGCATTAACCCATTCACAATAGAAGCCTCGACCAAAATAGAATTGGGGCATTTCAGACAAAAGCTTTCGTACATTAGAATCCAGTGGCACACATTCAGAGCCAAGAGAATTAAATTCAAAAAAAGCGACACTTGAAAATTCTGGAGATGGGGGAGGTGGGAAAGAGAGAGACTAAGTGTGTGTGAGAGAGAGAGAGAGGTGTGTGAGAGAGAGAGAGAGGTGTGTGAGAGAGAGAGAGAGAGAGAGAGAGAGAGGTGTGTGAGAGAGAGAGGTGTGTGTGAGAGAGAGAGAGAGAGAGCAGGAAAGAGTGCAGGAGAGAGCGGGAGAAAGAATGAGAGATAGAGAGAGAGAAAGGGAGAGGAAATGAGAAATAAAAAGAGGGACAGAGAGAGGAGAGAGTATGAGAGCGAGAGAGACAGAGACAGGCAGACAGAGAGAGAGAGAATGACAGAGAGACTAAGTGCGTATGAGTGTGTGAGAAAGAGCAGAAGAGAGAGAAAAGAGAAGGAGAGAGAGAGGAAGAATGAGAGGGAGAGAAAGGGAGAAAGGGGATGAGAGACAAAAAGAGGGAGAGAGGGAGAGACAGAGAGACAGAGAGAGACAGGCAGACAGAGAGAGAGAGAGGGAGAGACAGAGAGAGAGAGAGAGAGAGAGAGAGAGAGAGAGACACAGAGAGAGAGAGAGCGAGAGAGAGAGATGGAGACAACGAGAGAGCGAGAGGCAGACAGAGAGCGCGAGGCAGAGAGAAAGGGTGACAAGAGAGAGGGTGACAGAGCGAGAGAAAACGCGAGACAGAGAGAGAGATATAATTTGCTGAATTAGTCTGTGAATTGCCCACTTCGAGATCATCACTATTGCACTAGATATGATCAGCTCAGGACTGAAGGCAATCAGCTGTCAGCACTCCTCCCTCGACAGGCCAGGCTGCAGCACCCTCTCCACATTCCCAACCCCCCCCCCCCCAACCCCCATTCCCACAGTCAAAACCCTCGCAAATCCAATGAGAACAACCAGCCTCTTCTGCTCCTCTTTTTTTCTTTATACACAGCGAGAGCTCAGAAAGGGACAATCACTAATTGGTTGCTATGGATACAAGGGAAGGAAACATGGCAGGAATCCGTCTCACAAGCGCGCTCGAGAATTGATGTTTCCCTGCAGCGGGGGGGCGGGGAGGAGATAAAGGATAGAGAATGACGAGGCGTCACTGCTAATTAAAACAATCGAGAAACCCTCCTCGCCAACAAACAGACCCAGCCCCGGCAGCCCATTAAAATGCTGCTCCAATGCACGGCAAGACTTACCAGGCACCTGCTTGTGGAGAGTTGCTGAGGTGGTGTCAGGATTGGCTTTAAATCCCCGCTGCATACTTCTTCCTCAGATTAAAGGGGAGAGCGGTCCTTGCTCCCCCCACCCCCTGCCCCACACACACACACCCCCCCCCAACTGTGTAACACTGTGGCCACACGAGCTGACACTCCGACTCTATCAGATTTTCCAGGAATCGGTCTTCCCACCCAGCTGGAAGGAGAAGGATGCTGCAGAAACAGCATCTCACACACACACACCAACACGAGCATGCTCAGTGGACCGAGGAATCCCAAGGTACGCAGGGGCAATCACATGATTTGCCACTCTCACCATCAACAGGAGGAGATTTCTGGATATTAAAGGGAATGGGGGGGGGGGGGGAATCAATGCGGGGGATAGCACAGGAAAGGGGAGTTGGGGGGTGGGTGGGGGCGTCAGAAGATGGGCCGCGATCTTATTGAATGGCGGAGCGGGCTCAGAGGCCGGATAGCCGACTCCTGCTCCCAATTTCTTTGGATCAACACCGCGGAGAGATGCCACGTGAGCCAGCTGGACAGTAACCCTTTCATCACCGCGCTTTTAAATACCGCCACCGATTTGCCAATTCAACCATGTGTCCATTTTGTTGTTAAAGAGCACACGTCGTCCAGAGCCTGTACATTAACACACAAAAATTTGGTTTAAGGGAACCTTAATAAATCAAATTAAAATGTTGTTGCCGGCTGCGATTACGCACTGCAGTCCCTCCGGTCGTGGAAGGCCTCGAGTATGCCGATCGGACAAGGCGTGCTTCACCTCTGGGGACACCCGGGCGCGAACATAGCCGCATAAGAGAGGCAGGCAGTCGGGCCGAACGACCCCCTCGACCGCCCGCTGCCTGGACCCATTCAAGGCCGCCCTGGCCAGGCCTAGGAGTCCACTCAGCTCCAACTCATGAAAGCAGAGACCGAGATTCAGGAGCAATTCATCATTTTATTTTGTAAAGTGTTTTTCCGTTGATGCTTTAATCCATTCCGTGGAACGTTGAGTCAGCGGTTTGATTGATGTGGAACCCGAAGGGTATTCAAGGTAGAAGTAGGGGGTGATAAATGTAAGATAGTCGCTAATAAACCAAGTAAAAAGAGTTCAGGAGAAACTTCTTTACACAGAGAGTGGGAGTGGTTGAGGCGTATAGTATCGATTCAGCAGATTATCTAACTCTCTATCTCATGCGCTCGCTCTCATTCTCTTTCTTCCTCTCAGTATCGCTCTAATTCTCACTCTCTCATTCATTCATTCATTCATTCATTCTTTCTGTCTGGCTCTCTCGCTCTGTGTCTGTCTGTCTGTCTGTCTGAGTAATCTCCTTCAGGCCCACAACCCCGCCCAAGATCTCCACGCTCCTCTAATTCTGCCCTCTTGAGCATCCCTGACTATAATCGCTCAACCATTGGTGGCCGTGCCTTCAGCTGCCTAGGCCCCAAGCTCTGGAACTCCCTCTCTACTTCTCTTTCATCCTTTAAGACACTCCTTAAAACCTACCTCTTTGATCAAGCTTTTGGTCATCTGCCATCAATTCCTCTTATGTGGCTTGCTGTCAAATTTATTTGTTTTGTCTGGTAACACTCTCTCTCGCGGAGATATCTGTACACTGACTGGTGTCTCTCAGTCCCTCTCCCTCAGGGAGATATCTGTGAAGCGCCTTAGGAAATTTTACTACATTAAAAGGTGTTATATAAATACAAGTTGTTGTTGTCTCTCTGTCATTTAAAGGGAAGTTAGGTAAACACATGAGGGAGAGAGGAAATGTTTCAAAGACACCCTCAAAGCCTCCCTGATAAAATGCAACATCTCCACCGACACCTGGAAATCCCTGGCCAAAGACCGCCCTAAGTGGAGGGCGTGCATCCGGGAAGGTGCTGAGCACCTCGAGTCTCATCGCCGAGTGTGTCATGTATGTAGACCATGTATACCAACTGTATAGTCACATAAGCTGTGCCACCAGAGGGCACTGTGGTGGGAGACCTGAGGGTCACCTGCATAGATGTGCAGGGCCCAGTATAAAAGGCTGCCCAGCATGCTTGTGCCTCACTCTGGAGTTACAATAAATGGGACTAAGGTCACAACAGCTCAAGTACAATACTAGACCTCGTGGAGTCATTCATAAGAGTATTAAAGACATAACAGAGAGCATGCAGAAACCAAGCGCAGGCAGCGGAAGGAGCATGCGGCAAACCAGTCCCACCCACCCTTTGTCTTTCCCTCAACCATTGTCTGCCCGACCTGTGACAGAGACTGTAATTCCTGTATTGGTCTGTACAGTCACCTGAGAACTCACTTTGAGTGGAAGCAAGTCTTCCTCGATTCCGAGGGACTGCCTCTGATGATGATGAGGGAGAAAGGAATAGAAGGCTGTGCTGATAGAGTGAGATGAAGAGGGTGGGAGGAGGCGCATGTGGAGCATAAACAGGAATGGTCCTATTGGGTCAAATGGCCTGATTCTGTGCTGTACACACTATGGGGGCGAAATTGGCCCGTGCCCCAATTGGGGGCGATAACGTTCCGGATCCGGAAATTTTAGCGCCCGGCGCGGAAGTTGGGACCCCAATCCGGAATTACCCTCACCGCCCCTGAAAGGAAGCGGAGTGCAATCTCCCGTGCTCCACTTCCTGTCGGGGAGGGGGGGGTCCCAGTGCGCTAAGGGAGGTGCTACGCAGAAGCTCCGCGCTTCAACGCCCCTCCCCTTCCATTAAAGAGGAAGGCCGCTGCGCACTCTGCAAGGCCGCCAACTGGACCACCGGGGCAGCAGCCCGGGTCCCAAGACGGAGTGCCGGACTGCTCGATGGCGGCCCGGACCGTGCTAGTGGCCGACCATGGTCAAGCAATCCCGACAGTCGGCCGAGCAAAAATTTAAAAAAGATGGCGGCTCGGAGCTCTGGCGCCCTCCCCTTTAATCAGAGTCCCCGAAAGTGGATGTCGACCACCTTCGCGGCCCGCGGGGCATTAAGAGGTCGGCACAGGGCAGTGAGGGGGTCGCCGCGCACGATTACATCATCGGCGGATGCGCGGCGGCCTGGTGGGGCTAACCGTGGGGCGCGGCGCTGCCGTGCCTGCGCTTCCGCAACCTCCCGGGCAATTTCCCAGGAGGCGGTAGCACCCCCCCACCCCTCCCCCAGGCAAAAACGGTCTTCAGCCCCGTTAGTGCCCCTTGAAGGTGCTAATGGGGCCATAAAAAGGGGCAATTTCGCCCCATGTGTCCAATTTCCTTTTCTCACTCCACCCCACCACCCCCCCCCCCCCTCCCCTCCAAAATCTATTCTTTTTCTGCCAATTTTCTGAAGATGCAGGGTACGGTTTCCAGGCACTGGCTGGCCTACAGTTTTACACCTTCACTCACATCTCCACTTCACTCCTTCCCCACTAACTCCAGCAATTCGGAGGGCAGGCCGAGAACTTGATAAGAACAACGGAAGCGTTCAACATTTTCAAGGGGTTTTGATAAGGTTAAAAAACTGTTGCCACTCAGTGAGTTGGTAACGAAAGGGCGTAAATTTAAGATTATCAGACAAAGAGAGATGGGAGACATTAGGGGAACTGCTTTTTATATGTAGAGGATTATTTGGACAGAGAATGGCCATCGGGAAGCTATGGTGGAAGCAGAATCCGTGATAGCTTTTAAAATGGAAGCGGATAAATATTTGAAATAGATAAAATATAAAATGTAAAATGTGGAAGGGAACAGAGAACGGGAAACGGTAGCATAGTGGTTATGTTACTGGACTCGTAATGCAGAGGCCTGGACTAATGATCCAGAGACATGAGTTCAAATCCCACCACAGCAGCTGAAGGATTTAAATTCAGTTAATTAAATAAAGCTGCAATAAAAAGCTAGCATCAGTAATGGTGACCATTAAACTACTGGATTGTTGTAAAAACCCATCTGGTTCACTAATGTCCTTTAGGGAAGGAAATCTGCTGCCCTTACCCGGTCTGGACTATATGTGACTCCAGACTCACAGTAATGGTTGACTCTTCATCATCATAGGTGGTCCTTGAAATGAGGATGACTTACTTCCAAAGGATGAGTTCACAGGTGTTTCGAATGAAGAACCCAAACTACATCCTCAAGGGTGGAAGATGCCTATGCGTGGATTTTTTTTTAACGTGGGGTGTCCGTTGCACACCAGCCACCACTCTTGACTGCCCTCTGAAATGGCGCAGCGAGCCACTCAGTTGTACCAACCTTTGCCACACGGACTGCAGCGGTTCAAGAAGGCGGCTCACCACCACCTTCTCGAGGGCAATTAGGGATGGGCAATAAAAGCTGGCCCACATCCCGTGAATGATTTTTTTTTAAGTAGATTGTTTCAGTGAGTGGGCACAGGTGCAATAGGCCAAACGGCCTCTTTGTCTTATCATTCTGTCTTAGGGGGAGGCTATTCGCCCTGCTGCACCCTTGCTGGCTCTCTGAAAGAACGAACCAAACATGTCCCACACCCTTTGGTTTCCAGTAGGACATCCCGGGGTAGAAATTCACCCCTACCAGAAACCTGACGCACCTACCGTTTTCTAGGTGTTTTTACCGTCGCGTCAGACGAGGCGGACACTTGATCCATTTTCAGCTCTTTGGCAATTTTTTGGGAGCAGACCGGAAGTCGGTCACACTGGGGGCAGGAGTGCGGCGGTAAGTATTGGTGAGGGGGCGAGGGGCGGAGTCTCTGCCGCGGTCAGTCAGCGACGGAGCGGTGCGTCGCCACGTCTCTTCCCCTCAGTTAAAGGGGAGAGAAGCAGCGATTGTTTAGGTTCGGCCCACTGGGCCGCCGGGGAGGGTTTCGGCCGGGCCCAGCGTCCTGGCACCCAAGAAGGGGTGCCAAGCTGCCTGTTGGCAGCCCGACCGAATCTGGGGCCTTAATTGTCCGGCCGATCGGGAAGTCGGCCGGCAAAAAAAAAACATTGGGCGCGGCAGTGGGCCCTCCCCTTGAAGAGCCGCCATGCTGCAGTGGCTCACACAGTGAAAGGAAGGTGCACCGCCAGAAGAAGTTGTCGGGGGCACCGTGCGGCAGATGGTGGATTTTTTAAAATAAATTTCGCGGGAGGTGCGATGGAGGTGCAGGAGATCGACAGTGCGCTCTTTGAAGAGGTGCGTAGGATGGTCGGCAGCAGTGGGGCGGAAGCAGGGACAACCCAAAAAATCCCCGAGGTGAATTTCGTTCGTGGCGGACATTGGACCGGAAGGCGATGGCCACGCGATTCCGCCGCCGCTCTTTGGCAGTAAGCGGACTTTTTGGGCGGCTGAATCTCGGCCCCTCCATGTCCCAACAAGGCAGTTAACAAGAAATCTGCTAACATTTCCCTTCATTCTTTTTGGACATGTTCGTAAAGTTACCGCCCTCTAGTTACTGGCTGACCGACCGAGGGAAGCATTTCTCCTCCTCCCTCCCTCCCTCCCTCCCTCCTTCCCCCTCCCTACCCCCAGTAATCCTGGGAGAAATGGTGAACCGCAACACAAAAGGACAATTGTTGGAACCAACAGGCCTCACTCTTGGGGACGTACCAGTTTAGCAACGGAATCCCTTTCAGCGTTGACATAGCAGTAATGGCACCAGGAGGATCGGGAGGTCAAGAGGCGTCCTTATAGGGGGTTGTCAAGATGATGAGAGGCCTTGATAGAGTAGATACAGAAAACTATTCCCTCTGGTGAGTGGGTCAATAACCGGAGGTTTGAAATCATTGACAAAAGGTCTACAGGGGAGATAAGGAGAAGTTTTTTTCACTCAGAGAGCTGTCGAGATCGGGAATGCTCGACCTGAGAAGGTGCTGGAAGCTGATTCCATCAATAATTGTTTTTTTAGTGAGTTGGAAAGGTGCTTGAAGATGGGGAATGGACAAAAAGCCGGGGGCGGAGGTAGAGCCAGCACATACACGACGGGCAGAATGGCCTCCTTCTGTGCTGGAGGTTTCTATGACTCGATGAGACACAGGAGATGGGTGTTGAAGACATGCAGTTAACAGTCGCCTAAAATGCTAAAGGGAATGGGAGATCTGTCAGCTTCGCTTCTTGGATAGCGGTTCTAGGGACACGTTGGAGTGTCCTTAGCGACTGGAGCACATAATCTAGGCTGACGCTCCCAGTGCAGTGCTGAGGGAGTGCTGCACTGTCAGAGGTGCCGTCTTTCAGATGAGACGTTAAACCGAGGCCCCGTCTGCCCCCTCAGGTGGACATAAAAGATCCCACGGCGCTATTTCAAAGAGCAACAGGAGAGTTCTCCTCAATGTCCTGGGACCAATATTTATCCCTCAATCGACATCACAAAAACAGATTATCTGGTGATTATCACATTGCTGTTTGTGGGAGCTTGCTGTGCCCAAATTGGCTGCTGCATTTCCCACATTACAACAGTGACTACACTCCAAAAGTACTTCATTGGCTGTAAAGCGATTTGGGATGTCCTGAGGTCGTGAAAGTCTTCCTGGTTATTTCTTTTATCAATACAGAGGATATTACATCGGATTACACGGGATATGCGGCACAGAAACAGGCCTTTCGGCCCAACCAGTCCATGCCGGCGTTTATGCTCCACTCGAGCCTCCTCCCGTCTTTCCTCATCTAAATCTATCAGCATAACCCTCTATTCCCTTCTCCCTCAAATGTCTGTCCAGCCTCCCCTTAAATACATCGATACTATTCGCTTCAACCACTCCCTGTGCAGCGAGTTCCACATTCTCACCACTCTCTGGGTAAAAAAGTTTCTCCTGAATTCCCCATTGGATTTCTTGGTGACTATTTTATATTGATGGCCTCTAGTTATGCTCTTCCCCACAAGTGGAAACATTCTCGCTGTATCCACTCTATCAAAACCTTTCATAATTTTAATGTTTTCTCTTAGGTTACCCCTTCAGCCTTCTTTTTTATTAAAAAAAAGAGAAGAGACCCCCAGCTTGTTCATCCTTTCCTGATATATATACCCTCGCATTTCTGGTATCATCCTTGTAACTCTTCTCTGCACCCTCTCCAGTGCCTCGATATCCGTTTTATAATGTGGCGACCGGAACTGTACGCAGTACTCCAAGTGTGATCTAACCAAGGTTCGATACAAGTTTAGCATAACTGCCCTACTTTTCAATTCTATCCCTCTAGAAATAAACTCTAGTTCTTGGTTTGCTTTTTCTGTGGCCTTGCTAACCTGTGTCGCAACTTTTAACGATGTGTGCATTTGTACTCCGAGATTCCTTTGTTCCTCTACCCAACCCAGACTCTCACCCTCCAAGCAATAAGTGACCTCCCTATTCTTCCTATCAAAATGTAATACCTCACATTTATCTGTGTTGAACTTCATTTGCTAATTATATGCCCATTCTGCAAGTTTATTAATTACTTCCTGTAATTTGTTGCAGTAATCCTCAGTATTGGCTATCCACCCCCCCACCCCCCGCTCCCCCCCCCCCGAATTTTGTGTCATCTGCAAATTTAGAAATTGTGTTTTTGATTCCAAAGTCCAAATCGTTAATATAAATTGATACCCATTTAATGATCAAGAAAATTGTCAAACTTTCTCTGATAACGCTCCTGTGAAGCGCGTTGGGGCATTTTACTACGTTAAAGGCGCTATATAAGTTGTTGTCGCTGCCCATATACAAGGGAGACAGTGTTTGCCTGTACTGTTTTACGGTTGGAAAATTGTGCAGCTATTAGCTGAACTGGAACACAGACTCGATCCAAATGAACAGCCGGTTGCAGGCCGTTTAAGCACGTGCTGAGTTCTTAAACACAAACATCAATGAATCTTTCAGTGACAATGACACCCTCACATCTGCCTTCCAAGCTCATGCCTTCAGCATACAGAGAATGGCCTTTAAACACTGATCCGTTTATCATCAACACGTGTGCTTTGTCAAAAAGAAAACGCCTGAATGCGTTTCTTCATAAAACACACAGGATCAGTGTTCCCGTTCGAGGGATCATACTGGGCACGGTCGTTTTCAAACCCCCCCGCCCCCCCCCCCCCTCTATCTCATTTATAGTGTTTCTTTGTAGGCTCTCTAGAGCAAGAACACACCAAGAATAAAACAGTAAAGGTCTAACGATGCTCACAGGTTTGTAGAGTTGTTGAGCTGGGAACGGCTTAGACAGTCACGTGATGTTCACAAGACTCAACAAAACCTTGGGTTCACGATGAGGCAGGTGGTTGTGAGCCTGGTGGATGAACTGGTAATGTGTCTTCCTTCTTAGGCGGTCCCTCGTATTGAGGATGACTTGCTTTCACGCCAAAAATGGATGAGTTCACAGGTGTTTCAATGAAGGACCTAATATTCCAGGTCCCGGACTACATCCTGAAGGGTGGAAGATGCCTGTGCGTGGAATTTTATAACGTGGGGTGGCCGTTGCACACCAGCCACCACACGGGGTTGACAGAGCTAGGTCTTGGTCCAGTGGCAAGGGTTAACCAAGACGACTGGACACCAGCTCTGCTGCACGGACATCACAGTGTGGGCTGGGCCCGTGCTGCCCCTGGGCCCTCGCCTCTCCTGGGCCCCGATCACGTCGCTCTGCAATCTCTCCCTGCTCCTTCGCCCCGACCTCGCCGCTCCTGCTGTACTTGCCCACGCTCCAATCACCGACCTGGACCTTAATGATGTCCAATCCAGTCGCCCTCTTCGCTGCCGTCGCCCTCCTGCAGCTGCTCGCGCCACTCCCTGAAGTGGTACGCCGCCACGTTGCTCCAGGGGACACTCGTCGCTCGCCTTTTATGGCCCCTACCTGCCGCTGGCGTTTCCTTGCAACTAGTTCTTAAGAATTCATAGCAACACATTGCTATTAAGCAAAGAACCCATGAAGCAAATACATTGCAGAAGGAACATCTTTGTCCCATCTGATTGAGACCGGTGTACCTCATTCACCCTTCTGCTCTCGGATACGGATGGACTCAACAGTCCGGATATTAACAGGGGCTGGGTACGGGGGCGGGAATAGTTTCGGACGGGAAACTTCAAAGTCTGAGTTTCCCCATCTGCTGTAGAGTTTTACCTCCAGAGCGCGCGACTTCTGTCACGGACCAGTTCCCTGCCTGGACGTTAGCCCAACTGACAGGCTTGGCTTCCGGTTGGACGGATTGGACTCCGGAGCAGGTAGGTCCGATCCCAGAGGGTCTTTATATTGCAGGGGTGGGGGAAGGAAGCACTTCTGCTCCTCCTGGCCCACAAGCAGTGCTGTAAAGGCCCTTTGCTTCTCCCTCAAGCTGCCGGGTTTCCCGAGGCCTGGGAAACCAAGCCGCCCACTGTCAAACCTGAAAATCAGGTTAAATCAGAGGCTTCCAGCCTCATTTAAATGTTTAAATTGCCAACCCGCCTCCTGGGAGTGGGCTGGTTGCCTGTCCCTTGTCCTGTCTGTGTTAAACCGCGAGTTGGCTGGGGTTCTGATTTTAAACATTTTAACCGCTGACCATCCCCAAACCACCAGTTTCTGGCAGTTAAAATTCACCCCAATAAATCAAATCCAAATATTATCAGAAACAATTCCAGGATTTTTTAAGGACTGTTTCGGGATCACTTCCATGATTCTGTCCATTTACAATCCAGCCCGTTATGTTCATAGTGACTGAATATGCCAAAACTCCACATCAAATTCCACGATTCCATCGATGTTTTCATAAAAACCATAAATCAGTACATTGCTTATCACACCATCTCTTTTAACATATTATTTCCAAGAATCTCAGCATACCTTACCTCTTTCTGTGGCTCAGTGGGTAGCACACTTGCCTCTGAGTCAAAAGGTTATGGGTTCGAGTCCCACTCCAGAGACTCAAGCACAAAAATCCAGGCTGACATGCCTAGTGCAGTACTGAGAGAATGCTGCACTGTCAGAGGTGCCGTCTTTCAGATAAGACGTTAAACCGAGGCTCCGTCTGCTCTCTTAGGTGGATGTAAAAGATCCCATGGCACTATTTCAAAGGAGAGCAGGGGAGTTATCCCTGGTGTCCTAGTCAATATTTATCCCTCAACCAACATCAATAACAACAACAACATGTATTTATATAGCACCATTAATGTAGTAATCTGTCCCAAGGCACTTTACAGGAGTGTTAATAGACAAAAAATTGACACCAAGCCACATAAGAAATTAGGGCTGGTGACCAAAAGCTTGGTCAAAGAGGTGGATTTTATGAACTGCCTTAAAGGAGGAAAGAGAGGTGGAGAGGTTTAGGCAGGGAGTTCCAGAGCTTAGGGACGAGGCAACAGAAGGCATGGCCACCAACGATTGAGCGATTATAATCAGGGATGCTCAGGAGCGCAGATATCTCGGAGGGCTGAAAATATTGCAGAGATAGGGAGGGGCGAGGCCATGGAGGGATTTGAAAATAAGGATGAGAATTTTGAAATTGAGGGGTTGCTTAACCGGAAGCAAATGTAGGTCAGCGAGCACAGGGGCGATGGTTGAACAGGACTTGGTGAGAGTTAGGACACGGGTAGCCAAGTTTTGGATTATCTCAAGTTTACGTGGGGTAGAATGTGGGAGGCCGGCCAGGTGTGTGTTGGAAGAGTCAAGTCTAGTGATAACAAAGGCATGGATGAGGTTTTCAACAGCTGATGAGCTGAGGCAGGGGCGGAGATGGGCGACATTATGAAGGTGGAAATAGGCAGTCTTAGTTAACATCACTAAAAAAAAACAGATTATCTGGTCATTATCACATTGCTGTTTGTGGGAGCTTGCTGTGCGCAAATTGGCCGCCGTGTCGCTCTGCATTACGCTTCAAAAATACTTCACTGGATGTACAGCACTTTGGGATGTCCTGAGGATGTGAAAGGCGCTATATAAATGCAAGTCTTCCCTTTTTTTTCCGAATACAAATTATTAATAAAATACTTTGATGTCACCGAACATTAATCGATTGCCCTTAAATTCTCTCCAGCTCTTTTCAATCTCAGGGTAGCTCTGCCCTATAGCACTGAATATATTTAAGATGGAGATAGATAGATTTCTAGACACAAAAGGCATCAAGGGGTATGGGGGAAAAGCGGGACTATGGTGTAGAGATAGAGGATCAGCCATGATCATATTGAATGGCGGTGCAGACTCGAAGGGCCAAATGGCCTACTACTGCTCCTATTTTCTATGTTTTTATTTGGCCCCGTAGGTTAAATCCTACAATTAATGTCACTAGGAACGTGGAACAGGAGGAGGCCATTCAGCCCCTCGCGCCTGTTCTGCCATCCAATGAGATCATGGCTGATCAGTGATCTAACTCCATATATCCGCCTTTGCACCCTTAAAAATCGATCAATTGCATCAACTGCTGTTTGCGGAAGAGAGTTCCAAACTTCTACCACCTGTGTGTGTGTAGAAGATTTTCCCAACTTCACTCCTGAAAGGTCTGGCTCTAACCTTTAGTCTACGTCCCCTAGACCTGGACTCGCCAAGCAGCGGAAATAATTTTTCTTTATCCATCCCAGAGAATACATCCCGCCAGTGTTGTTATGTGCATCCCGTCATGTTTTTAGGTCACTCTACGCCCCGCTAATGGGCCTCCGGGATACACCTTCCCACTCAGCTTGTCTCCCCAGGGCCAAATCAATCAGTCGCCTGTTGGTTTTTTTTCCCTAATGAGAGACGGGATTAGGAGCGGGTGGAGACAAGTTAGACAGTGCTAATTGTTTGCGGATGACCTGTAAAACTAGGCCCAAGGGAAGAGGGCTGGAATAACACTACTAGTGAAAGCAACATCAAACCTGTGGGAGGAAAAACTCCACTTTACAGACAATAAATTTATAAGATACCCAGAGGCAATTCTATAAGAATATGCTCATTTTACAGTGTCTCACACAGATGGGAGAGGTTATCGCAAGCTCTGACCCACATCGTAACTGTTATCAGACTTGAAGTCGGAGGCACAGGAGAGAATCCCTGGTGGAACAGGCCGATTAATCACCACTCTGTTCATTAAAGCGACATTTCCTGTGACTCCATTAGGTGAGACAATCACTGCTGTACAACACAAGCAGCACATCAGCATAAACCACTGTTGTGACAAGCACAGAAACATCGGCTGCTTCAGTCAATCACTGGCCATTGTGTTCCTCTCACAATCTGGAATAATCTGCTGAAAACAGCACTTACAGCTAATGGAGGGAGAAACAGAGTACGCATCACGGAGAGACATGCAAACATAACATGACCGAGACACACACACACACAAAAAAAGAAAAGACAGAAAGAGAAAAAAAGAGGGGGGGGGGAAAAAAGAGAGAAAGCGCGCAAAAGAGAGGGACACTGAGAGAGACAGAGCGCGAGGGGGAGACAGAGCGCGAGAGGGAAACAGAGCGCGAGAGGGAAACAGAGCGCGAGAGGGAGACAGAGTGCGAGAGGGAGACAGAGCGCGAGAGGGAGACAGAGCGCGAGAGGGAGAGAGTGACAGAGGGGGCAAATATTTCTTGTCTTGCTGGAGGATTTCCCATTTAGTATTTATGGTTGAATCCTCCGCTGACACTTTAAGTAAACTGTTTGGGTACACATTATCTCGATTTGGATCATGTGCCCTTTAATTGGCCACTTTTCCAATGAGATATTCAATTCTTCGCCCCTCTGGTAATGCAGGGTCTAAAAGGCTTGTCCGCAAACGTCTCCACTCCCAGAATCCTCGCCATTTTAATCTCAACCTTTTCCCAATCTGTCAACGGCCTTTAGAAGATAACTGTACAAAATATTGAAGTGCAGCCTCGTCAACGAGTACAGGGTTAAAAGGAAAGGCTGGGACTGTAATCAGCAGATTTGAGAACCAGCATACTATTGGATTTGCCCAGTGATAACAGTTCCGTATTGACTGGATACGTTCACTAAGTGCAGATAATCAGGTCCGGATCTTTTTCATTTCCCACCTTTGGCAATGAACACTCTCCATTGTGTCCTCGGGTTTCACGTTTCACGGGCTGGTCTGCATCACCATCCATTTAAGTGCATTAACATTCAGCTGCCCGGCCTTAGCACAGCTACTTAAATTGTCCAAATGCTTTTGATAGCTATCAATCAGCTTGACTGTAGGCACTTAGCCATATAACTGTCATGAGGAAATATTACAGCATTGTTGGGAGTGCTCAGCAACTCATCACCGATGATGAATGTGAACAGTAATGGGATGGAGACAGGCAGTGGGAATATAAAAAGACACAGAACGAGTGGTGGAGCAAGAGAGTCACACAGAGACAGAAAGGCAGATACGCACACACAGACAGAGAGAGAGAGAGAGAGAGAGAGAGATACACACAGACAGAGAGAGAGAGAGAGAGAGAGAGAGACAGAGAGAGAGTCACACACACACAGAAAGGCAGATACGCACACACAGACAAACACTGAGCGACAGAGAGAGAGACACACACAGACAGAGAGACAGAGAGAGATACACACAGACAGAGAGAGAGACAGAGACAGAGAGAGACAGAGACAGAGACAGAGACAGTCACACAGAGACAGAAAGGCAGATACGCACACACACATACAGACACACACACAGAGAGACAGAGAGAGAGATACACACACACAGAAAGGCAGATACACACACACACACACACATACAGACACAGACACACACACAGACAGAGAGAGAGATACACACAGACAGAGAGAGAGAGAGAGAGAGACAGAGAGAGACACACACACAGACAGAGAGGCAGATACACACACACATACAGACACAGAGACAGAGACAGAGACACACACACACAGACACAGAGAGAGAGACACACACACAAGCAGACAGAGACACACACACAGAAAAGCAGATACACACATATACAGACAGACAGAGAGACAGAGAAAGGGACACACACACACACACACACACACACACACAGACACATAGAAACCTACCTCTGATGAAGCTATTGTTCACTTGCCCAAACATCTCCTGATGTGGCTCGGTGTTAAATTCTGTTCTATAGCACTCGTGTGAAGTGCCTTGGGACTTTTTATGATGATGATGTAGCGCCTTGCGACTTTTTACTACGTTAAGAAAGACGTTCATTTATATAGCGCCTCCCAGCACCACCGGGCGTCTCAACGTGCTTTACAGCCAATGAAGTACTTTGAGTGCAGTCACTGTTGTAATGTGGGAAATGTGGCAGCCAATTTGCGCACAGCAAGCTCCCACATACAGCAACGTGATAATGACCAGATAATCTGGTTTTGTGATGTTGATTGAGGGATAAATATTGGTCCCAGGACACCGGGGACAACTCCCCTGCTCTTCTTCGAAATAGTGCCCTGGGATCTTTTACGTCCACCTGAGAGAGCAGACGGGGCCTCGGTTTAACGTCTCATCCGAAAGGCGCTATGTTAATGCAGTTGAGAAACACTGAAAATCCATCAGGGCATCAGAGCACTAGGTACCACTTCCCCATCAGGCAGCTAATGAAAGATGCTTGTGGGGGCAATCAATGATTGGAAATGAGGCCAGAAAAAGGAGGAGGAAATAAACACACAGAAAAATCACAAAAATTAAAACAGCTGGATTTTTTTTTTGTTCCATGACGCTGGTGCTGATTACTATTTGAGAAAACAAAGTTTTTGAAACGCTGCTCTGGTATTTGACAAGCAAGTTCCACCCAGTCCCTGAGGGAGCCCAAAGTTCATAGAATCATAGAACAGTACAGCACAGAAGGAGGCCATTCGGCCCATCGAGTCTGCGCCGGCTCTTTCGAAGAGTGATCCAGTTAGTCCCACTCCCCGCCTCCCCCCCCGCTCTTTTCCCCATATCCCTAAAATCCGTTCTCCTTCAACTATTTATCCAATTCCCTGTGGAAGGCTACTATTGACTCTGTATCCACCACCTTATCAGGCAGTGCATTCCAAATCCTAACCACTCGTTGCGTACAACGTTTTTTCCTCAGGTTGCCTCTGGTTCTTTTGACAGTCATCTTAAATCTGTGCCCTCTGGTTATCGACCCTTCAGTCTTTGGGAAAGTCTTTATTTACGCTATCTAAACCCTTCATGATTTTGAATTCCTCTCTCAAATCTCCTCTTAGCCTTCTCTGCTCCATGGAGAACAACCCCAGCTTCTCCGGTCCATCCGCGTAACTGTAATCCCTCATCCCTGGAACCATCGCAGTAAATCTCTGCTGTACCATCTCCAAAGCCTTCGCATCCTGTTTAAAGTGCGGTGCCCAGAATTGGACACAATACTCCAGCTGAGGCAGAACTGGTGTTTGATATGGGTTTAGCATTAACTTCCTGGCTTTTGTACTCTCTGCCTCTAATTATAAAGCCCAGGACACCATGCACTTTGTTAACTGCTCCCATTTCGTGCTTGATGTGAGTGACAACACAAAACACCACACAAATTCCAGACCCCACCGCGTTAGTTCTCCACAACCTTGTCCTTATCAGCCAGACTGTTCCGATCCAAGCGAGGCAGGCGAGTCCATAGCGGACTATAACACAGACGCCACTATCGCATAACAGGAAATCACAAGATTATTTCTAGATTGCATGGCAGAAATGCATCATTCTTAACTCTTCAAGGTCTAAGCGGCTGCCTCTTCCGCCAGGGTCAGTGCCAGCCGTGGCAGTGGGTAGCACTCTCGCCTCTGAGTCAGAAGGTTGTGGGTTCAAGTCCCACTCCAGGGACTTGAACACATAAATCTAGGCTAACACTCCCCGTGCAGTGCTGAGAGAGTGCTGCACTGTCGGAGGTGTCATCTTTCGGATGAGACGTTAAACCGAGGCCCTGTCTGCTCTCTCAAGTGGATGTAAAAGATCCCATGACACTATTTTGAAGAGCAGGAGAGTTATCCCCGATGTGCTGGCCAATATTTATCCCTCAATCAACATCAAAAACAGATTTTCTGGTCATTATCACATTGCTGTTTGTGGGAGCTTGCTGCTGCATTTCCTATATTGCAACAGTAACTACACTTTAAAAAGTACTTCATTGGCTGTAAAGTACTTTGGGACGTCCAGTGGTTGTGAGAGGCGCTATATAAATTCAAGTCTTTCTTTTAGGGATCGGCCATTTAGGACTGAGATAAGGAGAAATTTCTTCACTTGGAGGGTGGTGAATCTTTGGAATTCTCTGCCCCAGAGAGCTGTGGAGGCTCAGTCTTTGAGTATATTCAAGGTAGAGATGGATAAATTCAAGGTCACTAAGGGAATCAAGGGAAATGGGGATAGTGCAGGAAAGTGGAGTTCAGGTCGAAGATCAGCCTTAATCTTATTGAATGATGGAGCAAGCTTGAGGGGCCGCAAGGCCTACTCCTGCTCCGATTCCTTATGTAGTTCACAAAAAAAAAATAGAGGATTGTACAGTTGGACAACAGATCTACTCACCCTCGAAAGAATGAGAAATAGGTGCCAATGAAACTATACACACACACACACTCTCACGCACACACACTCTCACGCAGCTCCCTCGTACACGAAGTGCAGCCAACCATACAGGAAGTGATAAATATTATTTTCTAATTATGTTAACTATTCCTCTGACATAAAGTATATCCTCCAGCAATTTATGTTTTCCATAGTGTTACTCACAAGCCTGCTGTATTTATTTTTGAAATAACTGGGTGTGGCCCGGGCGGTTACTGGAGTTTCACGCAGAGGCAGGGGAGACAAAACAACTGCTCTTACCCGCAGTTTCTGCCTTGAAGTGACAATCGCAGGGCCGCTCTATTCAGCCCTTTAGTGACCATGTTAAAGGTTGCCTGCCCAGCCCCCAATCAGCACAATCACTGAGGCAGTGTGTACGTCAAATCGAGCCGTGTTCAGTTTTAAACAATCTGCACCGTTAGCAGAGCAGGGAAACAAAGAGAGACTTGCATTTCTATAGCGCCTTTCTCGATCTTAGCACTTTAAAGCCTATTAAGTACTTTTTTGGAGTGTAGTTATTGTAATGTCGGAAACGTGGCAGCCAATTTGCACACAACAAGCTCCCACAAAACAGCAATGTGACAATGACCAGATAATCTGATAATTTAGTGATGTAGGTTGAGGGATAAATATTGGCCAGGATACCGGGGATAACTCCCCCTGCTCTTCTTCAAAATGGCGCCTTGGGATCTTTTACGTCCACCTGAGGGGGTAGACGGGGCTTTGGTTTAACGTCTCATCCGAAAGACGGCACCTCCGACAGTGCAGCACTCCCTCAGCACTGCACTGGGAGTGTCAACTTAAGATTTTTGTGCTCAAATCTCTGTACTGGGATTTGAAAATAACAACTTGTATTTATATAGCGCCTTGAACATAATGAAACGTCCCAATGCGCTTCAGAGGAGTGTTATGAGATAAAACAATTTGGCACCGAGCCGCGTATACTCACTGGAATGTAGAAGAATGAGAGGGGATCTCATAGAAACATATAAAATTCTGACAG
Organism: Pristiophorus japonicus; assembly: GCF_044704955.1. Lineage (NCBI taxonomy): Eukaryota > Metazoa > Chordata > Chondrichthyes > Pristiophoridae > Pristiophorus > Pristiophorus japonicus. The sequence goes on from NC_091993.1 coordinate 119,336,974, forward strand.
GACGGGACAGGTTAGATGCAGGAAGAATGTTGGGGAAGTCCAGAACCAGGGGACACAGTCCAAGGATAAAGGGTAAGCCATATAAGACCAAGATGAGGAGAAACTTTTTCACCGAGAGTTGTGAACCTGTGGAATTCTCTGCCACAGAAAGTTGTTGAGGCCAGTTCGTTGGACATATTCAAAAGGGAGTTAGATGTGGCCCTTATGGCTAAAGGGATCAGGGGGCATGGAGAGAAGGCAGGGGTGGGGTACTGAGGTTGAATGATCAGCCTTGATCATATTGAATGGTGGTGCAGGCTCAAAGGGCTGAATGGCCTACTCCTGCACCTATTTTCTATGTTTCTATGTAAGTAGAAATTAGCGCAGGTGACCAAAAGCTTGGTCAAAGAGGTAGGTTTTAAGCAGCGTCTTAAAGGCGGAAAGAGAGGTATAGAGGCGGAGAGGTTTAGGCAGGGAGTACCAGAGTTTGGGGCCCAGAAAACAGAAGGCACGGCCACCGATGGTTGAGTGGTTATAATCAGGGATGCTCAAGAGGGCAGAATTAGAGGAGCGCAGACATCTCGGGGGGGTTGTGAGTTTGAAGGAGATTACAGAGATAAGGAGGGGTGAGGCCACGGAGGGATTTGAAAATAAGGATAAGAATTTTGAAATCGAGGGGTTGCTTAACCGGAAGCCAATGTAGGTCAGCAAGCACAGGGGTGATGGGTGAGCGGGACTTGGTGAGAGTTAGGACACGGCAGCTGAGTTTTGGATCACCTGCAGTGGGGTGGAATGTGGGAGGCCAGCCAGGAGCGTGTTGGAATAGTTAAGTCTAGAGGTAACAAAGGCACGGATGAAACACAACCTTTTGACTCAGGGGTCACAGTGTGCTAACCACCGACAGATTAAACCTGCTGTTACTTTTGATCAACTAGTGAACCTTCTCTGAACAGCCTCCAATGCAAGGAAGGATATACTTGCATTGGAGGCAGTTCAGAGAAGGTTCACTAGGTTGATTCCGGAGATGAGGGAGTTGACTTATGAAGATAGGTTGAGTAGATTGGGCCTCTACTCATTGGAGTTCAGAAGAATGAGAGGTGATCTTATCGAAACATATAAAGATAATGAGGGGGCTCGACAAGGTGGATGCAGAGAGGATACTTCCCCTCATGGGGGAAACTAAAACTAGGGGGCATAGTCTCAGAATAAGGGGCCGCCCATTTAAAACTGAGATGAGGAGAAATTTCTTCTCTCAGAGGATTGTAAATCTGTGGAATTCTCTGCCCCAGAGAGCTGTGGAGGCTGGGTCACTGAATATATTTAAGGTGGAGATAGACAGGTTTTTGAGCGCTAAGCAAATGAAGGGTTATGGGGAGCGGGCAGGGAAGTGGAGCTGAGTCCATGATCGGATCAGCCATGATCTTATTAAATGGTGGAGCAGGTTCGAGAGGCCAAATGGCCCACTCCTGCTCCTATTTCTTATATTCTTATCTTGCTGAACAGTTAATGCAGCATCCACGAGACACTGTGTTCAGACCCATGCGGAAAGAGTGTGACATGTTTATGAAGATGTTCAATGAATCTAATGTTGACACAGCAAATGTACAAGTCAATACAGGTTCAAGGGGCCAGCAACCAAAAGCAATGGGCTAACATCCAACTGTAAGTGTTCGAAAGTGTGACATACCTCCTCAGATATCTCTCGCCCAACACATGTTGCTGGATATTGTGTAATCAGACTTGCTGCTTTTCGGTAATCGGTCAGGATACGAGAGCACGAGAAAGAGAAAGTGAGAGAAAGAAGTTGAAAATGAACTGCTAACAGCTGATTAGCTCTGTTTCGTCACCAACAGTAAAAAAATGGGCAGGCTGACTGGGGGGGGGCGGGGGTGTTAAGACTTTCATTTTCAGTCCATTCACAGAGGAGGCTGGATACAAAAGGATTGCCTGAATATTCTCTTTTCCGAGTTCCAGCACTCCACAAATTCCTCTCCCAAGTTGTACACCATTCCAACTTAAGATGATCGAATGATATAGCACAGGAGGAGGCCATTCGGCCCATCGTGCCTGTGCCGACTCTTTGAAGGAACTGGCCAATCAGTTCCACGACCACGTGGTCATTAGCACATTGCTGTCTGTGGGAGCTTGCTGTGCGCCAATCGACCGCTGCATTTCCCACATTACAACAGTGCAAAGTACTTCATTGGCTGAGGTTGTGAAAGGCGCTATATAAATGCAAGTCTCTTTTTTCTTTTTGGAGTTGGGGCTGAATTTCCCAGAGATTTCCAAGAATTGGCCAGAGTTCTCTCTGGTTTTATTCCCTCGCCCCCCCGCTCCCCTGTCCCCCACCCCCCCCTCCCCTGTTCCCCCCCCTCCCCTGTCCCCCCCTCCCCTCCCCTGTCCCCCCCCTCCCCTCCCCTGTCCCCCACCCCCCCCTCCCCTGTCCCCCCCCCCTCCCCTGTCCCCCACCCCCCTGTCCCCCACCCCCCACAGCAACCCCCCCCCTTGTTCCCCCCCCCCCCCCAGGGTTATCATTACCACCAGTGGGGAGGAGGATGCAGTGCGCGATGACCATGAATAGGCCCAACAGTCTTGCCTCTCCTTTCATATGATCACATCATGAAAATAACACAAACACACACTTAGTCATCAAAATCCCCATCAAAACTCAATCCAAACAAGACCCAGGGGCTGAAATTGGCCCTCCCCCTCCGAGGCGGTAATGGAGCAGAGAGGCCTCACCGATCGGGGGCAGACGGGTGGGCCAACCCGGCGGACATTGCCCCCGGGCCGGGAGCGGCGGGAACAGGTTTCCGCCCAGCCCGTTCTGCTGCCCGTCAGGACCAGAGTTGACAGCGCTTTCAAACAAGAGCCAGGCACAGGCATGACGGCCCGACGGCCCAAATGGGCTTCCTTCTGTGTGCTGCACCATTCCAAAAGGATATCAAAGAGCTCGCGGACTGCTTTCAGCACAAGCCTCCACACGTCGATCCCCAATTTGTAAATGTCCTGGGAAAACGAAACCAGGGCGTTTTTTTTTAAAAACACAGTTAGCGACATTTTTCTCACCAGCATCAAAACCACAATGAGCTGCAGGTGCTGACTGTACCAGCCGTGCCGGGACCGGTAGGCCACCGGAGCAGCTATCTTGTGGTTTCAGCTGGTTTGCAAATCAAAAAAGGCCTCAACAGCAGTTTCCCCAGGACTGGTGAAGTGGCTGGGTTCTGTCCTGAAACCGCCCCCCCCCACCCCCGCACAATTACAGGGCAGTGGAGACGACTGAACAGCCACCGCATGGAACTTCTTCCTCTTTAAGGTTGAAGGTTTTTGGGGGTTCATGGCCCACTCCGGGGACTTAAGCGCAAAGCCTCAGCCAACTCTTCCAGTGCGGCACAGAGCTATCGGAGGGTGCCATCTTTCCGATGAGACGTTAAACCGAGGCCCCCGTCTGCTCTCTCAGGTGGACGTAAAAGATCCCATGGCGCTATTTCGAAGAAGAGCAGGGGAGTTCTGTTCTCCCCAGTACCCTGGACAATATTTATCCCTCAACCAACGTCACTAAAAAAAAGTAACCATCTGGTCATTATCACACTGCTGTTTGTGGGAGCTTGCTGTGCGCAAATTGGCTGCTGCGTTTCCCTACATTACAACAGTGACTGCCTTTCAAAAGGTATTGGCTGTAAAGCACTTTGGGACATCCTGAGGTCATGAAAGGCGCACTATAAATGTAATTCCTTTTTAAATTTTCATGTTCAGTTCCCTCCTCGGACTCTCTCCTCCCTATCTCTGTAACTTCCTCCAGCCCCACAACCTTCCAACATCTCTGCGTTCCTCCAACTCTGAACTCTTTTGCACGCTCACTTTCATCGCTCTATCATTGGCGTCCGTGCCTTTAGCCGTCGAGGCTGTAAACTCTGGAATTTCCTTCCAAACCTCTCCCCCACCCCCCCATCCCCCCCTCTCCTCCTTTAAGACTTTACTTAAAACCTACCTCTTTGGCCCGAGATTATAGTCACCTTTTCTAGTGTCTACTTCTTTGGCTGGGTGTCAACTTTTGTTTGATAAAGCTCCTCTGAAGCGCCTTGGGACGTTTTGCCACATTAAAGGCGCAATATAAATGTAATCTGTTGTTGCATACCACAGCCAGAGGACACAGATTTAAGGCAGAAGAACCAGAGGCGACATGAGGGAACACTTTTTTTTTTAAAACGCAGCGAGTAGTTGTGATCTGGAACGTGCTGCCTACAAGAGCAGTGGAAGCAGATTCAATAATAACTTTCAAAAGGGAACTGGATAAATACTTGAAGGGGCGAACATTTGCAGGGCGATGGGGAAAGAGCGGCGGGAATGGGGACTAATTAGACAGCTCTACCAAAGAACCGACACCAGCAATGGGCCCAATGGCATCCCTCTGCGCTGTACCATTCTAAGATTCTATAACTTTGGCCCTGTGGCAGTATAATCCAGTTTGACCTTTTCTGCCCAATGGCAATGACATTCTGGATTCACAGTGTAATGTAGTTGCTTCGTGGGTTTTTTGCTGAAGAATTCATAGCAACACATTGCTATTAAGAACTAGTTGGTTTATTAACAAAGGTTTAACACTCACACTACACGTTACCAGTTCATCCACCAGGCTCACAACTGCATACCTCATCAAGGATGACCTAGACCCAAATGGCTGGGGTTTTATTGAGTCTTGTGAACATCACGTGACCGGTTAAGCCACTCACAATGCAACAGCTCTATAAAGCTGTGAGCATACTCGCAGGTGCACACATTGTACATACAACATACAAACTCAAAACTGAATCTCAAATATATATACACTAGCTGATTTGCTGAGGAGATGCACTTATGGAGTCGACAGGGATAATGTGACCAGGGTACAGAGAGTAAATCCAGCCTCCTTTAACTGTCCATTCTTATTTTTACGAAAATATTTATCCCTCAATCAACATCACTAAAACAGATTATTTGGTCATTATCACATTGCTGTTTGTGGGAGCTTGCTGTGCGCATATTGGCTGCTGCGTTTTCCACATTACAACAGTGACTACACTCAAAGTATTTCATTGGCTGTGAAGCGCTTTGAGAGATCTGGTGGTCGTGAAAGGCGCTATATAAATGCAAGTCTTTCCTTTCTTTTAGTTACGACGAAAGGTCATCGACCTGAAACGTTAACTCTGTTTCTCTCACATGCTGCCTGACCGGCTGAGTGTTTTCTGGTTTTATTTTAGATTAGATTATTTGTAATGATCCCAGGTATCAGTACCCCAACTCTAAGGATATTCAAACAACAAGAGATCTGGGCATCAAGACAAGGTCGAGTGCTGAAAACACAAGACAGAGGATAAGGCAGCTCCCAGCACTCTGTGGAAACAAGACTACCTCAGCTGTGACAGAGGTAAAAGCCTTCCTTTGACTGTAGCTAGTGAATGCAGCCATATGTTGCGCTTTGTCCTTCCAACGAGCTGCTGATTGCGGAGGTGGTGATCTTGTCGTCTCAGATGTTTCCTTCTGCAGAACTTATTATCAATGAATTAAAGTGCGGGAGTGCCTTTTAATTAGATTTATTGTCTAAACCGACCATTGCTTTAATCTTGGGGCGAGGCAGCAGTAAATAGGGGGGATGGGGAGGGGCCCCAGTAAATGAGGGGATAGGGGAGAGGTCCCAGTAAATAGGGGGAATAGGGGAGGGGCCCCAGTAAATAGGGGGAATAGGGGAGGGGCCCCAGTAAATAGGGGGATAGGGGAGGGGCTCCAGTAAATAGGGGGATAGGGGAGGGGCCCCAGTAAATGGGGCCAACTTGCAATGATGTATGTGAGTCAGAATGTTTTTATGGGTTAAATATAGAAATAAGGAGCTTCCCCGATGGCTTCGTTGTTCGATGCTGGACCATACAGACTAGGACGATCAGTGGTCTGTGTTGAGTTCGCTGATCACGAGTCAGGACAGCAGTAATTGCACTAAGAGGCCAGCAGCGAGGCGGGGACCTGAGGCCAGGACACGTGCGGTAACCAACCACCAAAGCGCGAGCGGCTGGAGAGCGCGCGGAAAATTGCAGCAGCGCCTGCGCACGGAGAGCACCGAGCTGGAGCTGGAGCCGAGGGGCCGGGGTACAGGGTTAGTATTCTATGGACAAATACATAAACTGAAAAACAGGGAGAGGGGGCCTGAGGGAGGGAGGGGGTTAGTAGGAATGTGTGTGTGTGAGAGGCCTATAGCAGAGCCTGGTCTCCCATTGTCTTGGTCCCCTTGCCATTGGACCAAGACTGTGCTCGGTCAAGCCTGTGTGGTGGCTGGTGTGCAACGGCCACCCCACGTTAAAATAATTCACACACTGGCATCTTCCACCCTTTAAAATGAAGTTCTGGACCTGGCCCGCATTGGTCTCATCAGTCACCTTAGAACTGATTTTACTGTGGAAGTATGTCATCCCCGACTCCAGGGGACTGCCTAAGAAGAAAAAGAAATAAATAAAATGCATACCTGAGACAGGCACCTACAAGAATGGTTCAACCCCTGGTCAAGGAGCACGGGAAAACAACGAGGCTGAAAAAAAATTCTGTAATACTTGTAATATCTTTGGCCATCATGAATCTTGACAAGTACAGACTGACTGCGCCTCGTAACTGGCACTGGATTAGGGGAGGTCAATGAAGCCACAGCACACTCTGGTGGTGGAGAAATACCACTGCAGACAAATCCGAATGTGGAGCGAGAAAGAGAGAAAAAAGGAGAGAGAGCGCGGATTACGTAGGATATACGGCCCAACCAGTCCATGTTGGAAGAACGAGTGAGCGAGCAAGAGAAAAGGAGAGCGAGAATAGGAGCGAGAAGATAGGAACGAGAAGGAAAGGAGAGCGCGAGAAGGAAAGGAGAGTGAACGAGCGAGAAGGAGAAAGCGAAGGAGAGGAGAGAGAGGAGCGGACGCGGGAGAGCGAGCGTGAGAACAAGAGCGAGAGTGAGAGCGCAAGAACGAGAGCGAGAGCGGGAGAGCGAGAGCGGGAGAGCGAGAACGGGAGAGCGTGAGAACAAGAACAGGAGAGCGTGAGCGAGGGAGCGAGAGAGAGCAGGCGAGAGAGCGAAGGAGAAAGCAAAGGAGAAAGCAAAGGAGAAAGCAAAGGAGAAAGCAAAGGAGAAAGCAAAGGAGAAAGCAAAGGAGAAAGCAAAGGAGAGCGGGAGAGCGAGAATGCAGGAATGCAGGAATGCAGGAAAGCGAGAACGGGAAAGCGAGAACGGGAAAGCGAGAACGGGAAAGTGAGAACGGGAGAGCGAGAGCGGGAGAGCGAGAGCGGGAGAGCGCGCGCGAAGGAGAAAGCGAAGGCGAGGAGAGAGAAGAGCGAGCGGGAGAGCTGGAAAGCGAGACCTGGAGAACAAGACCTGGAGAGCGAGACCTGGAGAGCGGGAGGGCGAGAGGGAGGGAGCGGGAGGGCGAGAGCGAGGGAGCGGGAGGGCGAGAGCGAGGGAGCGGGAGCGGGTGGGCGAGAGCGAGGGAGCGGGTGGGCGAGAGCGAGGGAGCGGGAGGGCGAGAGCGAGGGAGCGGGAGCGGGTGGGCGAGAGCGAGGGAGCGGGTGGGCGAGAGCGAGGGAGCGGGTGGGCGAGAGCGAGGGAGCGGGTGGGCGAGAGCGAGGGAGCGGGAGGGCGAGAGCGAGGGAACGGGAGGGCGAGAGCGAGAGCGAGGGAGCGGGAGCGGGAGGGCGAGAGCGAGGGGGCGAGAGCGAGGGAGCGGGAGCGGGTGGGCGAGAGAGCGGGTGGGCGAGAGCGAGGGAGCGGGAGGGCGAGAGCGAGAGCGAGGGAGCGGGAGCGGGAGGGCGAGAGCGAGGGAGCGGGAGCGGGTGGGCGAGAGAGCGGGTGGGCGAGAGCGAGGGAGCGGGAGGGCGAGAGCGAGGGAGCGGGAGTGGGAGGGCGAGAGCGAGGGAGCAGGAGGGTGAGAGCGAGGGAGCGGGAGCGGGAGGGCGAGAGCGAGGGAGCTGGAGCGGGAGGGCGAGAGCGAGGGAGCGGGTGGGCGAGAGCGAGGGAGCGGGTGGGCGAGAGCGAGGGAGCGGGTGGGCGAGAGCGAGGGAGCGAGAGCGAGGGAGCGGGAGGGCGAGAGCGAGGGAGCGGGTGGGCGAGAGCGAGGGAGCGGGTGGGCGAGAGCGAGGGAGCGGGTGGGCGAGAGCGAGGGAGCGGGTGGGCGAGAGCGAGGGAGCGGGTGGGCGAGAGCGAGGGAGAGGGTGAGCGAGAGCGAGGGAGAGGGTGGGCGAGAGCGAGGGAGCGAGCGAGGGAGCGGGAGGGCGAGAGCAAGGGCGAGAGCGCGAAGGAGAAAGCGAAGGAGAAAGCGATGGAGAAAGCGATGGAGAAAGCGAAGGAGAAAGCGAAGGAGGAGAGAGGAGCGACCGCGCGAGAGCGAGACGGGTGAGCGGGTGAGCGAGCGGGAGAGCAAGTGAGAAAGCAAAGGAGAGGAGAGAGAGGAGCAAGCGCGGGAGCGAGAGCGTGGGAGCGAGAGCGTGAGAGAGCCCGAGAAGGAGAAAGCAAAGGAGAAGAGAGAGAGGAGCGAGCGCGAGAGAGTGAGCGCGGGAACGAGAGCGAGAGCGGGAGCGGGAGCGAGAGCGAGAGCGAGAGCGAGAGATAGAGCGGGAGAGTGAGCGAGAGCGAGAGATAGAGCGGGAGAGTGAGCGAGAGCGAGAGATAGAGCGGGAGAGTGAGCGAGAGCGAGAGATAGAGCGGGAGAGTGAGCGAGAGCGAGAGATAGAGCGGGAGAGTGAGCGAGAGCGAGAGCGAGAGATAGAGCGGGAGAGTGAGCGAGAGCGAGAGATAGAGCGGGAGAGTGAGCGAGAGCTAGCGAGAGATAGAGCGGGAGAGTGAGCGAGAGCGCGAGCGAGAGCACAAGCGGGAGAGCGAGGGCGAGAGCGAGGGCACAAGAGCGAGCGAGTGCGAGAGCGTGAGAGCACGAGAAGGAGAAAGCAAAGGAGAGGAGAGGAGCTAGAGCGGGAGAGCGGGAGCGAGAGCGAGAGAGCGCGAAGGAGAAAGCGAAGGAGATTAGAGAGAGGAGCGAGCGCGAGAGAGTGAGCGCGAGAGCGGGAGCGGGAGAGCGGGAGCAAGAGCATGCGAGATATAGCGGGAGAGCGAGCGAGAGCGCGAGCAGGAGCGCGAGCAGGAGCGCGAGCAGGAGCGCGAGCAGGAGCGCGAGCAGGAGCACGAGCGGGAGAAGGAGAAAGCGAAGGAGGTGAGCGCGAGAGAGAGAGCGCGAGAGAGAGAGCGCGAGAGAGAGAGCGCGAGAGAGAGAGCGCGAGAGAGAGAGCGCGAGAGAGAGAGCGCGAGAGAGAGAGCGCGAGAGAGAGAGCGCGAGAGAGAGAGCGCGAGAGAGAGAGCGCGAGAGAGAGAGCGCGAGAGAGAGAGCGCGAGAGAGAGAGCGCGAGAGAGAGGAGAGAGAGGAGCAAGCACGGGAGAGTGAGCACGAGAGCGGGTGCGGGAGAGCGGAAGAGCGAGAGCATGCGAGAGATAGCGGGAGAGCGAGCGACAGAGTGAGCGAGAGCGCGAGCGGGAGTAGGAGAGAGAGAGCGGGAGAGCGAGAAGGAGAAAGCGAATTAGGAGAGAGGAGCGAGCGCGGGAGAGCCGAGCGTGGGAGAGCGAGAGCGAGACGGGTGAGCGGGAGCGGGAGAGTGAGAGCGCGAGCGGGAGAGCGAGTGCGAGCGCACGAAAGCGAGAGAGAGCGCGTGAGAGCGCGAGAAGGAGAAAGCGATGGAGAGGAGAGAGAGGAGTAAGCGCGGGAGAGCGAGAGCGGGAGCGGGAGCTAGAGCAGGAGAGCGCGAGTGGGAGTGGGACAGCACGAGAACGAGCGCGAGAACGGGAGAATGAGCGGGAGAGCGAGAGCGAGGAGGATCGCGAGAAGGATCGCAGAGGAGAGAGCGAGAGAGAGGAGAAAGAAATGCGATGAAGTACTTTTGAAATGTGGTAGTCAATTTGTGTTCAGTAAGACCAAGGACCATCTTTGGCTGACCTAACACATCTATTTTTGACTTAACATGCGTGCTTTGTCTCAAAATAACATGCATTTCATAGAATCAGAAGATTTACGGCACAGGAGGGGGCCATTTATGCAGCATCTTGTCACCAATCTTCACGCTGGGTTTTTACAGTGCGCGGCCCATTCAGTTTCTCACCCGTGCCCGGATATTTCCATTGAGTGACCTGTGCGGGAGCTCCAGACCGCTGTACAGCCTCGCAGCTTAACGGGAACGTTGCTCATCACAGTGTCAAAATGTTTCAGAGTGTGCCACGCAATGGGGGCTGATCTTGACTTTGCGTGCGAGTGTTTGAGGGACCGCCTATGACGATGATGCTTGAACCGTACGGTGGATAGGGAACCTCCATACCATCTGGCTGAAGGGCCAACCTCACCCTCTGGAACACACTACACTACTTACATCTCAATAACTCAGAGTCATACAGACCATAAACACACTGAACAGGAAGAGCTCCTCGTGGGGAGAAGGAAGCAGACAGAAATGGCCTTTCCACTTTTGAACCCATATTTGAATTCAGCTCCAAGTCAGCATGTCAAAAGGTTTCCTCTCCCCCGGGAAGAGATTGCAGAGAGAATGCAAACTAAAGCCAGATCCAACTTGGGACCATATGTTCGCCAAATACTGCCACTGGAGCTCATCCAAAACTCTGCTGCCTGTATCGTAACTCGCACCAAGTCCCTCCCTCTCCCCCACTCACCCATCACCCCGATGCTCGCTCACCTACTTTGTGCTCCCAGTCTAGCAACACCTAAATTTTACATTTTTCCTCCTCGTGTTTAAATCCCTCCATGGCCTCGCCCCTCCTTATCTCCCTAACCTTTTCTAGCCCTACAACACTCCGGGATCTCTGCCAGCCTCCAATTCCGCCCTCCTGCACATCCCCAATTTTGATCGCTCCACCTTCGGTGGCCGTGCCTTCATCTACCGAGCTCTGGAACACCCTCTCTAAACCTCTCCGCCCTGCTACCTCTCTCTCTCTCCTTTAAGTCGCTCCTTTGGTCACCTGTCCTAAAATCTCTGTATGTGGCTCGGTGTCGTTTTGTCTGATAATACGTAAGTGGGGCGTTTTACTCCATTAAATTGTTGCTGTGAGTGTGATCACCTAGTGACTGAAGCAAGTGGGTGAACTTGATTCATTTCGTTCAATCAATGCAACTTCTCTTTGGGGAAATAATACAAAAATAAAGAACATGCTACACTGTCCCAGTCTGTCATCATTCTGGACTCAAAAACAACAGCTTGTATTTATATAGCGCCTTTAACGTAGTAAAATGTCCCAAGGCACTTCACTGCAGGGTTATAAGACCAAACGTAACATTAGCGTCCTCGATCAGGCCAACATCCCCAGCATCGAAGCATTGACCACACTTGATCAGCTCCGCTGAGCAGGCCACATTGTCCGCATGCCCGACACGAGACTCCCAAAGCAAGTGCTCTACTCGGAACTCCTTCACGGCAAACGAGCCAAAGGTGGGCAGAGGAAATATTACAAGGACACCCTCACAGCCTCCCTGATAAAGTGCAACATCCCCACTGACACCTGGGAGTCCCTGGCCAAAGACCGCCCTAAGTGGAGGAAGTGCATCCGGGAGGGTGCTGAGCACCTCGAGTCTCATCGCCGAGAGCATGCAGAAAGCTGAAAGAGTTTGTGGCAAACCAGTCCCACCCTCCCTTTCCCTCAACGACTATCTGTCCCACCTGTGACAGGGACTGTGGTTCTCCTATTGAACTGTTCAGCCACCTAAGGACTCATTTTTAAAGTGGAAGCAAGTCCGAGGGACTGCCTATGATGATGATGATGACCAAACAAATACATTTGACACCGAGCCGTACTAGAACAAATTAGGTCAGGTGACTAAAAGCTTGGTCAAAGAGGTATGTTTTAAGGAGCGTCTTGAAGGAGGAAAGAGAGGTAGAGAGGCGGAGAGGGTTAGGCAGGGAGTTCCAGAGCTTGGGGCTTAGGCAACAGAAGGCACGGCCGCCAATGGTGGAGCGATTATAATCAGGGATGCTCAAGAGGGCAGAATTAGAGGAGCGCAGACATCTCAGATAACTTCGAACAACTCCCCTGCATTCCTAGCAATTTGACAAAAACTGTTTTCAGCAAAAGTTTTTTTTCCCCCCTTTGGACCGCTGAACTTTATTTGAATGGCTGGCAGAGATGAAAGTGAATTATACTTATCGACAACGATCCCGTTAAGCTGCGCGGCCGTCCCACGGTCTGGCGGTCCCACACAGGCTTTTCAACGGATAAAAACGCACTGGATCATCGACCCTGGACAACAGCTAATGACTCTGAGATAACTGCAGGTCAGCTTCTTGGGAAAGGATGTGTCCATGTTAAGTTTGGCTCTTAAGAATATTTCAGTGAAAAGTGAAGGACTTAGCGGACAAGTTTTGCAAAAGCTATCCTTTCCAGCTCATGCACTGTACATTCAGTCATAAGCAAGAACATAAGAATTAGGAGCAGGAGTCGGCCATTCAGCCCCTCGAGTCTGCTCCACCATTCAATGAGATCATGGCTGATCTTCTACCTCAACTCCACTTTCCTGCACTATCCCCATATCCCTTGATTGCCTTAATATCCAAAAATCTATTGATCTGTGTCTTGAATATACTCAACGGCTGAGCCTCCATAGCCCTCTGTGGTAGAGAATTCTAGAGATTTCTAGAAAATTCTGAATGAAAAAGTTTCTCATCATCTCATTCCTAAATGGTCGAGCCCTTATTCTGAGACTGTGAGCCCTGGTTCTAGACTCCCAGCCGGGGAAAGCATCCTCCCAGCATCTACCCTGTCAAGCCCTGTAGGAATTTTGTATGTTTCAATGAGATCACCTCTCAATCTTCAAAACGCTAGAGAATATAGGTCATCGTCTGTAACAGTTGAGAAGATTCTAGAAGCTCTATCCATGGCGGTGGACATTCAGTTTGAAGAAAAGAAGAAACTAAGCTGTGTTAACAGCAGGGTCTAGTGACACCCTTGAACCATGCGGTTATGCAAACATATGTGTGTGGCATACAGTCAAACCATCTGAAGTGGGGTTTTCGAGCTCTGTTATAATTAAAGGATTAAGAACGGATCTCGGAACTAAAACGAGCTGAAATAGGCTTTTGTAGGGGTCAACTTTACAAGCTGTGTAACCTGAGGACAATTACAAATAGCCAAACTGTTGAACCACAGGAGGCCCAGAGGGGCAGCTAAACAGGGCAAGGGGTCAAAAGTGACATGTTGGAGAAACTCCATCTGGTATGAGACATAGGCCAATGATTGTGTGACACACGAAAGGGGATTGGTCAATCAGCAACTGTGCACACGGGCTTTGGGCCAATTAAACGGCATGGGGGCTCTGTGCACGAGGCTGACATGCATCATTAAGTGTATAAAAGGTTGATTTGAATTTTGTATCATTGGAGAAGCCTGGCTACAAACAAAACCAGCAGGTAGGCTACCCACCAGTGCTAAAATAAAGACTACTTGAATCTTCGAACCCAGACTTAGTGTTGAGTGGTTATTTTAAATACTCCATCCAAGGTGATTTCCTTAATAATGTGAAAATGTGAATGGGCAGTGCAGCCAGTTAAAGGAGCCATGTTGCCCATTCAAAAAATTAGAGGGAACATTGCTTATAGGTATCCAGAGTCATGTTTTCATCACCATCTTTGATGCAGAAAATTGTCCAGAGTTTGAATATGCTTTCTGGCTTGCAAATGGAAAACTCCCGTATGAGAAAAGGCATTGTAATGTATTTGCTTCATGGGTTCTTTGCTTAAGAATTCATAGTAATATTGCAATTAAGAACTAGTTGGTTTATTAACAAAGGTTTATCAATCACACTACACATTACCAGTTCATCCACCAGGTTCACAACCACATGCCTCATCATGGATCCCCTAAACCCAACTGGCTGGGGTTTTATTGAGTCTTGTGACCATCATGTGACTGGCTAAGCCACTCACAATTCAACAGCTCTACCAACCTGTGAGCATACTTACTGGTGCATACATTACAGGCGCCTCTTTGAATACTGCCATTTTGGGACCACTGTCATCTTAAAGTTAATGTAAAGCTGATGTTTTCCTTATTCTGGACCGCTGGTTACTTTGCTGGAAATAATTGCACCACAGTTTGATACAAAAACTACCAGACCACAAGAAAGAACTTGGATCAACTTGTGCTCAATAGCTACACAGTGACAAGTTACTGTCCCCGCAATTATGGTATTCTTTTCGCCAGCAGTTTTTCACAACAGAACAAGCTGGGCTGGAGCCAGTCGACATCGGAGCCTGTCTCTACAGGCCCTGTTCAGACCTGCCGCCTCCCTCACCCAGTAACGAGATCACCGCTCCATGCTCTCACTTTTTCCAGGTATGGTTTACAACCACAACTCTTCACACGTCACGGCGGCCTCTCAAATGTGTAAAAACAAACATAAAAACATAAGGAATAGGAGCAGGAGTAGGCCATTTGGCTCCTCGAGCCCGCTCCGCCCTTCAATAGGATCGCGGCTGAGCTTCAACCTCAACTCCACTGGAATCTTGAATGTCCCAGCTACCCAGAATCCGGAATCCTGAATGCCCCAGGTGCACAATCCCTGGAATGTTGCACGTACCCAGTCCTTGGAATTCCGAATGTCCCGAGTACCCAGTCTCTGGAATCCCAAATGTCCCGGGTACCCCCCAAACATACCCAAGTAAACCGACCATCCCCACACCTCCACTTCCTCCACACAATGCTACATCCAATCCCACCATATTTGCAACACTTTTAACACGCCCCTTACCCAGCCAAACCCCAATGGCCATGAGCAAATTATCCTGAACCACACCCCCTCCCCAAACAGGGCGCTCACCCCCTGTGCACAGAGTACCAATGACCAATGTTGCCTTTAAGCTGCGCAGCCACGCAGCAGTCAAGAGGTCCTGCGCAACCAGCTCTTAAAGGGAAAAACGCGCATGCGCAGAATTTTGAATGAGCTCGTTAAAAGGAGCTAAATGGCCCCCCCAAAAATTAGAGGGAACATCGCCAATGACCCAGCTATATTGCAAGTACCATGTGCCAAACTGTACACAGATTTCACGAAATAATTTATTTATTTCTGAAGCATTTTTTAAAAAACCGTAGTTAATGGTGTAAATTAGAATATGAAGATTAATTTGATCATACTCCACACCAATTTTCATATAAAAAGTGAATGCAAAGTTGATCCCACAAAAAAAATAGACACTACACAATCGACTCAAACCTGGGGAGTGCAGGAGATATTCAGGTTACCTCATTTATACGGCAAACCTAAGTTGAATGGTTAACTGAGAACGCTTCTGTTATGAACAAATAAAATATAACATTAATTAAACAAAAGTTAATTATAGGAATATCTCTCTCTGTGTCTGTGTCTGTGTCTCTCCCTGTCTCTGGTTCGTTCAGAGATTGCAAAATTGGCATTTTACTGTTGCATTCTATAAATAGTTGCAAAGTTTCACAATCTCTCCGTGTGGCATACTTGAAGATCTTAGTGAGTGCGTCAAGACATTATTGTACTATAAACCAGACCTTAAAGTGCACGATTAGCGTGCAAATGCTGAAGAGACTGATATGCAATTGCTTCATCTATTTCAACAGAAACATAACTCATTAAATACGTGGTTTTATTGGTAAAGCTACTGAATAGGCACTCGAAACACACCGTTCGAACTCCCAGTGCATGAAAGATAAAACCATGTTCCACCCACATAACCTCCCTCCTCATTTTAAAATGGAAACATTCTTGACAATAACAGTGGCAGTTCGGCTCCGCCTGGTCTCCCTGACCTGCAGCTAAAATATCCAAGAGATACACGATAGCAAATCCTACCAAATACCAAGACAGAGATAGGAATGTCGGAGACAGGAGGAGACCGTTCAGCCCCTCGAGCCTGCTCCGCCATTCAATTCAATCATAGCTGATCTGTATCTTAACTCCGTCTGCCCGCCTTGGTTCCATAACCCTCAATACTCTCGCCAAACAAAAATCTACCAATTTCAGTTTTTAAATTTTCAATTGGCTCACCCAGCCTCAAGAGCTTTTTTTTGGGGGGGGCGGGGGGGGGGGGGGGGGGAGAGTAAGAGAGAGTTCTAGATTTCCACTACCTGTTGTGTGAAGAAGTGCTTCCTGATGTCACTCCTGAACAGCCTGGCTCGAATTTTAAGGTTATGCCTCCCCTTGTTCTCACGCACCAGAGGAAATAGAGTAAAACTCGATCTACCCTATCAAAACCTTTAATAATAAACATCTCAACTGCATCACCCCTTAAACTTCTATACTCGAGGGAATACAAGCCTGGTCTATGCAACCTGTCCTCGTTTAACCCTTTTTAGCCCCAGTATAATAATTCGAAGGTGGATTAAGAACTCAGAGCAAAGTCAATTGGAGGGGGGATTTGGAAAAGGGACACCAATTGAAAAAAATCTTCCACTGCAATTTAGCTGATTTATGTAAAATTAAGCCTCCCCCTCCCACAGAAAATCCATATAATTGAGAATTAGCATAAATGTGAAAATGTATTCGCATAAATAAAGCGAAATTTTTCCTGTTCTGACGAAGGGTCACAGACCTGAAACGTTAACTCTGTTTCTCTCCACAGATGCTGCCTGACCTGCTGAGGTTTCCAGCATTTTCTGTTTTTATTATTGAAAATTTATACCATTTATTCCAAGCACTGGTCCAGCTCAATGGCCACACTGCAGTGGAAATGGTTCCAAAGCCATTTCTGAATGTGCAAAGTAATACAGCCTATATACGTTAGAGAGGTACTGCTTTTACGGTGACAGTTCAGTCAAATATTTTTCTCGTGTTTGATGGTAGTTGATGTGCATCAACGGCACTGCATCCAAGTTGGGCTGACCGGCACTTTCCTATAAGAGACGGAGTCCCTTTAAATAAACTGAAATCTCAGCCCTGAAAAGGGTCAAGGGGGAAAGGGCAGCGTTGAGCGCTTGATGCAGCCAGCAACGCATCTTAAACTACCTCCCAGATCCTTTGGGCAGTTCTCAGGGATTGTCGATCAAGTCAGGTAGCAGTCACAGTCTCCTCTACATTGGGGAGACTAGGTGTAGATTGGGTGACCGCTTTGCGGAACACCTCCGTTCAGTCTGTAAGTGTGACCCCGAGCTTCCGACCGTGTGTCACTTTAATTCCCCGCTCCACTCCCACTCTGACCTCTCTGTCCTTGGCCTCCTACACTGTCCCAATGAAGCTCAACGCAAGCTCGAGGAACAGCACCTCATCTTTCGTTTAGACACTTTGCAGCCTTCTGGACTCAACATCGAGTTCAACCATTTCAGACCATAACCTCTGCCCGTATTTTTTCACATACCAGCTGTTGATGATTCTGCCATTCCCATTTACACTCTATCTAGACCCACCTTTTGTTTCTTTACTTGCCCCATTACCATCTGCCTCACACCATCATCCCTTTTGTCTCTCTAATCTCTCCTGCCTTCCACCCTATCACAGACCTTCCCTTTTGTTCTTCCCCCCCCCTCCCCCCTTTCTCCACCTGTGCACTTGCTTAAAACCCGTTGTATCTCTAACTTTTACCAGTTCTGACAAAAGGTCATCGACTCGAAACGTTAACTCCGTTTCTCTCTCCACAGACGCTGCCTGAACAACTGAGTATTTCCAGCGGTTTCTGATTTCCAGCATCCGCAGTATTTCGCTTTTCTAGTTGGCTTTAACTCCCCTCCTCCTCCTCTCCCAAAGCTTCTATTCCCACTCCTGACCTTTCCCGGCCAAAGGGCCCAAGTGTCGACATCAGAATTGGGCTTGACTGTGGTGCCCCCATAGTCGAATAGCCCGAGTGCCTTTCAAAGGTGTAGGCTGAAATATTAAAGACGGCCAGTAGCTGGTGTCCAGTGCTCATTCAACCGCAAGCCAAGAAAAAAGGGTCAGCCCTTTCAAAACAGGTAGAGAGAGAGAGAGAGAAACTCATCACAAATAGTCAAAAAAACATGTTCAGCCTCAGAATGGACAAGGCTGAGGTTTAAGTTAAAGGAATTCGCACTCACTTGATGAAATAAGTAGCACCTTCAAACGTGAATCCTTGCTCCCACCCACGAAGCAGACCTGCATTTCAATAAAAAAATTTTAAA
The DNA here is from genome assembly GCF_044704955.1 of Pristiophorus japonicus. NCBI lineage: Eukaryota > Metazoa > Chordata > Chondrichthyes > Pristiophoridae > Pristiophorus > Pristiophorus japonicus. The sequence continues at coordinate 119,355,095 of NC_091993.1, forward strand.
GAGTAAAAACGGTGTAAAATGGCCAACAATAAGCTAACACCTTGAAAAACTCTGGTTGTGACTCCTTACCTGGCCTGTGACCAGTTCGGAAAGGCTGTGCCGAGCAGGGATGGACCCAACTGGTGGAACGGGTCAGGTCGCTGCAAAAAAAATATATAGAAATACCCCAAGAAGGAGTGAGTGTGTGTTTCTTTTGGGGAGGAGGAGACAGGAGAAAAATTAAATCAGTAAAACTCAACCGCAGATAGCACTTTGTTTTAAAAAGGGACTGATGAATTACTCAACTCTATAAAGAAGAGACGCCCGTCCTGGGTAACTCCGTAACTCCAATGTTGGGGCAAGTTCCCCATTTGTCTCAAGTTGTCCAACTTCCAGGCGGTTTGTGTAAGTGGGGAGAATTCCTGCCTTGTTTTGCCTGCTCGCTTTCCCGAGCTCGCTTCCTTGTTTAAAGGGACGAGCGATTTAGTCTGGATCACGACCGCCCTCTGGGATGATCCCGGATCTGAAGGCGTGGCCCTCTCACTCACTCACTCACTCTCTGCTCCACATCAGGCTCCCACATTGACCAGAGTAGGGGGGGGGGGGGGGGACAAAATCTCGCTTCTGCATCCTGCCAACACGTTCAGGACCTTCGAGAAATCAAATCACGGCTTAAATATAACAAAACGGCACCAGAGAAAGATTGCATCGTGCTGTGCTAATAGACAGGGAGTCCATCCAAATCTCTAATATCTTTCTCAGGCCCTACCCTGACCAATATTCATCCCTCAGCCAGCCCCACTGAAAACAATCTTATCTGGTCGTTACCAACCTGCTGTTTGTGGGATCTTGCTGTGCACAAATTGGGCTGCCCTGAAACAGTGACTACACTTCAAAAGTGCTTCATTGGCTGTAAAGCACTCTGGGCTACCCTGAGGTGGTGACAGGTGCTCTATAAATGCTATATATCTGTCTTTATCTCCCTGATCATCTTCACCCACTGAGTCCATGATCAGATCAGCCATGATCTTATTGAATGGTGGAGCAGGTTCGAGGGGCCAAATGACTTTCTCCTGCTCCTATTTCTTATCTTCTCTCTTACCCCCTCCCCCCTCCACTATCCTCCTCACTTTCACTCTGTCCCTCCTCTACCCTATCTCCTTTGTGTTGGTGTCCTTTGCCTCCCTATCTCTTAAGCTCATTCATATCTTCAGAACCACCCCCATCCTCCCATATCTCCCAACTCAAATCCTTTCCATCCCTGTTCAAAATGAGGTTCATAAACTCAATATCTGCCTCAAAACCATTCCTGCCTCTCAGTAAAGCTTCAAACCCCGACACTGTGGTTTCCTACTCACTGAGACTCACTCACGCTCTCAGGGATCACTCGAAGTGTTGAACAATCCCAAAGTCCTCAATGCCAAGGAAGGTCTTCTATTGACATTTTCTTAGAATCATAGAAATTCACAACACGGAAGGAGGTCATTTCGGCCCATCGTGTCCGCGTCGGCCGACAAAGAGCTATCCAGCCTAATCCCACTTTCCAGCTCTCGGTCCGTAGCCCTGTAGGTTACGGCACTTCAAGTGCACATCCAAGTACTTTTTAAATGTGGTGAGGGTTTCTGCCTCTACCACCCTTTCAGGCAGCGAGTTCCAGACCCCCACCGCCCTCTGGGTGAAAACATTCCCCCTCAGCTCTCCTCTAATCCTTCCATCAATTAATTTAAATCTATGCCCCCTGGTTATTGATCTCGCTGCTAAGGGGACTAGGTCCTTCCTAGCCACTCTATCTAGCCCCTCATAATTTTATACACCTCAATAAGGTCTCCCCTCAGCCTCCTCTGCTGCAAGGAAAACAACCCCAGCCTATCCAATCTTTACTCATAGCTAAAATACTCCAGTCCAGGCAACATCCTCGTGAATCTCCTCTGTATCCTCTCCAGTGCAATCACATCTTTCCGATAATGTGGTTGACCAGAACGGTACACATCTCACCTACATCTTCATTGCAATTAGATTGCAGCATTATTGGAGGGCAGGGCAGGAGTGATCAGAAGGATGTGGTTTGAATCATAGAATCATAGAAATTACAGCACGGAAGGAGGCCATTCGGCCCATCGTGTCCGTGCCAGCCGACAAAGAGCTATCCAGCCTAATCCCACTTTCCAGCTCCAGGTCCGTCTAACCCTGTAGGTAACTTTTTAAATGTGGTATGAGTTTTTGTCTCTACCACCCTTACAGGCAGTGAGTTCCAGACCCCCACCACCCTCTGGGTGAAAACATTTCCCCTCAAGTCCCCTCTAAACCTCCTACCAATGACTTTAAATCTATGCCCTCTGGTTGTTGACCCTTCTGCTAAGGGAAATAGGTCCTTCCTATCCACCCTATCTAGTTGACATTGAAGTTGACATTGGCCAGATGGTGGATGGGAGCAGGGCCAGGCATGGAGACATTTGGAGGACCATCACGGCTCATTTGGAAACTGTCAATAACCATTGGCAAATCCTCAGAGAAATATGTTATTAACAGCACTTATCTGTGTGAGGGATAGCTGAATATCTACAATCTGAAGCCAGGACTATCCATTCCTACCCTCTACACTTTAATCTTTCTGGCACGCACAAGCATCTAAATAACTGGATATAATAACAGTTCCCTGAGAGTACTAGACTAGGGTCAAACTGAAGGTTTCAGTAGATATCGTAAAGCCTTGCAGTGAATTCCAGCATTTTGTAACAGCCAACTGAATTCCAAAGTCAGACTATTGCTGCAAACTCCCGTCTGATATGTAATTATGTTTGTATCAGAAACAAAACATTGGTTGGGGAACTTCCATTCACACGCTTACCATAGCTCACAGAGTGTGATTATCAGACCTTAATTCTGACCAGGAGTTAAAACAATGTCCCTTTCTTCTAGTCAGTGGACAGTTTCAGCACAGAGCCTGAGAAACTTTCAATTGGCTCGCCAAGATTTTGGATCAACTTGATCTCCAATCCCCTCCAAAGTTTTCTGTACATCTCCAATGATGATCCCACAAGCCAAACCTGATCCTGTCCTGACCCAGCTGTCCACACATGTGCACTGACAGTAGGGGTCGCTGTTGGCTATCTGGAATGGGAACCCAGTCAATTTTTACTTCCCTAATCCAGAAGTGTGGCAGCCAATTGGTACGTCAACATGCTCAGTTGATAGCACATTTGTCATTGAGTCAGAAGGTTGTGGTTTATAGCCAATCTAGGCTGGCACACCAGAACATTCTAGATTGTTGGAGGTGCCATAAAAGAAAGACTTGCATTTATATAGCACCTTTCAAGACCACTGGAGTGTAGTCACTGTTGTAATGTGGGAAACGCGGCTGCCAATTTGCACACAGCAAACACCCACAAACAGCAGTGTGATAACGGCCAGATAATCGTTATGTTGATTGAGGGATGAATATTGGCCAGGACGCTGGGGAGAATTTCCCCTGCTCTTCTTCAAAATAATGCCATAGATTCTTTACATCCACCTGAGAGGGCAGACAGGGCCTTGGTTTAACATCTCATCTGAAAAATAGCACCTGTGACAGTGCAGCACTCCCTTAGCACTGCACCATCAGCCTAGATTTTTTTGTGCACAAATCCCCTGGAGTGGGACCTGAACCCACAACCTTCTGACTCAGAGGTGAGTGTGCTACCCACTGAGCAACATCTGACACTGCAGTTTAAATGAGCCTTCAAATGAGATAGTAACCTGAGATGTCTGCTTTGGTGGATGTTAAACATCTATCATACTTTTTGGAGGAAGCGGAGACCCTTCTCTCTCTCTCCCCTCCAACATTCCTCCCAAACATACCACCAAAAAAACATGAATTGGTCATTCATTTCATTCCTGTTTGCCAGATGTTGCTGACACACCGTCTTTCAGAAGCAATTCTTTGTTGAAAACAATTCTTTGTGTGCAGCATTCTGAGATGTTTCAATGTAATGAGGCACTGTATAAATGCAATTACAGGTTGAAACCTCCCTTATCCGGAACCCCCGGAAACTGGCCTGTTCCGGATAAGGGATTTTTCCGGATGAGGCGTGGTCACGTTAAATTGGACGGAAGAGGTACTGAGCAAGGGGATATCGGGGCTGGCTGGCTTGGGACTGGGAGTGCGGCAGAGAGATCATGGGGGGGGGGGGGGGTGGAGTGGCGGTGGATCGCGGGGTCAGGCCCGCGATTGCGGTAGTTGGCAGCGAAGAAGGACTTCAATTTGTTCATGTCGGAGATCTGCGCATGCGCCACCCGGTGGCCGGGAATGGTTCTGGACGAGGGGTGGTTCCGGATAAGGGATTTCTGGATAAGGGAGGTTCAACCTATATTATCATGCAAATCCTTGGTTAGAATATTGGGTCTGTTCTGAGCATCTTATATGAGGAGTGTCACAGTAGGTACGAAGAGAGAGGTTGATAGCTTTTGTTTTTATACATAGATGGTTATTAAGTCATTGAATAAAGTACCAGAAACATCGGTGGAAACAGAATCCTTAAGAGGTTTTTAAAGAGGAAATAGATAAATATTTGAAATATAATTTTTTTTTAAAGATATGTTGTACAGGCAGGGGAATGGGACTAAGTGCTAGCTCTTACAGAGAGCCAGCAAAGTGCAATGGACTGGATGACCACTTTCTGTGCTATAACTAGCCAGAGTTGGAGGAACATAGAGTTCGCAAAGGAGGGTTACAAAGATAGGGAGGGGGTGAGGCCGTGAAGGGACTTGTACACGAGGGCAAGAATTGTTATGGGGAAAGGGCAAGGGGAGTTGGATTCGCAGAGACAGCACCACCCTCGTGCTCCCCCATTCCCCAGCTCAGTGGGACTGCCCTTCCTTCGTTCCACCCTCCCTGGGCACGACTCCATCCTCAGCGGCACTTGGGCGGCAAACACCTTTGCCGCCGAGATTGAGAGCTCCCCACCCGCTGCCGCCCAGATTGACGACACAAGCCGTTGTTTGGCCGCTGGGCGGTACTGCCATCTCTTCTAGAGGCTTCTTCCGTGCTGTAACCATTCTACAATTCCAGGGACATTCTGTGGTTCTATAATCACTACACCTGATATCAGCTACCTCAGCACAGGCCATAGATCCAATCAGAGAGGTGGCTTGTGCTCCGATTCCCTCTCTCAACCAATTGGGAAACGCTCACTTCTTCTTCTTCTTCTTCCCAGTGCTGTTGTGTTTGGTCTTACAACACTCCTGTGAAGCCCCTTGGGACGTTTTACTACGTTAAAGGCGCTATATAAATACAAGTTGTTGTTGTTGTTGTTGACAGGACTGAGCTTGGAAACACCCTGCAGGTGGAATCATGAGGTTAAGCCCCTGTCCTTCGCCGGCCCTCTCTGGGTTTTTCCCCCATCATTGATATATTGAATAAGATCCATGGCCCCGATATTGGCGGCCTTACCGCCCACTGCCGCCGAGCTTTGCGTCCGTTTTCCCCTCTTTGCCATTTTCCACTTGGGCTGGAGCTGGCGGGAAGGGGAGTACCGGCGGGAACCGCCCGCTGACGTCCTCTGGTGGCCAAGTCGCGTAAGTGGCCTCCCGCCCCCACCAATCTGCCGGCTCGGCGGGCGGGAGTCGGCAGGGGGAAGGGACCGTTGCATGGAGGCAGGTCTAACCCCCCCCCCCCACGGTAAGCACGAAGAGCGGGAAAAAAAGGTTAGTGACCATATTTTAAATTTTTTTTACAGTGACTTACCCGGGTGGGGTCCCCTGAAGGTGTTGCGGTTTTTTTTTTTGCTACGATTTTTATTTGCAGGGTCTTCCACCCTCCCGGGGCCCCGACTCCGTCCTCGGCGGCACTTGGGCGACAAGCGCCTTTGCCGCCGAGATTGGGAGCTCGCGCCCGCTGCCGCCCAGACTGACGACGCAAGCCATTTTTTGGCCGCTGGCAGTGCTGCCATCTCTGTTAGAGGAATCTTTCTGGCAAAGTACCGCCTGGTCCCTCGGCGGCCATCGATGGGCCTTTGGGCGGCACTTGGCTGGGCCTTGGCCATCACCAATATCGGCCCCTATATCTGTTCTTAAAATAGATGTTATCATTAGACCAGTTCTGGTCACCATATTATAAAAAGGATATAGAGGCACTGGAGAGGATGCAGCGAAGATTTACAAGGACGATACCAGAAATGCGAGGGTACATCTATCAGGAAAGGATCAACAGGTTGGGTCTCTTTTCTCTTGAAAAAAAGAAGGCTGAGGGGTGACCCTACTAGAGCTCTTTCAAATCATGAAAGGTTTTGATTCAGCAGATCCAGAGAGAATGTTTCCACTTGTGGGGAAGAGCATAACTGGAGGTCACCAATATAAGATCGTCACCAAGAAATCCAATAGGAAATTCAGAAGAAACTTCTTTACCCAGAGAGTGGTGAGAATGTGGAACTCGCTGCCACAGGGAGTGGTTGAAGCGAATAGTATGGATGCATTTAAGGGGAGGCTAGACAAGCATATGAGGGAGAAGGGAATAGAGGGTCATGCTGATAGAGTTAGATGAGGAAAGACGGGAGGAGGCTCGAGGGGAGCATAAACGCCGGCATGGACTGGTTGGGCCGAATGGCCTGTTTCTGTGTAATCCTGTGTAATTACAGAAGGAGACTCTTTGCACCCATCACACTTGGGCTGGCTCTCTTAATGATCTTAAATTTACGTCCTATTTGCCGACCAGTCAATGGAACTTAATCTCAGGCACTACGTACAATGGGCGGCCAATCCAATACTGTCCGAGACCTATTTCTAGTCGTACAGAAGAAGGTTTTCCCGATTTCCCATATCAACATTTTGAATCTCTCTGTCAGATCTCATCTTAAGCATTTTTGTTCCAATGAAAAGTGACCCAGTTTCTCCAGTCTCTCTTCACAACTACCGCCTCCCATTCCTGTCATCACCTAAGTGAATCTCTCTGCAGTGTCAGCCGTGTCTCAGTGGGCAGCACTCTCTTGACTCTGAGTCAGAAGGTTGTGGGCTCAAGTTCCACGCCAGGGACTTGAGCCCCAAAAAATCTAAGCTGACACTCCAGTGGAGTGCTGCACTGTCGGAGGTACTATCTTTCAGATGAGACGTTAAACCGAGGTCCCATCTGCTCTCTCAGGTGGATGTTAAAGATCCCATGGCACTCTTTCGAAGAAGAGCCGGTGTCCTGGCCAATATTTATCCCTCAATCAACATAACAAAAAAAAATCAGATTACCTGGTCATTATCATATTGCTGTTTGTGGGAACTTGCTGTGCGCAAATTGTCTGCCCTGTTTCCCACATTACAACAGTGACTGCACTTCAAAAGTACTTAATTGGCTGTAAAGCGCTTTGAGATGTCCGGTGGTCGTGAAAGGCGCTATATAAATGCATGGCTTTCTTTCTTTTCCTGTATTTTCTCATGGTTTTGACATTGTTCCTATAGTCGGGTCCCAGAAATGCGTAAGCTTGTCGTGTACTCCCTTGAAGATCAAAGATTTTTGTTCTCCTGGAGATTTGTTAGAGGTGTTCAAAATCATGAGGGGTATGGATTGGGTAGATAGAAAGGAATTTGTTCCCATTGGCAGAAGGGTTAAGAAGGGAGACACAGATTTAAGGTGATTGGCCAAAGAACCAAAGGATACATAAGAACAAGCTTGTTTACGCAGAGAGTGGTTAAGATCTGGAATGCGCTGCCTGAAAGGGTGGTGGAGGCAGACTGAATCACGGCTTTCAAAAGGGAATTGGAAAAGTACCTGAAAGAAAATTTGCAGGGCTAAGGGGAAAGTGCCGGGGGAGTGGGACTGGCTGAGGTGGTCTTGCGGAGAGCCGGCACGGGCTCGACGGGCCGAATGGCCTTCCTCCGTGCTGTAACCATTCTCTGATTCTATGATTGAGGGGTAATTTAATCGAGGTGTTTATAAATTGATAAAAGGAGTCCATAGAGTAGATGTGGAGAAACTCTTTCCTCTGCTTAAGAAATCCAGAACAAGGCAGTGCAATCTTAAAATTAGCGCCAGACCATTCAGGAGTGAAATCAGGAAGCACTTTCTTCACACAAACTCGGCCAAAAGGTAGATAATTGAAACTTTCAAGACTGAGATCAATAGATTTTCTATTAAGTAAGGGTACCACGAGATATGCGGATAAATAGAGTTGAGCCATGATTTAACTGAATGGCGGAGCAGGCTCGAGGGGCTGAATGGCCCACTCCTGCTCCTATCAATCCACTTAAATTTAGTTTAAATAAATAATGAAGTTGGATTGAATTGTCTCGCTTTTGCTAGTAGATTCTGTAAATAGCATTTCTACCACCCTATAATATATCCACAAACTTCTGGAGATTGCTTTTTAAGAAAATAGATCATGTATTTTTAAAGTGTTCAAGAATCAGGAGATAGGGAATGGACATAAAAGCTCCCATGGAGTCCAAGTACATCAGAAAATTTCTTTCGGTTGACTTACAGCATCCACTTAAGCAATTTTCATTTTTCGCCTGTGTCGGTGGGCAGCACCCTCGCCTCTGAGTCAGAAGGTTATGGGTTCAAGTCCCACTCCAGGGACTTGAGCACAAAAATCTAGGCTGACACTCAGGTGCAGTGTTAAGGGAGTGCTGCACTGTCGGAGGTGCCGTTTTTCGGATGAGACGTTAAACTGATGGCCCGTCTGCTCTCTCAGGTGGATGTAAAAGATCCCACGGCACTACTTCGAAGAAGAGCAGGGGAGTTCTCCCCGGTGTCCTGGCCAATATTTATCCTTCGGTCAACATCAGTAAAAAGAGATTGTCTGGTCATTATCACATTGCTGTTTTGTGGGAGGACAAATTGGCTGCCACATTTTCTACATTTCCAGAGGAATCAAGGGATATGGGGATAGTGCAGGCAAGTGGAGTTGAGGTAGAAGATCAGCCATGATCTCACTGAATGGCGGTGCAGATTGGAGGGCCAAATGGCCTACTCCTGCTCCTATTTCTTATGTTCTTATTACAACAGTGACTATACTTCAAAAAGTACTTCATTGGCTGTAAAGTCTATTCAAACCAGGTCTGCAGTTAAGCCAGGTTAAGTTTCTATCTGTAACAACTGGGTCTGTACTTACTGCACTGAGATGCCGCCATTGCAAATCAAGTCCATATTTAATGCACTTGCGACAGTCTGCAGTTGCTCCACTAGGTGGCAGCCTATACCAGCCCACCTGCAGGCACTATACTGTACAAAATAGTGTCTCCAGGTAAGTACTGGCCCAGCAGTCTGCGTGGCCCCCGTCCTGCGAGCATCGTCGGAGCAGAGCGGGGAGCGGAAGGAGTAGCGTACTACTCCAGGGAGCAGTACGTGCTGGAGCAGGAGAGCAACGGCAGCGAAGAAGGCGACTGGATTAGATGTCAACAAGATCCAGGTCACTGATTGGAGCACGGGAAGGTACAGCAGGAGCGTTGAGGTCGGGGCGAAGGAGCGATGAGAGATTGTAGAGGGATGTGATCGGGGCCAAGGAGAGGCGTGAGTTCGGGGCCCAGAAGAGGCGAGGGCCCAGAGGCAGCACGAGCCAGCCCACACTGCGATATATGTGTCCACTGGGTCCGTGCAGCAGAACTGGTCTCCAGTCGTCTTGGTTAACCCTTGCCACTGGACCAAGACCTAGCTCTGTCAAGCCCGTGTGGTGGCTGATGTGCAACGGCCACCCCACGTTAAAAAAATCCACGCACAGGCATCTTCCACCCTTCAATATGCAGTTCGGGATCTGGAATATTAGGTCCTTCATTGAAACACCTGTGAACTTTTTGGCGTGGAAGCAAGTCATCCTCGATTCGAGGGACCGCCTATGACGATGGCCAATCTTCCCTTTAATTTTATTTTTGTCTGTGCGGTCCCTTTAACAGGCTACGCAGCCTATTCAAATTCCCGCGGCTTCCCCCATTGCAAAGCTGACAAGGGGCCTGCCCAGGAGTTCCAGACCACTGCCCGGCTGTGAAGCTTAAAGGGAACGTTGATACGTACTACAGGTACAACGTCTCAAATCCAGCAACCTCGGGACCGAGACCATTGCCGCTTTTCGGATTTTTCTGGATTTCGGACAAGAAAATGAAGATTGTGTGTCTGCTACCGAGATAGACAATGGTGGCGTGGGTCAGGTCAGGTCGAGGGTCAATCGGCAAGGCTGGGGCCGATCGCACGCCATGTAAAACACAGCGGCGAAGCCAATAACTAGTCCGGCCCACAAGTTTTTCGACAATAATTCCGGATTTTATTTTACTGATTATCAAATGGGGATTTTCTCAAAACTGTCCGGTTTTCAGACAATTTCGATCTTCAGACAGTCGGATTTGAGACGTTGTATCTGTATCCTGGTTTTAGATATTTTTAAACTTTTAATTTGTAAAATTATCTCCAGTTATAGTCTCTAGTCCTTCCTTCTTTTCTTCCTTCATCTATCCCTTCCTTCCTTTCCCCCCTGTACTTAACAATTTCCTTCCACACTGTGAGAAAAGATAAAAAAGAAAGACTTGCATTTATATAGCGCCTTTCACAACCACCGGACATCTCAAAGCGCTTTACAGCCAATTAAGTACTTTTGGAGTGTAGTCACTGTTGTAATGTGGGAATCGCAGCAGCCAATTTGCGCACAGCAAGCTCCCACAAACAGCAATGCGATAATATCCTGATAATTTGTACTTTAGGTGTTGATTGAGAGTAAATGATGATGATGATGAAATATGGACCAGGACATCGGGGATACCTCCCCTGCTCTTCTTCGAAATAGTGCCGTGGGATCTTTTACATCCACCTGAGAGAACAGACGGGGCCTCGGTTTAACATCTCATCCGAAAGTCGGCACCTCCGACAGTGCAGCGCTCCCTCAGCACTGAACTGGGAGTGTCAGCCTCGATTTATATGCTCAAGTCTCTAGAGTGAGACTTGAACCCACAACCTTCTGACTCAGAGGCGGGAATGAAGTGATGTAGAGCTGGAGAAGCTCATAGCAGCAGCTGTGCTAAAACACTAGGGTTGGTGCTGACAGTCTCTTGGGTGCCTGGCCAGAGGCAAATGTTTAAAAAAAAAAAATCTCTACCATCAGCGGCGAAACAGCTTTATTCCACGATTTCTCAACACGAAATTTGAACGAATCTGGGGTAATGGGTGCGATCAGGCCTGCCGAGGGAGAGAGTTCTTTGGGCTCAGTTCACGAGGAGAGCTGAGCTACTAACTCTCGACACTCTTGGTTGGCGGAGCCTGAAGATAAATATTTGCAGGTTGGGGCATGTTGAGGCTGAAAAATTCCTTTGGGAAACAGAATTTTTAAAACTGCATGTTTGTTGTTAAAGGGATCATGGGCAGTCAAACCAGCCCTTGGTGCTAATGCAGCCATCAGTGATCAAGAAAGACTTGCATTTATATAGCGCCTTTCACGACCACCGGACATCTCAAAGTGCTTTACAGCCAATTAAGTACTTTTGGAGTGTAGTCACTGTTGCAATGTGGGAAACGCAGCAGCCAATTTGTGCACAGCAAGCTCCCACAAACAGCAATGTGATAATGACCAGATAATCAGTGGGTTTTTTTGTTATGTTGAGTGAGGGATAAATATTCACAGAATCGCTTGTTCCAGATTTAATTTTACAATCTGGGTGAGTTTGCTGATCGCGGGGAGACGATAGGAGCCTCAGGGAATCATAGAAGTTTGCAGCACGGAAGGAGGCCATTTCGGCCCGACGTGTCCACGCCGACCAACAAGAGACTACCCAGCCTAATCCCACTTTCCAGCTCTAGGTCCGTAACTCTGCAGTTACAGCACTTCAAGTGCACATCCAAGTACTTTTTAAATGTGGTGAGGGTTTCTGCAACTACTACCCTTTTTGGCAATGATTTCCCCACCACCGTCTGAGTGAAGAAATTTCCCCTCAAAGCTCCTCTAAACCTTCTACCTGTCCAGGACACCGGGGATAACTCCCCTGCTCTTCTTCAAAATAGTGCCATGGGATCTTTTACGTCCACTTGAGAGAGCAGACGGGGCCTCGGTTTTATGTCTCATCCGAAAGACAAGATTAATGCTACATTCCCTCCCCACCTCCAACTCCATCCATACTGTCCTCCAACAACAGACCACTTTATAGCACAAACCATGGCAAGGAAGGCACAGATCGTCTGATTATTATAGTGAAGACAGTGCTGCCACCGACTCTTTGTCCAATAGTTTTTCCATAAAATTGGCCGTGGTGCTATTTTAAAGCTGTGGTGAGTTTACATTAAAAAGCCATTTTTGAATTGGCCTTGATATTAAGCTTCCCCTTAGAGTGAGCCGTGGCTCAGTGGGCAGCACTCTCACCTCTGAGTCAGAAGGTGATGGGTTCATGTCCCACTCCAGGGACTTGAGCACAAATATCTAGGCTGCCACTCCCAGTGCAGTGCTGAGGGAGTGCCACACTGTCAGAGGTACAGCCTTTCAGATGAGACGTTAAACCAAGGCTACTCTCTCTCAAGTGGGTGTAAAAAAATCAGGAGACACGTTGACATTTGCTGCCTATGTGACAGATACAGCCCATTACCATCTCCTTTTGCCTCACACCATCATCCCTTTTTGTCTTTTAATCTCTCCTGCCTTCCACACTAGTAATCCCGAGTCCTGGACTAATGATCAGGAGACATGAGTTCAAATCCCACCACGGCAGCTGGGGAATTTAAATTCAGTAAATTAAATAAATATGGAATAAAAAGCTAGCGTCAGTAATGGTGACCATGAAACTACCAGATTGTTGTAAAAACCCATCCGGTTCACGAACGTCCTTTAGGGAAGGAAATCTGCCGCCCTTACCCGGTCTGGGCCTATATCTGACTCCAGACCCACAGCAATGTGGTTGACTCTTAACTGCCCTCGGAAATGGCCCAGCGAGACACTCAGGTGTACCAAACCCGCTGTGACAAAGTCAGCACTGTGGGAGTACCTTCACCACATGGACTGCAGCGGTTCAAGATGGCGGCTCACCACCACCTTCTCAAGGGGCAATTAGGGATGGGCAATAAATGCCGGCCTTGCCAGCGACGCCCACATCCCAGGAACAAATAATAAACAAGACCTTCCCTTTTGTTCTTACCAACCCCTTTTCCCTGCCTCTACACTTGCCTAAAACCTGTTACATTTCTAAACCCTTTTCAAGTTCCAATGAAAAGTTCATCGACCTGAAAGATTAGAGGAAATTTTAATTTAAAAACACGAGTGGGTTTGGAGTGTGGGGCTCGTTAAATTGTTGAAAATAGATTCCCGACCTGAACCCACCTCCAAATCGCCCACTTCCGCTTTGAATAGAGGCGGGATGGGGGCGGGGCAGGACAGGCAGCCAACCCGTACCCAGGAGGTGGGGCGCCAATTTAAATATTATAATTTTTTAAACCTCCATTTTGTTTTGAACTCTATCTGAACGGGTTTTACACATTTGGTAAATCCCGGCAATCACAGCAAGCCTGTACTGCTGCATCCAGTCGGTAAATGGCTTTATACCTACCTCCTGGATCCAGGATCTCTGCCTCAACCACCCCCCCACGATCAGAGACCCCCTCCGATCGCCTTCCGGACCCTCCCCCCCATGATCCTCTGGTGGCTGGTCCCGATATGTTCTTTCCTCCTTCCCCCCCCCCTGGTCCCACGATGTCCCCAATCTTCTCTTCTTCGCCCCACCCTATCTGACGGAGGCCAGCACCGGCCCACCCTTTCACAGCCAGCCAGCCTCTCCATCTGGCCAGCTGCAGGCAGGAAACAGAGGCTCCAGATGCAAATCAAGTCTTGCCATTAAACTCGGCAGGGCCTGAGGCAAACCCGTTCTTCCGGGTTTGCCCAATGCTGACATACAGGTCTGGTTAGATTTTTTTTTTAAATTCACTCGGGTATTGCCCATCCCTAATTGCCCCTTGAGAAGGTGGTGGTGAGCCGCCTTCTGGACCCGCTGCAGTCCGTGTGGTGAAGGTGCTCCCACAGTGCTGTTAGGGCGGGAGTTCCAGGATTTTGACCCAGCGACGATGAAGGAACGGCCGACATATTTCCAAGTCGGGATGGTGTGTAATTTGGAGGGGCACTTGCAGGTGACGGTGCTCCCATGCACCTGCTGCCCTTGTCCTTCTTGGTGGTAGAGGCCGCGGGTTTGGGAGGTGCTGCCAAAGAAGTGGTGAGTTGCTGCAGTGCATCTTGTAGATGGTACACACGGTGCGCTGGTGGTGGAGGGAGTCAGTGTTTAAGGTGGTAGATGAGGTGCCGATCAAGCGGGCTGCTTTGCGCTGGATGGTGTCGACCTTCCTGAGTGTTGTTGAAGCTGCAAGTGGAGAGTATTCCAACACACTCCTGACTTGTGTCTTGTAGATGGTGGAAAGGCTTTGGAGAGTCAGGAGGTGAGACACTTGCTGCAGAATACCCAGCCTCTGACCTGCTCTTGTAGCCACAGTATTTATGATGCTGGTCCAGTTAAGTTTCTGGTCAATGGTGACCCTCAGGAAGTTGATGGTGGGGGATTCGGTGATGGTAATGCCATTGAATATCAAAGGGAGGTAGTGAGACTCTCACTTGTTAGAGATGGTCATTGCCTCGCAGATGTGTGGCATGAATGTTACTTGCCAATTATCAGCCCTAATGTTGTCCAGGTCTTGCTGCATGCGGGCACGGACTGCTCCATTTTCTGAGGAGTTGTGAATGGAACTGAACACTGTACAGTCATCTGCAAACATCCCCACTTCTGACCTTTGGATGGAGGGAAGGTCATTGATGAAGCAGATGAAGATGGTTGGGCTGAGGAACTCCTGTAGCGACGTCCTGGGGCTGTGATGATTGACCTCCAACCACCACAACCATCTTCCTTTGTGTTGGGTATGACTCCAGCCAGTGGAGAGTTTTCCCTCTGATTCCCATTGACTGCAGTTTTACTCGGGCTCATTGATGCCACACTCGGTCAAATGCTGCCTTGATGTCACGGCCAATCACTCAGCTCACCTCTGGAATTCAGCTCTTTTGTCCATGTTTGGACCAAGGCTGTATATTCAAAAAGGAGTTAGATGAGGTCCTTACTGCTAGGGGGATCAAGGGGTATGGCGAGAAAGCAGGAATGGGGTACTGAAGTTGAATGTTCAGCCATGAACTCATTGAATGGCGGTGCAGGCTAGAAGGGCCGAATGGCCTACTCCTGCACCTATTTTCTATGTTTCTATGTAATGAGGTCTGGAGCCGAGTGGTCCTAGCGGAACCCAAACTGGGCATCAGTGAGCAGGTTATTGGTGAGTAAGTGCCGCTTGATAGCACTGTTGATGACACCTTCCATCACTTTGCTGATGATTGAGAGTAGACTGATGGGGCAGTAATTGGCCGGATTGGATTTGTCCTGCTTGTTGTGGACAGGACATATCTGGGCAGTCTTCCACATTGTCGGGTAGATGCCAGTGTTGTAGATGTACTGGAACAGCTTGGCTAGAGGCACAGCTAGTTCTGGAGCAGAAGTCTTCAGCACGATAGCCGGTATGTTGTCAGGGCCCCACAGCCTTTGCTGTAACCAGTGCACTCAGCCACTTCTTGATATCACATGGAGTGAATCGAATTGGCTGAAGACTGGCTTCTGTGATGGTGGGGACCTCAGGAGGAGGCCGAGATGGATCATCCAATCGGCAATTCTGGCTGAAGATGGTTGCAAACGCTTCAGCTTTGTCTCTTGCACTTGTGTGCTAGGCTCTGCCATCATTGAGGATGGGGATATTCATGGAGCCTCCTCCTTCCGTAAGTTGTTTAATTGTCTACCACCATTCACAATATTAATGTTGCTCTGTTGGACTTGCTCTCCAACCTAGGAACTGGCTCAGCTAGTCAATAAAAAAAAACAAATGGAAAAGAACCTTCCGAACAAGTTTAATATTCAATATGGTAAACATTCCATGAGAAGGTGTTGAGGTGACACTCTGAGATACCATCTTCTTCAGAGAAAAGTAAATCACATTGCAGTACCAAATAGGCTTATAAATAATAACAGAGTATCAAGTTGATCATTAAAATATATTTATTTGTACAATTTTTAATGCAATGTGAATACAACGAGGCTTCAACAAGGAGGATGCTGGCTAGTCTACTCAGCGATATATATATTTATATGCAAATTGTTTTGTTACCTCGAGACTTGTCTATTCCAACGCACTCCTGGCTGGCCTCCCACATTCTACCCTCCGTAAACTAGAGGTGTTCCAAAACTCGGCTGCCCGTGTCCTAACTTGCACCAAGTCCCACTCACCCATCATCCCCTGTGCTCGCTGACCTATATTGGCTCTCGGTTAAGCAACACCTCGATTTCAAAATTCTCATCCTTGGTTTCAAGTCCCTCCATGGCCTCGTCCCTCCCTATCTCTGTAATATCCTCCAGTTTTTCACAAAAAACCCCTTTGACCACAAGGCCATAAAACAGTGGTCAACACATAACGTCCTGGATACCCTACGAAAGAAGGAGAGGGTGGACCCTGTCAGGTGGTTCCCTGAGCGGACTGTCGAACTCGTTTGGCAGAACGTCTCATCGCCAGAGCTTTCACACAAGCACCAAGACGTAGCTTGGTTGGCGGTGAGGAGGGCCTTACCCGTCAGAGCATTCATGCACAGCTGACATCTCAGCAGCACGGCACGGTGCCCCCGAGTCAGCTACGGGGCGGACGAGACTGTCACCCATCTCCTTCAGGATTGCGCCTTCGCAAGGCAGGTTTGGAAGGAGATGCAGTGGTTGCTGTCGAGGTTCATCCCGAGCAGCTCCGTAACACAGGACTCTGTGCTCTACGGACTGTTCCAGGGACACACACCGAGACAGACATCACCTGCTGCTGGAGGGCCATCAACTCGGTCAAAGACGCTCTTTGGTCTTGCCGAAACTTGCTGGTCTTCCAGAGCAAGGAGATGTCCACGTCTGCGTGTTGCAGACTGGCGCAATCCAAGATCCAGGATTAGGTGCTGAGGGACGCACTTAAAATTGGTGCAGTCGCCGCAAAGGCACGGTGGGGAAGGGCCACAGTTTAAAGCCCTTCTGCCACGGTAAACCCGGGGGCAGGAATCAGTACAAAACTCCCCTCGGGCCGTACTTGTAACTTCTTTTTTGTGTACATGGAGCACCATGATCTGTAAGCACCTATGTAGTGCCATGTATAATGCAAGGTCTGTTTCGTGATGCACGTTGGAAAGGAAAAGTGTAAATGTACCGTCACCCATTCCGTGTACTGTATAGTGACACATGTAATGTAATTTGTTGAATGTACTACAATGTATCCCGTATTGTACCGAATTGTACTTGAACTGAAAAGTAAGGAAATGTATCGAACGGAACTGCCGTCAGCACCCAAATGTAGTGTATGGGATTGCTGACCGCAGCTAAATGTACTGAGCTGCTTTTGAATGTACTGTACAAATTTTTATATGAATAAAGTATATTTTGAAAAAAAAATCTCTAATCTCCTCCAGCCCCACAACACCCCCGAGATGTCTGCGCTCCTCCAATTCTACCCTCTTGAGCATCCCTGTTTAACCATTGGTGGCCGTGCCTTCTGTTGCCTGGGCCCGAAGCTCTGGAACTCCCTGCCTAAACCTTTTCGCTTCTCTACCTCTCTTTCCTCCTTAAAACCTACCTCTTTGATCAAGCATTTGGTCACCTGCCCTAATTTCTCCTTATGTGGCTTGGTGTCAAATTTTTTGTCTCATAAAATAAGCCTGTAAAGCACCTTGGGACGTTTCACTGCGTTAAAGGCGCTATTTAAATACAAGTTGTTGTGGATGATGGAGAGGATTGCATGTGACTGCAATGGGTTAACTGGCCATTTCTTGTTGCATGCTTTGTTATGCTGTCTGAAATGGAAAGTCTAGTATAACAGCACGCCTCACAGTTTTGGACCCCTATATACTGGAGAAGCTGAGGTTGTTCTCCTTGGAGCAGAGAAGGTTAAGAGGAGATTTGATAGAGGTGTAAAACCTTGAAGGGTTTCAATAGAGTAAATAAAGAGAAATTGTTTCCAATGGCTGAAGGGTCGATAACCAGAGGGCAAGGGGATTGGCAAAACAACCAGAGGTGACATGAGGAAAACTTTTTTTACCCAGCGAGTGGTTAGGATTTGGAACGCACTGCCTGATAGGGTGGTGGATACAGATTCAATAGTAGCCTTCAAAAGAGAATTGGATAAATAATTGAAGGAGAAACAATTGCAGGGATATGGGGAAAGAGCGGGGAGTGGGACTAACTGGATGGCTCGTCGAAAGAGCTGGTGCAGACTCGATGGGCCGAATGGCCTCCTTCTGTGCTATGATTCTGAGTGAAAGCTTTAATAAATAAGTGTTAATGATTAGTTAAAAAAAAAGAAATTGAATCTCTGATAATTTATTTGGCACACCATAAGGATACAGGTACTCGAATTACTTTAATGCTTAAAGATGTCAGGAGTACTTGGTCTACCCCTTTGAAAAGTCATTTCAGTTTTTGATTGATGATTCCAGTTTAACAGATTGGGGCGGACCAGGGGACAGGAGTTTAAACTATGCAAGAGTAAGGAATAGGCTAGATGCTGGACGGTTCTTCATCACCCAGAGGGTGGTGAGCCTCTGGGCTATGTTGGTTGCCGGCCGGTGTGGTGGGTGTCAACTCTCTGATCACCTTCAAGCGAGAGCTGGACCGGGGCGACATTGTGTAGAATCACAGAATAGTTACAGCACGGAAGGAGGCCTTTTGGCCCGTCGAGCCTGTGCCGACTCTCAGCTAGTCCCACTCTCCCGACCAATATTTATCCCTCAATCAAGATAACAAAA
Organism: Pristiophorus japonicus; assembly: GCF_044704955.1. Taxonomy (NCBI): domain Eukaryota; kingdom Metazoa; phylum Chordata; class Chondrichthyes; family Pristiophoridae; genus Pristiophorus; species Pristiophorus japonicus. The sequence goes on from NC_091993.1 coordinate 119,373,829, forward strand.
ACGGATTGTCTGGTCATTATCACACTGCTGTCCATGGGAGCTTGCTGTGCACATGTTGGCTGCCGCTTTTCACATGTTACAGCAGTGACTACACTCCAAAAAGTACTTCATTGGCAGTAAAGCACTTTGAAACGTCCGGTGGTCATGAAAGGCGCTATATAAATGCAAGGCTTTATTTCTTTCCCCATAGCCCTGCAGATGTTTTTCCTTCAGGTACTTATCCAACTCCGTTTTGAAAGCCACGATTGAGTCTGCCTCCACCACCCTCTCAGGCAGCGCATTCCAGGTCCTAACCATTCGCTGCGTAAAAACGTTTTTTCTTACTTTGCCTTTGGTTCTTCTGCCAATCACCTTAAATCTATGTCCTCTGGTTCTCAGCCCTTATGCCAATGGGAACAGTGTCTCTCTATCCAATCTGTTCAGACCCCTCATGATTTTGAACACCTCGATCAAATCTCCTCTCAATCTTCTCTGCTCCAAGGAGAACAGCCCCAGCTTCTCCAGTCTATCCACGTAACTGAAGTCCCTCATTCCTGGAATCATACTTGTAAATCTTTTACATAAGAACATAAGAAATATGAGCAGGAATTGGCCATACAGCCCCTCAAGCCTGCTCCGCCATTTAATACAGTCATGACTAATCCGATCATGGACTCAGGTCCACTTCCCTGCCCGCTACCCATAACCCCTTATTCCCTTATTGTTTAAGAAACTGTCTATTTCGGTCTTAAATTTATGCACTGTTCCAGCTTCCACAGCTCTCTTAGGCAGCGAATTCCACAGATTTACAACCCTCTGAGAGAAGAAATTCCTCCTCATCTCAGTTTTAAATGGGCGGCCCCTTACTCTAAGATTATGCCCCCGAGTTCTAGTCTCCCCTATCAGTGGAAACATCCTCTTTGCATCCACCTTGTCAAGCCCCTTCTCTAAGACCTTCACATCCTTCCTAAAGTTGAGATGTCCAGAATTGGACACAATATTCCAGTTGGGACCAAACCAGTGTTTTATAGAGGTTCTTCATAAGTTCCAGACTTTTGTACTCTATACCTCTATTTATGAAGCCCAGGATCCCATAAGCCTTAACTGCTTTCTCAATCTGACCTGCCACGTTCAACAATTTATGTACGCATACCCCCAGATCTCTGTCATAAGAAAGGTTGAGCAGGTTGGCCTATACTCATTGGAGTTGAGAAGAATGAGAGGTGATCTTATTGAAACGCATAAGATTCTGAGGGGACTTGACTGGGTAGATGCAGAGAGGATGTTTCCCCTCGTGGGGGAATCAAGAACTAGGGGGCATAGTTTCAGAATAAGGGGCCGCCCATTTAAAACAGAGATGAGGAGGAATTTCTTCTCAGAGGGTCGTGAATCTTTGGAATTCTCTACCGCAGAGAGCTGTGGAGGCTGGGTCATTGAATATATTTAAGGTGGAGATAGACAGATTTTTGGAACTGCAGGGCGTCGAGGGTTATGGGGAACGGGCAGGCAAGTGTTGAGGCCAAGATCAGATCAGCCATGGTCTTATTGAATGGCGGAGCAGGCTCGAGGGGCCGAGTGGCCGACTCCTGCTCCTATTTCTTATTTCTCTCTGTCATATAGAAAGTAAGTGTCTTTATAGACAACACGTGGTCCGTGTGATCTCCTGGACTGGCTTTGATCACCTGAAGGGGGTCGGAGAGAAATGCCTTTGGTCTTCTTACTTCATGAGAAGTGATGAATGAGCTGCAATCGGTCACTAAAGCCATTCAGTGCAGGAGTAATCGGTGAAGTGGGCACTTTGAATGAGCTCGCCTGCAGCACAGAGAACAGCCGTCACCACAACAGACATGACCTCCGGATAACCCAGCAGGCTGGGTTGGTCAGATCCGTTGACACTGCAGCCTGCAGTTTCAGTTCGGAGTCATTTCACGTCAGCACCGTTCTGTGCCTGAAATCCACAAGGAACAGAGAAATGTTAGCACACTTGCAATAGTAATGCACGGTAACGTGATTTTAACAGAATAAAACGACTCGGAGCAACTCTGGAGAATCCCAGCTGCTGATGGACGGAATACTTGCTGTCAATTTCTGCCCATCATTTGTTTTTTTTTAAGCATCTGTGAGGCGTTCTCCCTACGGGAGTCACGTCCACCCCACAGGAGATATCAGTCTCCACCTTCTGCTCTCACGGATCAGCAAGGAGCTAAAGAGAAAGTGTTTGAAAGGATCAATATTTAAAAAAATCCTCGGAACCAATGTCATTTCAGATGTTTTACCATTTCTATTTGATCATATTCCCCCCCCCCCCCCGCCCCCCGCTCTGGGATGAGTGGGTTGTCCTATGCGGAGCGATTGAGCCTGTGGCCTCTGGAGTTTAGAAGAATGAGAGGTGATCTCATTGAAACGTATAAGATTCTGAGGGGGATTGACAGAGTAGATGCCGAGAGGTTGTTTCCCCCTGGCTGGAGTGTCTAGAACTAGTGGGCACAGTCTCAGGATAAGGGGTTGGCCATTTAAGACTGAGTTGAGGAGGAATTTCTTCACTCAGAGATGTGAATCTGCTGCGTTATTTAGTATATTCAGAGCTGAGCTGATAGATTTTTGGACTCTAGGGGAATCAAGGGATATGGGGATAGTGCAGGAAAGTGGAGTTGAGGTCGAAAATCGGCCATGATCTTCTTGAATGGCGGAGCAGGCTCGAGGGGCCGAATGACCTACTCCTGCTCCTAATTCTTATGTTTTTATGTTCTTAAGCACCACTATTGCAATCTCACTATTTTAGGTACTGCAAAGTGCTTTGGTGACAGGGAGGAAGTTCAGTTGGATGTGGGAAGAAACAGTGCTCAGTTACAAGGGACCCAACCTTTTCCAAAAACATCTGCAGCTATTGTGGGACCACATGCCACATGAACACATGCAGAGTTGGGAGTTACCCACAGTGAGCCAAGGACGATGTTTCAGTATTAGGCAACAAAGGAATTGTTGGACAATAACAGACCCAAGGTCCATCTAGTTCACCTTCTACTATGCTGGTAGTCGTACGATACAACCATAACGGAGTTGCTGACTGATCATAGCAATCAATGAGTCTACAACAGACCCCGACATGGCTCAAGGAAAACCCCCAGTAGTGGAGAGCTTTGGGAACCCACAGCAACAACAACTTGCATTTATATAGCACCTTGACATAGTAAAACATCCCAAGGAGCTTCACAGCAGCATCATCAAACAAAATTTGACAACGAGCACATAACGAGATCGAGGGGCCAAAATTGAACTTGCCGCCCACTGCCGCCGACAGTCCTCTGCTCGAACCGCCCAGTGCCACTTTCGACTTGGCCTGGAGCGGGCAGGAGGGGAGAGCCGCCGGGAAGTGCCCACCGACGTCAGCAGACAGCCAATGAGCGTAAGTAGACTCCCGCCCACCAAGATGCTGATTGGTGCGGGCAGGCAGCTCTGTCCTCAAACGGGAAGTGTCAAGATCCTGCAAAAAAAGGTTAGTGGAATGTTTTTAAGCTATTTCTTTACAGATGCTTACCTGGATGGGGTCTCCTGAAGGTGCTTTTTTTTTGGATGATTTTTATTTTTAGGTCTTCAACACCGCCGCCGAGAATGAGACCTCCCGCCCGCCGGCGCCCAGATTGGTGGCGTACGTCGTTGATTTGACGCCTGCCGACCTTCGAGGGCCCTCGGCGATGAAAACCCTGCCGAAAGTACTGTCCGGTACCTAGGCGGCCATCGGCAATATTTGGGAGGGCGGAGGCCTTGATCAAATTCAGTCCCATGAGGACAGGAAACCGAAAGTTTGGTTAAAGGGATAGGTTTTAAGGAGCATCTTTTAAAGGGAGAGAGAGATGGAGAGGTTGAGGGAGGGAATTCCAGAAATTAGGACCAAGAAGCTGAAGGCACAGCTGCCAATGGTGGACTGGTGAAAATCGGGGGTGTGCAAAGTTCACAGGTCTAAAGTCACCTGTTCCGCCCAAGCATTCTATACTTACCACGTCATGTCTCAAATTGCTCCTATCTCAACATGTTATTTTCTTAAAGAAATCCATTTGATTTGCATTTGAATGGATCAATATTGCCTGCTTTCACTGTCTCCCCATGGAGCCTGTTCCATAGATTGACCACTCACTCACTGAAATATTGTTTCCAACATGTAGTTTTGAATTTACCCCTCTACAAACGCAGACACTGTCCTCTGGTTTTATTGTTCTGGACAAGAAGAAATAACTTGTCATGGTGTACATGACCTTTTTTTAAAAAAAAAACGGGATGTGAACGACGCTGCCAAGGCCGGCATTTACTGCCCATCCCTAATTGCCCTTCAGAAGGTGGTGGTGAGCTGCCTTCTTGAACTGCTGCAGTCCGTGTGCTGAAGGTGCTCCCACAGTGCTGTTCGGGAGGGGAGGGAGTTTCAGGATTCTGGTCCAGTGACAATGAAAGACTGTCCGATATAATTCCAATTCAGTATGTTGTGAGACTTGGAGGGGAACGTGGAGGTGGTGGTGTTCCCATGCGCCTGCTGCCCTTGTCCTTCTAGGTGGTAGAGGTCGCGGGTTTGGGAGGTGCTGCCAAAGAAGCCTTGGCGAGTTGCTGCAGTGCATCTTATAGATGGTGCACACTGCAGCCACGGTACGCCGGTGGTGGAGGGAGTGAATGTTTAAGGTGGTGGATGGGGTGCCAATCAAGCGGGCTGCTTTGTCCATTATCTAGTTCCTTTAGAATCCTAAAAACAGCAACCATTGTAACCTGTAATCCTAAAAACAGCAACCATTGTAACAGCAACCTGTAAGCTCTGAACTGCTAGAGAGGATGAACTGAGCTAACACAGGTGTTTATTTTATAAAGGCTCACTGTCGATAGATCAATGAATAGTTAAAGAAACACTCTCATTTATGTAGCACTTCTCACAACCTCAGGTCATCCCAAAGTGCTTTACAGCCAATGAAGTACTTTTTGAAGTGTAGTCACCGTTGTAATATAGAAAACCCGGCAGCCAATTTACGCACAAGCAAGCTCCCACAAACGGCAATGTGATCATGACCAGATAATCTGTTTTTAGTGATGTTGTTTGAGGGATAAATATTCACTAATATATGGCGGAGGAGCGGCGAATGATCGTGGCAGAGGTGCAGCAAATGAGGTTGCGGGGCCCAGAAGAGGCGAGGGCCCACGGACAGAACGGGCCAGCCCACACTGCGATATGTGTGCGCACTCGGTCCGTGCAGCAGAGCTGGTCTCCAGTCGTCCCGGTTGACCCTTGTCACTGGATAAAGGCCTAGCTCTGTCAAGCCCGTGTGGTGGCTGGTGTGCAACAGTCACCACACGTTAAAAAAAATCCACGCACAGGCATCTTCCACCCCTGGAGTTCAGGACTGGAACATCGGGTCCTCATTTGAAACATCTATGAACTCGTCCCTTTTGGTATGGAAGCAAGTCATCCTCGTTCAAGGGACCGCCAATGCTGATGATGATGATGATGAAGAAATATTGGCCAGAATGCCGGGGATAACTCCCCTGCTCTTCTTTGAAATAGTCTCACTGAATCTTTTACATCCGCCCGAGAGAGCAGATGGGGCCTCGGTTTAACGTCTCATCTGAAAGGCGGCACCTCCGACAGTGCAGTGCTCCCTAAGTACTGCACTGGAGGAGTGTCAGCCTAGATTTTTATGCTCGAGTAGGACTTGGAACCCACAACCTTAGTGTTACTTACTGAGCCACGGCTGGCGCTTAAACAAAGTAACTAGCCCTTCATCTCTTTTGAATCATAGGAGGAGGCCATTCAAGCCAGCTTGTGAACAAATTGGGTACTGTATTTACCCTGATAACAACAGCATCTTTACAGTAATTCATTAGCTTTGAGGTCATGAGGCTCACATTGCGTACTATGAATTCCACGTAGTGGGAAGGAGAACTGTAGGAGTATGTTTGAGTGTGTGTGTATGTATTGGCACATGCGACGGAGCCTGGTCTCCAGTCGTCTTGGATCCCCTTCCACTGGACCAAGACCTTGCTCCGTCAAGCCCGTGTGGTGGCTAGTGCGCAACGGCCACCCCACGTTAAAAGAATTCACCCACAGGCATCTTCCACCGTTTAAAGTGAGTTCTTCAGTCACCTGAGCACTCATTTTTAGTGTGGAAGCAAGTCATCCTCGACCTCAAGGGACTGCCTATGATGATGAGATGTGAAATGTTTTACAGAGGCGATAAGACGTTACGTAAATGCAAGATTGATCTTTCTTGTAGGGGTTCTCAAACTGTGGAAATTGACTTTAATTCATTATTTTATTTATTTATTTGTTGAATTTTTATAAGAAGCTACTCAGATGAAGATTTAAAACTCTGCTGGGATTTGTTATATAAAGTATTTCATTTACTTCAAGATGTACCAATGAGATACAGAGACGATGACGTAGAGAGAGCCCTCACCTTCAATCCCTGTACACCACTGCATGGTTTCAGTTACGCGGCAATAACGTATTGCATTTAATCTGTGCTTGACCGTAACCAAATGTGTCACTGGAAGCGAAACTAGAACATTCCATTCCCCAGCAAAAATTCCACGGACAGCACGGGGCCAGCCCTCTCAGGAAGTTGTGGGGACTGATGTTAACTCTCATTGCCAGGAGGAAATCTAGCAGGGAAACAGTTCCAATGGAGCAGAGGGGGCCTTACCCACTCCTTTTACGCCCCGATCTGACCAGTTAAATTGCAGTTGGCAATGACGCCTACCTTAAATGTGCAGGTCTGGCTCCGAGGATATCATCTGGGCCTGATTTGCTATTTTAACCCCAACAAGGGAAGCAGCAGTGTCTTCTGCCCAAACCCAGGTCGAAGGCTCGAAGAGGTCCAAAATTATACGGGGTTTTATTAACTTTTTTCTGTTGCCTTGGGGGCCAGGAGAGGCGGGAATGCTCCTCCTGGCCCCACCATTAACCCTTGGGCCTCCCAAGCTTCTCCCTCCTGGAGGCTTAACTGTCTATAACGGAGATCAGTCCCGCGTGTCCCCGATGGCGGCCTCCTCCATCCCGGATTCCCACTCGCAGGGCAGGCAATGATCCCCGTCGGCTTTGGTCGGGAGTCTGAGCCTGAAAATGGAAGTGAGGCCTGGGGAGCTGGAATCTCATCGGGCCTCGACACGCGAGCTAGAATCTCACTGGGCATCGGCACGCGAGCATGTTGCTTGCCCCAGCCCCTGCACACAGCTCCGTGGACACTTGCTCAGTCAGGGCTAATCTCGGAGAGCTAGCAGACGTCCAGGATCTCTTCCAAGCAGCCAATGTTGATATGCAAGTTTAGACAGCATGTGTTTGAAGAGCCTCATGGCTGGGTCCAATCCTATCCATACCCACTATTCACATTTTGCACCAGGGATCTTGAGCCAGCAATGGTTACTTTCCCTATCCAGGCAGCACTGAACCAATCTTAGTGTCCCAACCACCAATCTGGCAGAGACAGTCCGAGTTCAGAGCCCAATCAAACATTGCCTTTACCCCACTGAGCTAGAAAGAGACTCCTCCCTCCTCATATGTTTGCCACCTTTCCACAAGATATTAGAAAATGATTACAAATTGGACAGGGAGAGGCAAAAAAAACCACAAAGACGAGCTGGCATTTAGTCCACCGAATGGTCAACAACATGAAGTATTAGCTCAGTGGGTAGCACCCTCACCTCTGAGTCAGAAAAAATGTGGGTTCAAATCCCAGCCCTAGACTTGAACACAAAAATCTAGGCTGACATTCCAGTGCAGTAGAGGGAGTGCTGTACTATCGGATGGGATGTTAAAACCGAGGCCTTGTCCGCTCTCTCAGGTGGATATGAAAGATCCCATGCTGCTATTTTGAAGAGCAGGGGAATCATTGCTGGTGTCTTCACCAATATTTATCCCTCAGTGAACATCACAAACAGATTATCTGGTCATTATCATATTGCTCTTTATGGGAGCTTGCTGCATGCAAATTGGCAACGGTGACTACACTTCAAGAGTACTTAATTGGTTGTAAAGGTGGTTATGAAAGGCGCTATAAAAATACACATCTTTAGTTTCTCTCTCCATAGACGCTGCCTGACCTGCTAAGTATTTCCAGCATTTTCGGTTTATATTTGGCACTTAATCTGTGGCTAGCCTGATCCCAAGGTGCTTAACGCTATCGTTAGGAATAAACAATTGTTTAATTCCCCAAAGTCATCACACTTCACCTTAGTAGCACAAAAATTCACGCCAAGGATACAAGATGAGTCACAGGACACATTTCAGATCACAAGACTAATTTGATCATTCATACATGACAAAGTCCTTTTTATGTTTATATCAGATTAGATAAAGACAATAAAAGGTGAGACATAAGGTTTAATTTTAAAATGGCAATTTGACTTGCGCTTTTGCCATAAATGCCAACCATTCAAGTGACCTCTTCATTAAATATTATTCCTTCCGTGTCATATAAATGCAATTTTTTTTCCAAAGGGAGGTCAGCGACAAATATATGAAAGAATACTAAAATATACAATTTCTTTGCACAAACTGTATGAACCCAAGAGTTTCTCACAGGGGTAGGAAGGGGTTAATAACACAGCAATGGGATTTTGACCTCAGCTGCTGCAGTGGACAATAGGCTTGTGTTTGCATTGTATGATCTGACTGATAGAGAACAGAGGGTTTGGTGATTCAGAACTCTCGCCGTCTGCCATGTGATTGAGCCTTTGTGCCGCACAGAGGCTGCAGAATAGAGCCTGCGAGAGACTATTCCTTTTGTGGGACCATTTCCCAAACAGAGCTAGACCAGGTTGGAACATTGATCAACCCCGTGAGAAGCGTACGAGATTACAACCTTCCTTCGTGTCTGATGACACACGTGTGTCAGCCGTGGCTTAGTGGCACTCCCCAGAAGCTGTGGGTTCAAGTCTCACTCTAGAAACTAGAGCATAAAATCTAGACTGGCAGTTCAGCGCAATACTGAGGGAGTGTTGCTCTGTCGTATGCGACAACTTTCGGATGAAGTTAAACCCAGGCCTCATCTGCCCTCTCAGGTGGACGTAAAAGATCCCACTGTACTATTTCGAAGAGTAGGGAAATTCTCCTGTGTGTCCTGGCCAATATTAATCCCTCAACCAACATTACTAAAATAACAAGATTTATTTGGTCATCATCATATTGCTGTTTATGGGAGCTTGCTATGTGCAATTTTGGTTGCTGTTTCCGATATTTCCAGTGACTACAAAGCTGTAAAGCGTTTTGGGACGTCCTGAGGTTGTGATCATCATAGGCAGACCCTCGGAATCGAGGAAGACTTTCTTCCACTCTTAAAATGAGTCCTTAGGTGGCTGAACAGTCCAATACAAGAGCCACAGTCCCTGTCACAGGTGGAAGATAGTCGTTGAGGGAAAGGGTAGGTGGGACAGGTTTGCCACACGCTCTTTCCACTGCCTGCGCTTGATTTCTGCACGCTCTCGGCAATGAGACTCGAGGTGAACAGCACCCTCCCGAATGCACTTCCTCCACTTTGGCCAGAGACTCCCAGGTGTCAGTGGGGATGTTGCACTTTTTCAGGGAGGCTTCAAGGGTGCTCCGGTAATGTTTCCTCTGCCCTCCTTTGGCTTGTTTGCCATGGAGTTCCGAGTAGAACGCTTGCTTTGGGAGTCTTGTGTCAGGCACGCGAATGATGTGGCCTGCCCAGCAGAGCTGATCAAATGTGGTCAGTGCTTCAATGCTGGGGATGTTGGCTTGGTCGAGAATGCTACTGTTGGTGCGTCTGTCCTCCCAGGGGATTTGTAGGATCTTGCGGCGGCATCGTTGGTGATATTTCTGCAGCGACTTGAGGTGTGTACTGTACATGGTTCATGTCTCTGAGCCATAGAGGAGGGCAGATATTACTACAGCCCTGTAGACGCTGTGAAAAGCTTTATAGGAATGCAAATCTTTCTTTCATGGACAGCAGTGAAATTTCTGGGGCCAGTTTAAGGAACTTCAGTCATCTGACTCACTGAAAGCCAAATGAGTCACATTAGGCTTTATCAAACTACCCCACTTAATTCTGAAACGTGACCACGCCATCCAGTTTTGCAGTCATCACCTAAAATGTGGTTATCTGCTCACTACAGCTGCTGTGGATGTACAGCTATGTTGACAGCAGTTTCAACCCGAAACCTCCGGCAGCAGTCAGTTTGCTTCAATAATCCAATGGCGATCCTCCGCAGAAGCTGGGGGGGGGGGGGGGGGGGGGGGAAGTTGGAGCTTTCAAAACTGTGAGCGATAGTTTTCTTCATCGTACTCCAGTGCAGTGCTGAGGGAGCACTGCACTGGCAAAGTGTCAGCTTTCTAATGAGACTTTAAACTGAGGCCCCGTCTGCTCTCTCAGGTGGACGTATTTCAAAACAAAGGGCGTTATCCCTCATGTCCTGGCCAAGATTTATCCCTCAATCAACATAACAAAAACAAGATTATCTGGTCATTATCACATTGCTGTTTGGGAGCTTGCTGTACACAAGTTGGCTGCCACATTACAACAGTGACAACACTCCAAAAAGTACTTCATTGGCTGTAAAGCGTTTTGAAACATCTGGTGGTCATGGAAGGCACTACATAAATGCAAGTCTTTCTTTTTATAGCAAATTGGTTATTTTTCTGCTCTTCAAGCAACATGCTTTCGCACTGCTAATGGTCTTCCATTTCTCCTTCAGATACATTTTCTCCCATTCCCCTAATAGCTCTCCTGACTCTTCCATACCCTTTCCTTGGCTCAGTAAAGAAAGTCAAGAAAATACAATTCCAACATGAAGGCCTGCGCTAATCAATAGCACACAGGGTAAAAGTCCACGACTAACAGTCAAATAACTGAGTTCATGTCCAATTATCCAACCATTGAATATGAAACATGCTCTATTTGTAGGCACTAAGCATGGGATGTGTACGTGCAAGAGTAGGGTAGACTGGATCGTGGAATATGCAAGATAGGTTAAAGGGTTAATCAAGTGTGTCAGCAGAATAAGTATCGGCTCAACATGGGATATCTTGTGTCACTGAAGGCATGTTAGATACATGGAAGATATGAAACACTAGTTTTGCTGGACATCTGCGTTAACATAAACATCTGTTCTCACCACAATCATGTTGCCGCTTTGGATACCATTTAAAAATGGTAACCTTCCTGGTACAATACAATAGTGAGCTTATTGCAGTCAAGGTATCAACCACGATATGGAAAATAAGTTTGGGTAGAGATGCTGGCTAGCTGATACAGATTCAATTTGCTTACATGGCCATTCTGAATTTACATACACTACCAATGGAAATATTTGTAGTTGAATTGCCCATCTCCCAATAAGTTTCCCTGCTGAGTTATTCCAGTCATGTTAGGTAACCTATTAAGAAAAAAACCTGCATTTAAACAGCACCTTTCATGACCTCAGGATATCCCAAAGTGTTTTAGAGCCAATGCATCACTTTTTGAAGTGTAGTCACTGTTACAATGTAGCGGCCAATTTGCGCACAGCTAGCTCCCACAAATAGCAATGTGATAATTACCAGTTATAAATATTGGCCAGGACACCAAGGATCACTACCCTGCTCTTCTTCGAAATAATGCCATGTGATCTTTAACGTCCACTCGGGAGGGCAGACGGGGCCCTCGCTTTAACATCCCATTTGAGAGACGGCACCTCCGGCAATGCAGCATTCGCTCAGCACCACAGTGGAATGCCAGCCTAGATTTTTGTGCTCCAGTCTCTGGAGTGGGACTTGAACCTGCTTCAAGTGGGAACACCCTGGAAGGCATCTCTGGCAGGCTGCCGCAGCTCCATGCAGGAACCAGACAGGCCTAGCGCTCTACAGTAAAGTGGAAATTCTATACTTGTTCAAACTTGTGTAGGTCCATCACTTCGGAATGAAATATTGGAATAAACTCGAGGATCTGCAACAATGCAGCTCACCTACTGTGTAAAGTGAAACAATAACTTGACATGCTTCAGACTGATATTTTATTTGTAATCTAATAGTATTGGGTTATTCAGTGCTTAATGCACAACGATAGGTCTCAAAATTTGCACCATTTAGTATCTGACATATTAGCACAATAGTTTCATGGGGGATTATAAATTACAAATTCTTTTTACAGCCCCGTTTATCCATATTTGACGTAAATTAACAGAATCAATTTTAATTTTCTTTACATGGTCTACAAGTCTGCATCAAAATTATACAAAAAAATATAATTGGTTGCTCGATAAATAAAATCTATAAATTGACAACACATGGTGCAAAATTAATTCCGTCTGTTGCAAAACAGGCTCCAAAAAGGCCACATAACTCAGTATTTGCACACAATGCAAGGTGGAGAGAGATGAGAGGTTGCATCTGAGGAAGTGAACACGTGATAGAAAGACAGACACTGAAAATGGATTTGCAACACTGCACTTTTTGAAACATAAAACTGCCAGTCATTTTGACTTCTAATCGCCAATTCTGTCCTCAAATTTGCGAAAGGCATTTACTTGCCCTCTCATTTTTCAGTTAGGAGGGGCTCGGCAGACGGTGACACAGATTTCACGCTAGGACATGTCAACCAACACCACAGCGCCAAGTGGACAACGTGCATACCGGCCCGCAAGGCGTGCTGTCTCAGCTTGCGTCAACCCTCCAGCCCCACGGGTTCTGGCAGTCTGAGTATCTGTATCTGCGACCGTAGGCAAGAGGCAGTTTCTCCGATAATGGCTCTCGTCAATCAGCCAGCAGAAGTGCCCTGCTGCAGGGTCAGGCAATGTTGGCAAGTCTTTCGGCATCTTTGAGACAGAATTACTCCACCACCAAGCTGTGCTCCTTTCAAATACCAAAGTTCAACCTGCAAGTGCCACTGAGATCGCTAGGTGCAACTAGATTCAGATTTAACAATTCTTAAATCGCCGCGGGCTCGACAGATTATCAGACTGAGAAACTAATGCTGTTTGCACAGATCTGCCCTTGTGGCATTTCAGTAAGCTAAAAGGTAGATGAGCTTTAAAAACTCCAACTAAGCTCGTTAATTTGCTGAATAAAAGTGGATCACATTTAAAATAATGTTTAGCATCAGCATGGGGGGAAGAAATTGTTGAATAGTGGTGGTTATGTGGCCCTATTTGAGGGATGAGTCAGGCAACCAATGCCATAACCCCAGATGACCAAGTGTAGAGAGATTTGGACCTACTCCTCTACTTTGCAGAATAAATTAAAAATGGCATCAAGGTCAGTGGAGGCAGCATTCGATTTTGACGCCAAGCATCATTTCTGGGTTTTATTTCCAAGTGCGGATTCTAATCTCAGTTAGATCACAGATCGACTTCAACAGGACTAACTAAAGTCCAACGCCTTGGAGTCCTCTAAACCACGATCCAGGATCAGTTAACACCCTCCCAATCCCAAACAAATTGAAACAGAAATCACTAACCCCATGCCAATTGGTGCTTCATTCCAATTTTGAAGTGTTACAATTGAGTGAGCGAGCAGATATCTATACAGTGTCTCATTAAAAAACACAAGAATAAATCCCACTGAGCTCATCTCAAAGAGCCAGGTGCTTAATTTGCCCAAAGCACACATTTAAAAATAAAACTCTGAAATACAACAGCAACTGACCCAATACAGCTTGGCTCACAAAGATTTGGAAAGGTTTAAAACAGACTTGAATTCTAGATGTGACCATCTATACAGCACTCATTGCATATCTAAAACCAATTAGCTGCGGCAAAAATAATTTACATTTCAAGAAAGCTAAAAGCTACTAACTATACCTTAAAACAACGCTCCGATTCCATAATAATGTGTGCAGAATGGTGATCACACGCAATGTTACTTTGCAGTCACCAACAGATTTGCAATGCATCACAGTTGGGTTATTCTCTTGCCCGAGAGGGTTGGGAGGAATTTTCCAATGTGCTTTTCTGAAATGGGAGAGTGTTCTTTTTTTATGCGTCCCTTGGGCTGAACCCGACACACAACTCTGGTCCAACACGATGTGGCTGAGTTGCAAGTTTAGCAATTTGATGATGCAAAGCTGAATGCTACATGTTGGAATAGGTGCGCAGTAGGCTTCTGCGCAGCTTCCGGTGCATTGGCAGCAGTCACTCCGCAAACTAAAACTAGTGGCCAGGTTTAAAAGGAGAAAAAAAAGTGAACGACTTGGAATTTTCCAATGTAATCGCCCCAATCAGATTGGGAACAGGAACCAGAAAATGATTCTAACTCTTCTTTGATTCCAGTCATTTTTGAATTAAATTTAAAATGATGACTGGTCCCTGTCTCACGCTGCAAAATGTGTGTTCAAAACAGCAGCTTCTGAGGGCCTTATGCAAAGGGGGGGGGGGGGGGGGTCTCAGTCCCAAGACCGTATACCCCAGCTCAATGCTGGCAAGGCAGGCACCAGCATTCCCTTTGTGCTGCTATATACTGGGCGCCACTGAAACAACAAATCATTCCTTTTTTAAAATGGCAAAAGAACCAGGGGAGATTTATTTATTTTTTTATAAACTCAGCGAGTGATGATGATCTGGAATTCAATGGCTGGTGGAAGCAGATTCAATGTTGGATAGTTCTTTCAGAGAGCAGGTAGGGGCAAGTTGGGTCAAACGGCCTCCTTCTGCGCTGTACCTGCAGGAAGCAAGGAGAAATTCCTCCTGGACTCCCTAAAGGAATCAAAACGTGCAAATAATCCCACTGTAGTGCATTGGAAAGCTGTTCAACACAGGAGTCTGTGACCCCGTTTAATAAAATCGCACCAGGATACCTGGCGCTAACAAACGGATGACAGAATTGGTTCCAACAAGTTGTGCACATATCCACTTCAGCAGCGGAGCTAAATTAACAGTTCCCTCTTCTCCCAACATTACAAGAGCTAGCAAAACTACAGATTGAAGAGCTAAACAACACCTCAGAGGACATTCAAAAAACAGAGGGGCAGAGCATTGGTGCAATTCATTTCCTTCATATTGACACAGTTGAGATCTGAAACTAGGCTGTGTCACCAAATCAAATTAAGTCAATGAAACATTTGAGGAACTCTTGTCATATTGTAGTCAGGCTGAAAGATGGGATAAATCTTAAAATCAAACCATCTCAACAGAGGGACAAAAAAGATCTTGGATACAGGGAGTGGAACTCAGCAGGAAATTAAATGCAACCATGGAAATTTGAAAGTCTACAAACAAGGTTTAAAGGAATACTGCAGGACAACCCCTTCTTTATGGAATCCATTATAAACCTTATTTGAAAAAATATATAGATTTTCAGTTGTTTCTTTTTGTAGGCTGGCCTATAAATAAGCTGCTGTTTCAAAGCCTGAACTGTTCAAACACGCATTGGTCCTCGGCTTAGATTCCAGCACCTGCTGTTGCTCATTGCCTGGGTGTAGCTGTGGTGGTCGCCTGGGTGTAGCTGTGGTGGTCAGTCCTCATAGATCCACAATTCAGTCGCCCTGCACAGCAAGGTTAAACTTTATCTCAAAAATAAGCTTTCTTGGGGGTGGGGGGAGGGAAATGGAGCAGGGTTACTTTGAGACTTTGTCCAGCAGTATTCCTTAAACATCTGCGATTTTTCAGATTGAGGCTCAGACGGATTATATGATCCGAGTTTCAAAAGCTTTTAATATTGGGTAAATTACCAAATGCAATTTTCAAGTTAAGTTATTCCCCCTCCCTCAATTTCTTTGCCTTTACAACGTGCCTTAGCCTCACTACAGAAGAGTGCCAGAGTGAATCAGAGTTAATTCCTCCATTTGCCACATGTAATTACATTTCCTTTTATGTCCAAAGTAGGAGTGACTCCAGAGACACACATAATTTTTTAACACCATCAGTCGGGGCTGGGTTTGAACCCTGGCCCCAGAGGTGAAAGGGCAGAAAGCTAAGCACTGCATCACCCAAGTGCCATACTACTGAAGATTTGAGGAACTAGTAGAACAGATCTGTTTCACCTCAGCAAACCACAAATATGTCTAGGTGGGTCACGCAGTGATCATGGCAACAATTTTAGACAAACCATCCTTTGCACACCGCTAAATTAAACATCAAAAAATGAAATAAATCATCTCATCATCAGACCAGATCACAATTAAATCTAGTACTGACAATCCTACCTAGCACCATTTGGATTCCTTGGATGACATTCCTCTCTAACTGCAATTGGTGCCATTTCTTCCTAATGTGCTGCTTTCTGTTAATAGCGGGTCTCGCAGCAGCCATGCAAGGTACTCACGCCCTACCCCTAATCCGCTCGTTAATAAGGTGACACTGCACCGTTCCAACAACATTGTACAGATTAATGTGCAAACAGGCTGCCTATGATTAAGAAAAAAGGATGCGTCCTGCTTTCCAATAACTGTGCGCCCTGGGAGAACATTAGCTGCCCAGCCGCATTCTTTGCAGCACAGTCCATCGGTGTTCAAAGGTAAAACAATAGCCGATATCTTCCTCAGTCTCTCGGATTCGCTTCTGGAACCGGAAGCGATCCCGGGCATACTCTTCCCAAGGACCTTTACGGATTTCGTCGCTGCTCACGTAATACTCAGTGACGTGCTCATCAAAGGCAACCTAAATGCAAGGAGAAAGGGGAAAAAAAGCAGTCGCTTTAGCAGTTATAAAACATTTAATGCTAAAATAATAGCAGTAGCAGAGACAGTGAAAGATCATTTCCAGTACAACATTCCCATAGTACATCATCAACTCACGTTAAGAGGTGTACATGCAGTATCTATCTAGAGATATCAGTCCAACATTAAGCAAACAATTCAGACAACAGAATCGAAATCAGGAAATCACCTCTCTACAGAGCGGCTGAAGTCATTCCTGAAAGAGGCAGCCAAGATGGGTTTCGTAAAAGCAAAATCCAGAATTTAAACTGGCTTTAATTCAACAACTCATATTTGCATTCAGGAACTTTAGATATCAAAATAAACCACGCTTGGAAACTTTGTTCTATAAGAATTATAAATCCCACAATTGGCTTGCATGAAACAGTTCAATGTTCCCTAGTTTATATCCTGAAGAAAACAGCATTGAGATCTTGCAACCCAGCTACAATGAAAAGACAGAGCCCAATTGGAGACTCGGTTGGGCAGTTAATATTATCTTACTTAATAAAACATTACTGAAAGAATACCAGCACTTTGCTGTCAGCAATGCAATTCTTATTCATTCTTAAGCAACATCCCATTTGAAATCAAGTTCCCTCCCTTTACATGAGAGTCATTTCAAACAAAGGCTCCACTGTATTATGATAAAGTAGTTTGTTCAATAGTGCGTTCAATATTGATTATAGCAAACTTATTACTGCGTGGTTACAGCACTCAGATAAAACCGCATCAAATGAAATCGCAGTTTGTCACAGACACCAACATGACAATATAATGTTAGCTGTGGCTCAGTGGGTAGCACACTCGCCTGAGTCAGAAGGTTGTGAGTTCAAGTCCCACTCCAGGGACTTGAGCACATGAATCTAGGCTGACACTCCAGTGCAGTGCTGAGGGAGTGCTGCACTGTCGGAGGTGCCGTCTTTCGGATGAGACGTTAAACACAGGCCCTGTCTGCTCTCTCAGGTGGATGTAAAAAATTCAATGGCACTATTTTGAAGAGCAGGGGAGTTCTCCCCGGTAGTGTGGGTGTAAGCATGCCGATTACTGGCAGATTAAATTTTATATAGAAAAGTGCAAAGAACTGCACAAGAAACAGTGGGTTACACAAGCACTCCATGAATGGTGACCAAACAATAACGAGAAAGCTGAAAGAGATCACGGGTTTTCGTAGACTCCATGAAAATGGCAAAATTTGCAAAGGATACCAAGCTCGTGAAGGTGGTCGGTGCCACAGCTAACTAGAATAAGCCACAGGAGGATTGGAATATAGTCGGGAATTGGGCAGACAGGTGGCAGATGAAATCCAATGTTGAGAAATACAAAGTGTTTCACATGGGGACAGAAAGATCCAGAAAGGGACCATTACTTAAATGGAAGAAAAATGTGCATGGAAAATGAATCAGCTCTGACAGAGCACCCGACAGACAATAAATTGAAGCTGTCGTATCGATGCTTGGTGGCAGCGAGTAAAGCAAAATCCGATGTAGTAAAAGGTCAATATTGAGCCGGAACAGTGAGCTAATCCTACCACTGTATAAATCACTGCCGCGGCTGCAATTAGAATATAGTGTACAGTTCGGGTCGCCACAGTACAAAAATCTTGCAGCTATTGAAAGGTTTGAGAACAACCAGAATGATTGAGGGATGGAAGAATTGTGTAAATTGGGGGTGCTCGCACTGGAAATGAGTTGAGAGATATGATTTTAGGATTCTAAAGGAACTGGATAGTGTAGGCCACGACAAGTCAATTGATCTTGTCCAGAACTGCAGAACCAGAGGACACGGCCTGCCCTTGAAGGTGAGTAAATTCAAAACTAATCTGCGGGAGTATTATTTCAGTGAGCGAGTGGTCAATCTATGGAGCTCCCTAGGGAGATGGTGGAAGCAGACAGCATTGACGCAGTCAAATGCAAATTAGAATTCTGAGAGAACGTAACTAACTTTTCAGAATACAGCGCATCTGTTTTTTGAGACATGACATGTGGTGAGCGTAGCATGCTGGGGCAGAACATGGTTCCCAAAGCTCTCCATCACTGGAGATTTTCCTCGCCTCATGTCTGGGTCTGTTGTAGACTCATTGAGATTGGTTGCTGCGATCAGTCAACAACTCCACAATCGGTGTATCGTGTGACCAACAGGATGGCAACGGTGAACTAGATGGACCGTGGTCTTTTTTTCGTCTAGCAATTTCTATGTAACAAGTCTAATCATTCTGGTGGGTCGTTTCTATCTTGGGCGAGTGGTTGGAGTTTTGTTGGCAGTAGTGCTGGTGATTGCTGTTTGCGTGCGTCCATGACCGCTCCATTCTCTCCGCAACCCCCCCCCCAACCCCGCCCACATATAGATTATGCAGGAGGCTCATTACATTCATATACATTCAAGTCCAGAAAAAAAAAGTTTGCATTACATTTGTGGTTCAGTTGTGAGGCAAGTACATTCGACTGGTGAGATACATATTGATACGTTCTACATACTGGGGATTGGTAACCAGTGTATAAGGACAAGCTAGTTCCAGAACTGCTGGATGGTGTCCAGCAGTCTGGTGGCGGTGCGGTGCCCAGTGCTGGCAGTGAAACCCGGTTGGCTCAAGTTGCCTGCTCTTGGGGCTGTTGCCATTGCTCCTAGCGTCAGACAGGTTCACAGATGCCTGTAACCTCCCTGTCCTTTCTTTGCACCCTGGGTCACTGCTGCTCCCCAAGGAGCTGTCATCTAGCAGTGCACAGGGAACTGCTGACTCGCTTGCCTGGGCGTTGTTTGGTTTGGGATCCTGACTGGTCCCGGCCCCCTTTGAGAGAACTGTTGCGGGTGACTCTGTTCCCGGGTATGGACTTGGTGGCGATGAGGCCTGGGCCTTAGCACAGTTTGCTTGTGGCGGTTGGTGCCATCGGGTGCCTGAGAGGTGGAGCCGATCAGGGGCAGGGTATCGATACCAGTGCCGTTGCCCTCCTGAGATTGCTTGCTCTGCAGCTCGTATGTATTGGCTGCTTATGGCCACACTCCATGGTGCATAACTCTGGTCCCCAGGACGCAGGCTACTACACTGGGTAGCTCGCTGGGCCTGTGTGCTCCCGATGGGTGTCTGCCTGCTGCATTGACTGAGTGCAGCTGAAATCCTACATCGCATAACGTTTCATTACTCATTGTAAATAACCTGTAGCTCCGATTACGATCGTGCGCCTTTTCTTTGCTTATTGCATGTACACAATTCAGATAATCAATTGCACATTTTACAAAGGCTGTATTTTAAAGCTCAATACTGGTATCAGCCAAAGCAAGTCTAATCCACTACACAATCCCATAACAAGCTAGGATTTAATCACATAATTTTGAATTGAAATAAAGCAAGAAAACATCTCCAGAGCGATAGTGCCTCAGAAGTTCTCCCTGCTGAATGGCAAATAAAATTCTACCACAGATGGAATTTAAATGGATGAGAAAGAACATCAAATCATTAGTTCTTCACACACAGCAGTCATTACATGGCATGAACTCTCAGGTAAGGTAATGAGGACAAAAACTGGAGCAAATCAAATTAATCCCATTTGATTGCCACAATGGGAAGAATGCAAATGATTTCTTAATGGATGAGCCAAGATGGGTCGTCTGGCCTTCCTCATCCAGATTTATCTTGTTACACCCCATCAAAAAAAGCCTTCCCGCCTGACACAAATACATACACATGATACAGTACTGGGGAACTGATAAAAAGATAATGCATTATACTGGCTTATTTTCCTTTTGTTCCTTTTCAGAAATTAATATTTAAACATTTAGCAAATTCATTATATACACAAGGATCTTAGCAAGGTACAAAACTACACAAGCCCGCAGGGCAAGCAAAAGGATGCTGCACTGGAGAAGCAAGCTAAGTTGCTTTGCAGAGTTTAAAATTGCACATCAGGATCCCACTGTACAAGGGATGCAATGTTTCTCATGATTACAAAAGCCCTCCATAGCATTTGGACAGGCCCATCTTGTCATCCCATCACACACACTCACTCACTCAAATCCACTCCACTGGAACAGCTTCCATGAAAGGGGCAGAAGAGCAGGGACTGAAGCTTTGCCTTTATGCACCCCTCATAACTTGGATACTACCCTAAAGCAGAGGATTACATTTTTTTTTTAATTCGTTCATGGGATGTGGGCATTGCTGGCAAGGGCTTAACAACAGGCAACTGCAAATTCTGTAATCAAATTCAGACTATCTAAGGCATGCAATTGTACGTGGAGGCAGACCCTAACCCTAAACACCTAGTGCAGCTCTCCCAATGCCTGGTGGATTAAGGCACTTCCCAGCGTAATACTAAACCAGGCAGACCAGAAGGACCCAAGCTTCATTCAGTTTGTTTACAAGACAGTAGATCTCAGTCGGATAACAATTGGGATGACATGGCTGGTCATGAACTGGGAAGGAAGAAAACGTCTGCAATTGGATAATTGTATTGGACAAGAACAGAACCTGGCTTAGCTGTTGAGCTCCCACAAATAGCCTGCTAACACTCACATTATGAGTACCAGAAATCTGTCAATGTCTGTGAATCCATACCCCAGCCAGTCAATGCCTTCAGCAGGGAAGATTGGAAAGCAAAAATCTAATTTCCCAAGATAGAGTGGAATGACAATAACATTAGCTGGTGATGTTTACACTATCAGATTAATGCTAGAATGTAATTTAAGTGTAACAAAGTGGCTCCCTTTACAGTAAAGGGCAGAATTCCCAATAACTAAGAATTGCAACAACCGGTTACCAAATCGCAAAAACTGCAGATTGAGACTTTAAAGAATGAAAATGAGCAGTTAGGGCCCATGAATCTGTGATGTTAAGAGTACTGGAGGGATGCATAATATGGCTTTGCCACTAAATGAAGGGGGTAGAAAGATCTGTGTTTACATATATACCAACGGAAGCCGGATCAAGTTGATAGATGTCAACTATTGGAGTCTCATTTGGTCAGACACTGCTTTTGAATTCCCCTTTCATTAACAAAATTAAAGGGAAAAGACTGGAAACGCACAACATCTGCAAGAGAATGTTCTGGATGTGAGCGTTGATCAGTGCTGGCTCGGATGACGAGTCATATCTTTGTTTCAAATCCTGCCTGACCGGAAATGTTCCAATATTTAAGATTTCCAGCAGTTACAGGTTTTGATTTGATCGTCAGCTCCTCAATTTTTGCACATGATGTAATTATCCCAGATTTCATGCGGCATTAATTGTATTACTGAGACTCCAGTCACCAATACATTCATTCACCCTTTGAATAAATCTGCAGATGGACACTAGCAAGGACAATCAAGTTAATTTACAATTTTTTTTTGCCGTGCATGAACTGCAAATAAGTTAATAAGGAAGTTTAAGAGGATTAAAAAGAGAGGATTATTAGTAGATGGAATTTTCTACCAGGAACAGTGGTGGAAGCAGAATCAATAATAGCTTTTAAAAGGGAAGTGGATAATTATTTGAAAAAGATTTAAAAGGACTGGGGAATGGGGCTGTGGGTAGTTCTTGCAGAGAACTGGTACAGGAACGATGGGGCTCCTACGTAAAATTTGATGATTCCAACACCAATGTTTGTTTTACAGAACCACAGCATGAAGTATCTGTAAATTTCTAATATGTTAAAACCAAAAGAAAAATATAGAAAGGTTTCTGCGGGTAGGTTTATAGGGCTCAATTTTCCCGAATTATGTTTTTTAGCATATCTGAAAAGCTCCGCCCATTTTTGGGGGGCCCGACTACGTCAAAAAAAAGTTGAACGTTTCACCGTTTAACTTGTGAATGTGGCCCGTTGTCCTCAAGCTCTGTGGGTGGAGCCTAAGATATGCACCAAAAAGATAGGGTTGCCAGGGACATACTGCGGGCGGAGGCTGGAAAGTGAAACATACAAGACATTCTAGCCAGCTTACAGCAACCTGCACAGACCTCTTGTAGCTATTTAGTATTTTCATGTTGGAAGCTGCTGCCTTAAGAGTTTTTGTGTCAAAAGTCTATCCTGTAAACTGAATTGGAAAGGCCCCCCTCCTGGTGCCGCTCCTAGCCCAGGACGACTTCCTCCCCGCGCCCCCCCCCCCCCCAACGCCGACGGTGCCGCTCCTAGCCCAGGACGACTTCCTCCCCGCGCCCCCCCCCCCCCCCCAACGCCGACGGTGCCGCTCCTAGCCCAGGCCGAAAGGGTGGACAGACCAGACCAAAAGCCCAAGACTAAAGTGAACTCGATCCATTAGGGACTGAAGACAAAAGGGAGATTGTTACAGTAATGGAGTTGTACAACAGAACCCATAAATAAAAGTGGTTATAATGACCCACTCTCTCCGCCGCTGCTGTTCCGGTCGTGGAACTGGATCTTCTGCGCACATTTTGTTAACTGCCCAGGTTTTTTTTTTAAAAAAAGAGTGGACACATACGCCGTCTTAAGAAAAACCATAGTTAGCCAAACTTGCATAAATAGCCATAATTGGCACAGGTGGCAGGCTATGCCCCCAATGAGGTAACAAGATTGGAGCCTTAAAAAAAACACCCAAGTGAATTACGCAGAAACTTTGGGGAAACAGATTTTAATTTAGCCCCCCCCCCCCCCAAAAATGGTTCATGCCAAAAAAACGGCGCAGATAATTGGGGAAAATTGAGCCCATACATTATTCCCACATTACAACAGTGACTACAAAAGTACTTAATTGGCTGTAAAGCAATTTGAGACATCCAGTGGTTGTGAAAAGTGCTTTATAAATGCAATTATTTTTGTTTAAAACTTACTATTCCCTTTGATTAATAAATCCAACAAGTGTGTGTGTGGGATATTCTCAAGTCCAATTGAATTGCAAACTATTGTGGTGAGTGTTGGGCTAAGAGATTCCGAGGGACTATGATGATGATGACAACTTTGTGTTTGTTCCAGGAGGTTTCGTGTGTATACAGATAATGTCTTTATGTTAATCGCACAATGGTTTTGATG
The DNA here is from genome assembly GCF_044704955.1 of Pristiophorus japonicus. Taxonomy (NCBI): domain Eukaryota; kingdom Metazoa; phylum Chordata; class Chondrichthyes; family Pristiophoridae; genus Pristiophorus; species Pristiophorus japonicus. The sequence continues at coordinate 119,397,362 of NC_091993.1, forward strand.
GTCCATGGGCTCCGGAATCAGGGGTCTCGGGGCACAGCTTTAAGAGGAGAATGATGGGAAAATAAGTAAAGTAAGCTAAATGTAAGACACAAGGCAGATTAAAAGAATGCCTTAGGCAAAAGGGAAGGATCCACAGGTACAGCCTGAGAAAAGCCTGTGGAGTGATCTTCACCGATTGTGTAGAGAACCCAGCTGCCAAACGTATTACAATTAAATAAACAAGGCAGTTAGGAAAAGCTTGGCAGCAGAGACATGCACAGGCAGAAAGATCAATAAAACAACTTGTGATAAGAATGGGAGGGAGACTTTCATTGTGCAGGGAAACCAGTTAATAGACCCCTGATTACGGGGCCACGGACCATCAAAACCATTGTGTGATTAAAGACATTATCTGTATGCACACGAAACCTCCTGAAACAATATCATAGTCCCTCGGAATCAAGGAAGACTTGCTTCCACTCTAAACACGAGTCCTTAGGTGGCTGAACAGTCCAATACGAGAACCACAATCCCTGCCACAGGTGGGACAGATAGTCGTTGAGGGAAAGGGTGGGTGGGGGGTCTGGTTTGCCGCATGCTCTTTCCGCTGCCTGCGCTGGATTTCTGCATGCTCTCGGCGACGAGACTCGAGGTACTCAGCGCCCTCCCGGATGCACTTCCTCCACTTAAGGCGGCCTTTGGCCAGGGACTCCCAGGCATCAGTGGGGATTTACACTTTATCAGGGAGGCTTTGAGCATTTCCTTATAACGTTTCCTCTGCCTACCTTTGGCTCGTTTGCCGTGAAAGAGTTTAGAGTAGAGTGCTTGTTTTGGGAGTCTTGTGTCTGGCATACGAACAATGTGGCCTGCCCAGTGGAGCTGATCAAGTGTGGTCAGTGCTTCAATGCTGGGAATGTTGGCCTGGTCAAGGATGCCAACCTTGGTGCATCTGTCCTCCTAGGGGATTTGAAGATTTTGGAGACATTGCTGGTGGTATTTCTCCAGCGACTTGAGGTGTCTACTGTACATGGCCCACATCTGAGCCATACAGTAGGGCTCACTGTATTAGGTCAATATAAGCCCTATATAGCTGGTAGTAGAATTGTATTTGATTGAGAAGGTGGGAAGACACATCTACACCTCTCCCGGGCACGTGCTCGAGAAATAAAGACCTGATGTTGAATTAAGACTTACCTGACTCGGCTCATTAGAAGAACCAGAGGTGGTCTTGGTTGAAAAGCAACTGAGACAACGCGGGTGCATTTCACCCGGAAGTGTTACCTCAACAGTGAGTAACAAAACATACTGCAACATCAGTGCAAGTCACATTATACACATTCAGGCCACCCAACTCGAACTACATGGAAACATAGAAAGTAGGTGCAGGAGGAGGTCATTCGGCCCTTCGAGTCTGCACCACCATTCAATATGATCATGGCTGATCATGCAACTTCAGTACCCCATTCCTGCTTTCTCTCCATACCCCTTGAACCCTTCAGCCGTAAGGGCCACATCTAACTCCCTTTTGAATATATCTAACGAACTGGCCTCAACAACTTTCTGTGGTAGAGAATTCCACAGGTTCTCTGAGTGAAGAGGTTTCTCATCTCAGTCCTAAATGGCTTACCCCTTATCCTTAGACTGTGACCCCTGGTTCTGAACTTCCCCAACATCGGGACCATTCTTCCTTCATCTAACCAGTCCAATCCCGTCAGAATTTGCTAAGTTTCTATGAAATCCCCTCTCATTCTTCTAAATTCCAGTGAATATAAGCCTAGTCGATCCAGTCTTTCTTCATATGTCAGTCCTACCATCCCGGAAATCAGTCTGGTGAACCTTCGCTGCACTCCCTCGATAGCAAGAACGTCCTTTCTCAGATTAGGAGACCAAAACTGCACACAATACTCAAGGTGTGGTCTCACCAAGGCCTTGTACAACTGCAGTAAGACCTCCCTGCTCCTATACTCAAATCCCTCGCGATGAAGGCCAGCATGCCATTTGCCTTCTTTACTGCCTGCTGTACCTGCATGCCTACCTTCAATGACTGATGTACCATGACACCCAGGACTCGTTGCACCTCCCCTTTTACTAATCTATCACCAGTCAGATAATAATCTGCCTTCCTGTTTTTGCAACCAAAGTGGATAACCTCACATTTATCTACATTAAACTGCATCTGCCACGCATTTGCCCATTCACCTAACCTGTCCTCCTCGCAGCTCGCACTGCCACCAGCTTAATGTCATCTGCAAACTTGGGAGATATTACATTCAATTCCTTCGTCTAAATCATTAATGTATATTGTAAAATAGCTGGGGTCCCAGCACTGAAACCTGCAGCACCCCACTAGTCACTGCCTGCCATTCTGAAAAGGACACGTTTATGCCCACTCTTTGCTTCCTGTCTACCAACCAGTTCCCTATCTATGTCCCCCAATACCATGTGCCTTAATTTTGCACACTAATCTCTTGTATGGGACCTTGTCAAAAGCTTTTTGAAAGTCCAAATATACCACATCCACTGGTTCTCCCTTATCCACAATACTAGTTACATCCTCAAAAAATTCTAGAAGATTTGTTAAGCATGATTTCCCTTTCATAAATCCATGCTAACTTGGACCGATCCTGTCACTGCTTTACAAATGCGCTGCTGTTACATCTTTAATAATTGATTCCAACATTTTCCCCACCACCGATGTCAGGCTAACCGGTCTATAATTCCCTGTTTTCTCTCTCCCTCCTTTAAAAAAAAATGGGGTTACATAAGCTACCCTCCAATCCATAGGAACTGAACCTGAGTCTTTAGAATGTTGGGAAATGACTACCAATGCAGCCACTATTTCTAGGGCTACTTCCTTACGTACTCTGGGATGCAGCCCATCAGGCCCTGGGGATTTATCAGTCCCTTCAATTTCCCCAACACCATTTCCTGACTAATAAGGATTTCCCTCAGTTCCCCCTTCTCGCTAGACCCTTGGTCCCCTAGTATTTTCGGGAGGTTATTCGTGTCTTCCTTAGTGAAGACAGAACCAAAGTATTTGTTCAATTGGTCTGCCATTTCCTTGTTCCCCATTATGGGGCCCAAGTTTCAGCCTCAGTTGCTCCTGATTTTTTGGAGCAACTGGTGTAGAACGGAGTATCTTAAAAATTCAAATTCTCGGCATTTAGTTTGCTCCAGTTCTAATCAGTTAGAACAGTTTCACTTTGGAACAGAATTTTTTCCAAAAGGGGGCGTGTCCAGCCACTTACGCCTGTTTTCAAAGTTTCGGCAGTGAAAACTTACTCCAAACTAACTTAGAATGGAATAAGTGAAGATTTTTGTACGCTCGAAAAAACCTTGTCTACACTTTAGAAAATCAGACGTAGGTTACAAATCAGGCGTAGGGAATGGGGGGGGGGGGGGGAAAGAGGGGGGTTTAAAGGGAAGTTTACAAACATTAAACACTTCAGTTTTACAAATAAAGAGTCCTCCTCTGCTGAATTCTAAATTTCTCCCAGTCCTCAGGTTTGCTGCTTTTTATGGCCAATTTATATGCCTCTTCCTTGGATTTAACACTTTCCCTTATTTCCCTTGTTAGCCACGGTTGAGCCACCTTCCCTTTTTTATTCTTACGCCACATAGGGATGTGCAATTGTTGTAGTTCATCCATGTGATATTTAAATGTCTGCCATTGCCTATCCACCGTCAACCCTTTAAGTATCATTCTCCAACCTATCCAAGCCAATTCACGTCTCACACCATCAAAGTTTCCTTTCTTTAAGTTCAAGACCCTAGTCTCCGAATTTGCCTATCTACCGTCAACCCTTTAAGCATCATTTGCCAGTCTATCCTAGCCAATTCATGTCTCACACCATCGAAGTTACCTTTCTTTAAGTTCAGGACCCTAGTCTCTGAATTAACTGTCACTCTCCACCTTAATGAAGAATTCTACCATATTATGGTCACTCTTCCCCAAGGGGCCCCGCATGACCAAATTGCTAATTAATCCTCTATTGATACACAAGACCCAGTCTAGGATGGCCTGTTCTCTAGTTGGTTCCTCGACATATTGGTCTAGAAAACCATCCCTTATACACTCCAGAAAATCCTCCTCTATAGCATTGCTATCAGTTTGGTTAGCCCAATCAATATGCAGATTAAAGTCACCCATGATAACTGCTGTACCCTATTGTACGAGTCCCTAATTTCCTGTTTAATGCCATCCCCAACCTCCCTAATACTGTTTGGTGGTCTGTACATAACTCCCACTAACGTTTTCTGCCCTTTGGTGTTTCACAGCTCTACCCATGTAGATTCCACATCATCCACGCTAATATCCTTCCTTACTATTGCATTAATCTCCTCTTTAACCAGTAATGCTACCCCACCTCCTTTTCCTTCCTGTGGGTCTGTCCTTCCTGAATATTGAATACCCCTGGATGTTAAGTTCTCAGCCTTGAAAAGATGGTCATGGAGAGCACGAGCTGTCAAAGTCCCCTTTTTCCTTCAAAAGGGGAGAAGACTCACCCACAATAATGACTTTCTACAATTCAAGACTTAAAAAAAAAAAAATTCAACAATTACATTTGCAAGAAATTAGATATATTATGAGGCTGTAAAACGCATGAAATAAATCCAAGGTTATAGATACCGAGCACCAAAGTTTGCATGTTTACAGTTAGAGAGCATTATTTTGTGAAATTAGTGATCCATTAGTCAGAATCCAAACCAGACAAGTAACTTTTCTTCCCCCAGTGAGCTCAAATGTTACCAAAACTGCCAGTAGTGGGTCAAGAACATTGTTCTTTCAGTTTGGGCCTGGGATCAAATTCTGGTGTGGACTGATGGAATGAAAGGAGTCTTTTCACCTCAGTCTACTCACGATGCAGTCTCCTCCACATAGAGACGACCAAACGCAGATTACTTTGTGGAACACTTCTGTTCAGTCCACAATCGTGACCCCGAGCTTCCAGTCGCCTGTCATTTTAATTCTCTGCCCCACTCCCACTCTGACCTCGGCCTCCTATACTGTTCCAATAAATCTCAACGCAAGCTCGAGGAACAGCACCTCATCTTTGGATTAGGCACTTAACAGCCTTCCAGACTTATTGAGTTCAACAATTTCAGCGTATCGCCTCTGCCCCATTTTTCCGGACGGCCGCTGTTGATGATATTCTATTTACCTGCTGAGTATTTCCTGCATTTTCTGTTTTTAAGTCAAGACGTGTCTTTTGCTTTTGAAAATAAAAGGGTAAATATCAAACATGGAACTTCACATTTGACTGACAAGCACTTCCTGAATTCAAACTGGTCCGAAACATCTCCCAAGTACTCATACTGCATTCTTTTAAATTGAGTAACTATTTCACACCATATTACTGCTACATAGAATGTGTATGGAATGAAACCACTCCACCCTCCAATATAACCTTCAGAATCCAAGCATTTTTCATCTTACAGTTGGGCTATAACGTGCACATCATTCTGTTAACATCGCAAAAAAATATCAGAAGTCAAGATCCTGTGAAAGACAGGGCCTCAATTTAGTATATTTTAAAATGGGTGGGAAGCACAGCAAGTTAGGCTCTGTTTCTAATTTAACAGCAGTGTATAAAACTCAAATTACCAAGGAACATGAGTCCAGCTTCCTGGAATTTTAACTGCTTTCACTTACAGTTTCATTATGCAGTTACCATATTACGGGACTTTGCACTGCAATGATGAACATACTGATGATTACATTATAAGTCATGACTACTGTAACAAAGCATTGATCAAGGTGTCCATTTTTTTCTGTCTAACTACTCACATGAAGCACCTTGGGACATTTCACGACGTTAAAGGCTCTACATAAATACAAGTTGTTGTGATACTTGGACAGAATGGGTTAGCAAATGAGAGTCACATCAAGAGGATTCTACTCCTGTTTGCCATACAGATTTGCTGGGGCGGGGCGGAAGGCAAAAAAAAAAATGTTTTTGATGAATGTGAAGTCAGCGCCCCATGTTGATTGCTTTCATAATGATTGGAAAAAATGTAATGGTGCAGCAGGCTGATGTAAAAGGCATTCCATTAAGTGTTATACACAGGCTCTAAAAGGCGAAGAGTCATAATCCTGGAGACGCATTGCACCACCCAATCCGGCAAAAAAAAATGCTGCTCAGTCGCTACAATGGAACACCCCATGCTCCATTGCAGGAGCACCACCCAGCCCAGCAGTGCTTGAAGGTGGACTTACTGCAATGCAAATTAGCTGCAAATGGAATCATGAATCAGCAGTCACCAAAAGTCACACCCTAAATGCTGAGAAACCATTGTACAAAGTGCTCAGATCACATTTTTGGACGCTAAGTAAATCACACCCAGGTCATTCCCAATAAGGGTATGGAAGTGGGTGCACTGGAATAACTTGCACTGACAGGACAGGAATAGTGACAGCCGCATTAAAACCGACCACCAGTGCCAATCTCAGAACAAAATGAATCGGGACTTCACAGAAGGACAAATCTGCAACATGTGGAATCCAAATTGTTTCAAAGACTCAAATATTGAAATTTGGCATTCACAAGAGTGGCAAAATTTTTATCCACAGCTATTGAATCACCCAGGATAATCCTTTGTAAAGCTGAGGACGTGGGATTAAGTGTTCAGAAAAAACAGCCGGGAAAGAAATATAGGAGCAGCCAATGCTCATTCCAGTCTTTGTCTCAAGTTCTTAAAAGCCTACTACTGGTGACGAGTCTTATTTTAAATCAAAATTTTGCTGCAATTCAGACAGGAAAGCACTGACCTGGACAAAAAACCCCAAAAGATCACCTCAAACATTAAACCTAGATGGTAACTCAACATCGGTGTACAAATCACCCGTTAACATTTAGAGAATGGAACTAGAATAGATTGGCAGGCTGTTGGCAGTGATGAACAGGCTGGTTATCATAATCATGTCAACTATAACTGCTGTGCTGTATAAAACATGAAATGTGTGCCGAGAAGGCTAGCATGATGCACTTCTGTTGACAATGGCACTTTGACACCGCAGTAAGAATCTTAGGAGTGGTGAGAGGGCAAGTGCCCAGAAACACAAGGCTGCCAAAACCAGCTATAAACAGCAATAAAAGGAATATTTAATAGAAAATGTCATTCTGAAGACACTCCCCCATAAGACCCTCCACACATGGCGTAACTATCTCTTATCAAAATTGCTTATACAAAGTGCTTTTTTAAAGAACTGTTCACTGGATGTGGGCGTCGCTGTCAAAGCCAGCATTCATTGGTTGCCCCCAATTGCCCTCGAGAAGATGGTGGTGAGCCGCCTTCTTGAACCGCTGCAGTCCGTGAAGTGAAGGTGCTCCCACAGTGCTGTTAAGGAGGGAGTTCCAGAATTTTGACCCAGCGACGATGAAGGAACGACAACATATTTCCAAGTCAGGATGATGTGTGTGACTTGGAGGGGAACTTGCAGGTGGTGGTGTTCCCCTGCACCTGCTGCCCTTCCAGGTGGTAGAGGTCATGGGTGAGGGAGGTGCAATGGTTGTTATTTAATAAGAGTCAACAGAAATTCTAAAATAAGTAGATGAGAACACAGCATTCAACAGTGCAGATTTAGTGGGAATGGCACTAGAACGGAATAAAAAACCAGCCCTGCCAGCGATGCCCATATCTTGAACATTAATAATCAAAAAAAAATTGTGTGTCTAAATTTAAGGCGGTTACTAAGATTGCAGGAAAATGTACCTGTGACTGTCCCTACTCAGTGTGCAAAGCTTTTACATATTGTCTTATTCAGTTTAACATTTTCTGCATACTATTTGGCTTTTCTTCATGAACATTAATTTATTTGCTTACTTGTTTTTCTTTATGGCACTTAAGTAATTTCTCCTTTATATACAAATTATTATTGGTGTTTGAGTTTAATTCTCTCACCTGTCCATTCGTGCCACACAAGTGCTGGGCAATAAGCATCTCCAAGCGAGTCTAACCGCCTGCCCTCGACATTCAATGACATTCCCATCGGCAAATCCCACCTTCCCCCATCAACACCCCAAGGGTCACCATTGACTAGGAATCCAACTGGACCAGCAGCTACTAGAGCCGGTCAGAAGATTGGTATTCTGTAGCGAGTGGCTCACTTGTAGACTCCTCAAAGCATGTCAAGAGTGTGATGGAATACAGTCCACTTATCTGGAAGAGTGCAGATGGACCAAGTGTTACATGCCTCAATTCACAGCCACAGAATTGTGTATAGGTGTGTGGGGGAAGCAGCAGGAAAGGGAAATACCAACCGCAATCAAACTTGATCTTAGGCTTGACTCTATTTTCTGTTTTACAGTAGCTGTACGACATTGAAATGTGCCCTCTATTTGCAGGCTAAATGTTTGAAACTCTAACCCTTTACCCATGAGAACAATCTACACAAATGTCATCTCTATCGAGGACAAAATATTGTATAGTTTTACAGCAAATCTGTATTTCACCAGCAAATCACTTCGTGTGAATAGCATACCATTCAAATGCTAGCAAAAAAAAAATCTATTTGAACAGTAAATATTTATAATCAGCTGCTCAGAATTACTGTCTTACAAAAGTCTACAGATATATCTATAGATTAAAATATTAAAATATATCAAATTTTTCTGTTGACAGCTTTTTCTCTATCTGTTGGGATTTCAACAATTTGCAACAGCAAGCTGACTTTCAACAACACGGTAATGAAGAAAATGTTAAATATATCAGAGCATTCCTGGGTGAACTTCCAGCATTAAAGGAATGCCATGAAGGAGAACAGTATTCAACATATAAGGCAGCCTAAAAGTATTTTCTGCAGATCTCTCCCAACAGCACAAAATGCATTGCTATCTCCCTTTCCCCCACTCAGGCCCACCCCACCCAATTTTCGCCATAAGAAAGGAGCCACTTGGGCAGAGATAGCATTCGGCGGCCTCTCCAGTTATCAATGTTCACTCTAATGCTTTTGTCCTGCGCAGGTGCTTTAAGTGGCTGTGCGGCCCATTCAAATTTTTGCACGTGGGCGGTCTCTATTTTATTTGAAAAGCCGGTGAACAGCCTGCGCGGGACCTCCAGACCGCCGCGCAGCTTAGCAGGAACGCTGAACTCAAGACTGTAGGCTGTGTAATAACTACAGCCGTTAAGTTTCCCAGCATAGATAGCAATTTCAAGTAGGAAATCTGGAAGATTTTTCACTCTCTTACCAGGGATGCAAAGACCGACTGAAGTGCTTCACCCAACACAACCGTGCTTGTGACTGGATGACTTCACACCTGCCATGTGGTTAACTTACCTACCAAGCTATCATCTTTATAATTAAATTTTACCTGATCCTATGCAACAATTCTGTAGAATACATTTTCTCCCAAGGCATTTCTAATATATGCCTAACGTATGAATTGCGTTAAGCACACTGAAATAAATTCAGTGAATTATTAAAAAAATATGAACATATGTTAGCTAAAAGCATATTTCAGCACCACTACACCACCTCATTTACAGTAATGTTCTGTCTGTACAGGCAGATTTGCACAAACATACTGAATTAGTGAAACAAATAGATTAATCAGTACAGCGTCCATTGCCAGTACCTGAAATAAAAATAGAAAATGCTGGAAATACAGGCATCCACAGATGTTGCCTGACCTGCTCAGCATTTCCAGCTTTTTCTGTTATTTCAGATTCACAGCAGCCGCAGTATTTTGCTTTGATACCAGTATCAGTTCAACTGCTTCTCAAACACTAACATTTATGTTAGAGATTCATGCAGTGTTCAAATAATAACTTGTATTTATATAGCACCTTTAATGTAGTGAAACATCCCAAGGAGTATTGAGAGATAAAAATTTGACATTGAGATGCACGAGTAGAAATTAGTGCAGGTGACAAGAGGTATGTTTTAAGGAGTGTCTTGAAGGAGGAAAGGGAGGTAGAGAGGTTTAAGCAGGGAGTTCCAGAGCTTGGGGCCAAGACAGGGCCACCAATGGTTAAGCAACTATAATGAAGGAGGCTCAGGAGGGCAGAATTAGAGGGGGGGCAGAATTAGAGGGAGCGTAGACATCTCAGGGGAGGTTGTGGGGCTGGGGGAAGATTACAGAGATAGGGAGGGGAGAGGGCCATGGAGGGATTTGAAAACAAGGATGAGAATTTTGAAATGTGGTCAATGCAGAAATTTCAGGAAATATCAAAGCTTTAAACCCATAGCACTGGATACTATTATTTGAAAACGGTTAGCCTCCCTCATATTACCATAAGTCTTCAATTTACTCTTCTAAACTGTCTGACGTACAGAAATCAAAATTAATTACCTTCTTGCAGCATTTTCTTTCCGAAACTAACTGAGTGAATGTTTTCTGTAGTTCGCCCTGAACTGCGTCAGAAAACCCACTGTCCATTCGGTCCTCATCGTCCTCTAGCACGAGGGAGCACGACATGGTTTGTTGGGGGCAACTGGACTCGAATGCAGTTCTGGTGTCCAATTTCTGCTGCGTTTTAATGCAGGCTTGAAAATTCATAAGGTTATAGGGATCGGAGGTCCCCGCTAAAGAATTCCACAGCTTTTCAGTTTCGTCGGCGTCCGAGAACTCGGAACTGCCATCGCTGTCAAATCCGTCGTCGTCCCAGTCAATATCCTCGCTGTCATCGTCATCATCGCTGCTACTGGAGTTGTTTCCTAAAATGTACGCTATGGTCCTGTTGGAGCACTGAGGCCTGGGCAAGGGGTGGCAGCTTCCCTCTTGGTCGGAATGGCCCTCGGTTTCATCGTCGCTGCTCTCGTCGACGTCCCACTCGTCGTCGTCTCCCATGGACGTATCCGAGCGGTCAAGTTTGGTCACGGTCTGGTCCGGCGGGTCGGCGCCCGGGGAGCGGTCGGGACCGAGTTCGGGAGGCGGCACGCGCCGCTTGGAGCCGGCGTGCTCCTCTTCCAGGCTAGAGTAACCGTAGTCCTGGTCCGGGGTGGGCTCTGTGGGGCAGCGGGGGAGCTCTGCGGGCTTCTCCGCGGCACTCTGGGTGGCAGGATGGGCCAAGGCCGCCGGGCACGTGGGCGCCTGCATGCTGCTGAGGCCAGGCTTTGGCCAGGCCGGGGAAAGTGCTGGAGGATAAGGGCGGCCGCTCCATTGCTGATGCTGCTGCTGCTGCTGCAGCCTCTCACCCAGGGAGGTGATCCCCCTGCGGCTTGTCGCTTCCAGGCGCCCGGGGTAGAGCTTCCCCAGCAGGCCGCCAGCCCAGGCCAGCAGGCCCGCCTGGGCCTCGCTTGCCCAAGCCCGGCCCCAGCTCCCCCACGGCATTTGATCCATCAGCGGCCTCGGCGCCGGCCCCGCCGTCTCGGCGCGCTGCGAGAGCACCAGCAGGCTGGGCCTGCAAACCGCTGACAGCAGCCTCGTCCACGGGCTCGGGTAGAGAACGGGCCGGACCTGGGGCTCCCTCACCTGGCCGCCGTCACTGCCGCAACCGGCGGCCCGACTGTGAGGGAAACGGTCCCAGTTCATATTTATAAAAAATAAAATTAAACCCGCGACGTTTTGTTATAAACAAAAAAATACAAACGAATTTCTGTTTCAAAACCGACCACGCCGCACTTTTTTTTTAAAAATCGCCTAAATGTTGTTCGCCGGGGCCGTGCCGGGCCCGCCGCCATTTTGTGGGGACGCGGGCTTCGGAGCCCGGAGGGTGAAGTGCGCGGCCGGCAGAGGCCCAGAGTCCGCCAGGAGCTGCGGCCCGAGGACGAGGCGGTGCTGCTGCTGCTGGTGGTGGTGGTGGTGATGGTGATGGTGGTGGTGTCGCCGAGAGGTCCCGCGGCCTCCGCACGCCATCCCGCAGCGCGTAGCTCCCCCTCGTCCGCGCTCCGCCATCCCCTGAGGCGGACTGAAGGGGGCGGACAGCCGGCGCCCGCCTAGAATTTCATCAGACGCCGCCGCGGAGGAGAAGGAGGAGGAAGGGAGGGAGCCGCGCGCATCCCAGCAGCCGCCGTCAGTCCGCTCGCTGCTGCCACCTAGCGCGGAGGACCGGCCGCAGGGGAGAACTGCAAGGCAAACTACCTGAAGAAGCTTGTCTCATTGAATCGCTGTTTTCTTGTTTTCCCGAGGGACCTAGCACCCACTGCGGCTCATCGCCCCAACCCTCCTCTCAGTCTTGCTCGCCACCTCACAGTCAACAAGCTCTCCTGCTGGAGTGGAACTAAACTACAGAACCAGTGGGAAGCTGTTCAACCTGCATAGGCTCCAGGCCAGGTCTAAGATCACCCCAACCTCTGTCGTCGAGCTACAGTACGCGGACGACACCTGCGTCTGTGCAGGTACAGAGGCTGCATTCCAGGACATAGTCTGTTGTGTATGCATGCCTGTTTACTATGTGATGTCTGTAACACTGTTATGCCACATTGAATGTACCCTTATATTGTACACACCTTACCGCTGCACCGGAGGGTGTTGCTGCTGGAGACCTAGGGGTTGCCGACACACGGCAGGTAACCCAGTATAAAAGGGAACTCACAGCTTGTTGTCAGCACTCAGGAACTGCAAATAAAGGACTACACAGTTTAAGTATCATACCCTGCCTTGTGGAGTCATTACTAAAGGTGCCTTCATATGCCATAACTGGCGACAGGAATACGAGGTCACGAACTACACGCTCAACATGTCTAACTTCAGCAATTTACAGAGGGGGAAGATTGGGATGCTTTTGTGGCAAGATTGGAACATTTCTTTGTAGCCAACGACCTGGACAGGGACACACCGGTCACACTACCGAACAAACGCAGGGCCATCCTGCTTAGCAGTTGTGGGCCCACCATCTACGGTCGCGTCAGAGACTTACTAGCCCTGGAGAAGACAACCACCAAGAGCTATGAGCAGCTTGTAACAATCATACAGAAATTGGCAAGTATGCTGCACCATGTGATTTTGGCGACCACCTTAATGAAGTCATCGGAATCGGCCACGAAGGCCTCCTACACAAATTGCTCTCGGCTGACATCACAGTCACCCTGTATTCACTGGAGTTCAGAAGAATGAGAGGGGACCTCATAGAAACGTTTAAAATTCTGACGGGTTTAGACAGGTTAGATGCAGGAAGAATATTCCCAATGTTGGGGAAGTCCAGAACCAGGGGACACAGTCTAAGGATAAGGGGGAAGCCATTTAGGACCGAGATGAGGAGGAATTTCTTCACCCAGAGAGTGGTGAACCTGTGGAATTCTCTACCACAGAAAGTTGTTGAGGCCAATTCACTAAATATATTCAAAAAGGAGTTAGATGAAGTCCTTACTACTAGGGGAATCAAGGGGTATGGTGAGAAAGCAGGAATGGGGTACTGAAGTTGCATGTTCAGCCATGAACTCATTGAATGGCATTGCAGGCTAGAAGGGCCGAATGGCCTACTCCTGCACCTATTTTCTATGTTTCTATGTTTCTAATTAAAACCGAAAGAAAGCATCCTCACAGCCAGGCACCGGTTCTACACTTACTGGCGACCTGAGGGCCAAGAAATTGCCAAGTATGCTGCACCGTGTGATTTTGGCGACCACCTTAATGAAGTCATCGGAATCGGCCACGAAGGCCTCCTATACAAATTGCTCTCGGCTGACATCACAGTCACCCTGCAGAGAGCAATTCAAGTGAGCCAGGCCTACATGGTTTCGGCCGGCGACTCCAGGCGAGCGCAGTGCACCGCATGGATACTTCTAAAGGCAGAAATGCTGCCCCGAGTCCCACAACTCTGAGTCTGCCACATGGGACAAACTGGATGGCCCCATGCTGGCGCTGTGGAAGACAAGACTACCACAGCCCTCCTGCAGGAAAGCCAGGAAATGGCTGCAGCACCAGCAGCACAAGGAGAAACACTTGTAATCAAAATGGCCACTGTCATGCCACCAGTGAGCATGGAGGAGCATCACATGACACCGAGCGGCCCAATCGGATTTGAAGGCCCCCTTAAAGGAGACCAGTAACCAAAGAAATTTAAAGGGGAAGTTTCAACTATTTGAGTACACAGACTTTAAAGCTAAAGATGCGATTAAAGGGTGCAAGTATGAAAATGTATGCAATGTAACAATGAATTGTGATGCTGGTTTAACTAATGTGACTAATGATATGAATGCAGGCGTCAATAAAGTTAAGAACAAGTTTATTATGCTTACTAGTAATGATAGAGATTGTGAAATGCCTAATGTAACCATGTCTGTTGAAACCAGGACACCCAAAAGTGATGCAAATGCTAGAATGTATAATGAGGAAGAGCATCCAGGAGGGCGCTGAGCACCTCGAGTCTCGTCGCCGAGAGCATACAGAAATCAAGCGCAGGCAGCGGAAGGAGCGTGCGGCAAACCAGTCCCACCCACCCTTTCCTCAACCACTATCTGTCCCACCTGTGACAGGGACTGTGGCTCTCGTATTGGACTGTTCAGCCATCTTAGAACTCATTTTTAGAGTGGAAGCAAGTCTTCCTCGATTCCGAGGGACTGCCTATGATGATGACGATATGTTCCTAAGCACGTCCTGAGACAGCAATAGGAAGACACAGAGATAAATACTTGAAAGAAAAATAAAGTTAATGTTTTTCGGTGCAAGATCCCTCATTAGATACAAGTCCTGTCGAAGGCGCCCACTCAATGCGCTAACCTAGCTTTCTCTTTCAGATGCTGACTAACTGGCTCTGCATTTCCAGCAGTTTGTGTCTGTCCCTCGAGGAGCATTTTACAAGTCTGACTTTTGTTGTATGGCAGTGTTACTTACAAAACAAGGTTGCAATTAACTAATTAAGTTCAAGTATGGCATTAACAGCCGTGATGACACAGGACAAATCTGCAAATAGTATGCCTTTTCTTAATAAAACCTGGAGATTCTGGGTTGCCTCGGCGACATCAAACCCCCAAAAAATACAGGCAAAAGTGCCCCATTTTAGAGGGGCATGTAGGAGCATAAGCCTGCTTTTCTGAACACTTTGCTTTGGCTGTGGTGGCTGCGATCGTCCAGCAGCCTCTTTTAATCCAAACTTCAATCTGCCACAGACCAACAGACTTTAAAATGGCATCCTGAGAATCAGAGCCTGCAGCAACCCTACTTTGACCCTAATCACGCTGCTATTCGGAAGAAGGAAATGCGGAAATGGAGTACAGGATTTCAACAGCTACGGAGTTTGAATCAAGCAATTGTGGACATTAACCACCATACTGCGGAAAGTGAGAACGTTCGCACAACTTTGGAAACTGTTACCCAGATAAGGCCTGCAGAGGGGCAAAGAGAAGAAGTAGTGGGGGAAATGTGGGAGCGCATTTCTGAACGCTTTGCTTCGGCTGTGGTCTGGAGAAATCAAAAGGGTTAAAAGTTGGAAGATTGGATTAAAGGAAGCTGCTGGATGATCGGAGCCACCTAGCCATTCAAATGTGACTTTCTGATCACCTGGATGTTTACATTGCTGCATGGTGGGAGTCGATTTATGGCAGTGAGGCTTGACTTTGGGATAATGAATAGCTGGTCATTGTCTGTATTTGAGTGTACCGTGTTACTAATTGATGACATAATCTGTATGTTAAACGATGTTAAGTATTTGAGTACCTTGTTACTATGTGAATAATAGTAATTCATGACATTGTCTGCATTTGAGTACCTTGATGACATCTGTATGTTAAATAATCTGGTTTGTGTAAAGTAATTCAGAAAGCAGTTAGCCATGATAGTCTAAATGCAAAGAAATGAGTTCAAAGGTTTTACTTTTAGGTATAAAGGGATGGAACTGGCTTTCGTCACACACACACACGGACACCAGTGACACTCGAATCTCGAAAGGTGTATGGAGGTGTGTGGGGGGCCTGACCCATCCACCTCCATGGCACGAACCTGGTATTGCAGTACTTCCAGGAACGGTGCAGTGGCTCTAGGCCTTTTGGCTAAGAGCATTGGCGCAGAGTGATCCTTGATGTGTGCAAGGTGACCTCTGGCGTTTGTGATCTGACAAAGAATTGGAAAGATTGGCTACGAATTAAAAAAAAAAAAAAAATCTGCTTGGAGAGCTGCCTTTGCAAGCAGAGAGTTTGTTTTGTATGAATTTCCAAGTAAAAGTCCCGATCCTGCCTTTACGAGAACTGAGTGTATGCCTAATTTGACGTTTAAAACAACGAAGCGAAAAGAGCAAGACAGCCGTTACAACAAGGCACAAGTAATAAAGAACAAAACCATAAAACAAAGAAACCATATAAAATTAAATATTACCACGTGTCCACTATACACTCCAATCCCTGTGGTGCCCACCGATCGCAGAAGGCCTCGAGTGCCTGCGGACACCGCCTGCTCCATTTTCATGGCCACCCGGGAGGGGACAAGGCTGCGGAAGGGAGGCAGGCAGCTGAAGATACCCTACCCGCCCACAAGGAACGCGTCTAACCTGGACCTGTGAATGTTCACCTTGGCCAGACCCTGCAAATGGTTGCATGCAAGTGTTAAACGGTGAAAACAGGAATTCCATCTGAAATGACAAAACACGGCAATAAAGGGGTGGTGTCTTCTTGCAAGGCAGAAAGACTCTACACAAGGCTGCAAAGTCAATTGCCATTCTGATATTATGATAAAGTCTTTCTGTGCCATTCTAGGTTGACACTCCAGTGAAGTGCTGCACTGTCGGAGGTGCCTTCTTTCAGATGAGACGTTAAACCGAGGCCCTGTCTGCCCTCTCAGGTGGATGTAAAAGATCCCAATGCACCATTTAGAAGAAGAGCAGGGGAGTTATTCCCAGTGTCCTGCCCAATATTTATCCCCCAATCAACATCACAACAACAGGTTAATACAAAAGCAAAATACTGCGGATGCTGAAATCTGAAGTAATAACAGAAAATGCTGAATACACTCAGCAGGTCATGCAGCATCTGTCAGGCCTGTTCTGATGGAAGGGTCATCGACCTGAAACGTTAACTCTTGTTTCTTTCTCCATCGATGCTGCCTGCTGAGTATTTCCAGCATTTTCTGTTTTTATTATTAAAAAACAAATCTGGTCATCATCACATTGCTGTTTGTTGGAGCTTCCCATGCACAAATTGGCTGCTCCATTTCCTACATTACAACAGTGACTACACTTCAAAAGTACTTCATTGGCTTTTAAGCGCTTTGGGATGTCCTGAGGTCATGCAAGGTGCTATATAAATGCAAGTCTATCTTTATCACTCCTTACAGGAACACGGAGAGAAGGTAATTGTAGTGTATGGAGAAAGAGTCAGACTGAACACTGAGCTCAAAGTAATGTGTGACCTTAGTCTTTTATTGCAGATCTCCAGAGTGCCTCTCCAACCTGTGAAGTACTCTTAAATACCTGTGCTCCCAAGGGATTATGAGATCCCTTGGGACTCCCGGGAATGAGCCCTTTGGTGGCTGTACAGAGTATATACAAATCCAGATACATAACAGTAGTGATTCTGATTATAACATGCCATCAATTTTCACAGGAAAGCTTAATCCACCTCTGGCTGGGTTAACAGTTGCATATGAGGTCACAAGACACTTACAGATTACCAATGCCATTTGGCCCATCTTAATAAATTACCTCAATCTAATTGTGTCGTAATTGATTTCAAAGTTTTCATTTTCAGCACTCTACGTGAAGAACTTGCTGATATCAGTCTCAAAGTTAGCTTTTACTGGTTTGAACCTGTGACTCCTTGTCTTGTTTAACTTATAGTAGTACTCGGGATTAATATTTACCAGACCATTTACTATCTTATGTACCACCACAAGATCACCTCTCAGATGCATCCTTGCCCGGTTGAAAAGCACAAGGGGATTACTTCAGCCAAAGGATGTAAACAGGCATTAAATGGACACTGTGCTAGTAAGACACGCCTGTTTAAAAGTATGGATTTAGCAGACAATTTTGTCCTAATTGATGATTACCATAATTTGAACTTGCCTGGAGGTGCCAAACCAGACATCTGCAGGTTTAGCACTCAATTGCTGATTAGGTGCAATTTCTGTGCCTCGCACCAACTTCCACTGAAGATGTAGAATGTGCTGGTTGATACACAGCAGTACGTTGCAGGATGGCTCAGGGACCGAGGGAGTGGGTGCACAGGTTCTTGGGCGCAGCACTGGAGGTCCCGGTGGAGGAGGTCCCGAGAAGGAGAGATGGTCTGCATCTACATGGGGAAAGGATACCTCCTCGCCCTCCTGTACCTCTCTCCTGCAGCAGCTGGCGCTGCTCTGTCTGTCCTCATGTCCACCTCCCATCCCATTCCTCCTGAAGACCAAGGGGGCCCCCCTAACAAGATGCCGATGACCAAGCACTCCCTTTCTCCCGGTGATTCCTGGAAGATGTCCAATAAGGCAGAGTGGCAGAGCACTCAGACCTTTTAGGTGAATTTCTGGAATAAATGTTGCTGGAGTGTTGGTGAAGTCTTGACAAAGTGCCTCAGGAAGTTTCCCAGCATGTCTCAGATATCCTCTGCACAGCTCCGGCATCAAGTTAACATAAAATGGTATTTCTTTAAGTAGCGCTTGAAATCCACATTAAGGCCGTGAGTACGCCCAATCAGCTGGTCGCTGTTCGGAGAGGGCATTCGGACAAGTGGTAGCTACCAAAATGCCGTGCAGCCTCTTTAATGAGGGCCAGCGTGCATTTTAATTGGTAGTCAGCCCCTTAACGAGCCACCGGACGGCCTTTCCTGACGCAGGCTTCAACCCCTTTACAAAGATAGTCTTGTGCTAAACACAGGCTAAACCGGCGTTGCAGCTCAAGACCCCATCTATGGAGGATCTTTAGTGCCTGAATGTGCTGCTGAAAATTCCCCAAGTCTTTCATTGTATCTCAGATGCAACACTAGGGATCAGCTCTTTGGCTCTTCTCTGTATTGCCCCCAAGTGTTTCAATAATTCCCTTGTTTGCCAGCAGTCAGTGCTCAACACGTTACCTGACCAGAACACTGTACAGTAGATCATATCCTTCTCCGACTTGTATGAAGAAGTGAGGATCAAGTTGGTGCTTGGGTTGGGGATCCCAAGCTGGAACACAGCGCTGGTGAGATGACCTTCCCCCTTGGTGTAAACCTACCTTTTTCTTCTCCCAAGTTTCTGGGCTGCTTGAGCCTGCTCTGCTTTTCTAGTCTTTTATGCTTCCGATTCTATCTGTCTGTGCCCCACTTTAAAAAAAATTATTTACACATTCCCTGTGTCTCCTGTCTTTTATTGTTCTCATTATGCCTCTTATTGTCCCAGGAGACTTGAATACATAATGTAGGCTGACTCTCCCAATGCAGTACTGATGGAATGCTGCATTGTCAGAGGTGCCATCTTTTAGATGAGACACTAAATCGAGACCCCGTCCATGCTCTCAGGTGGACATAAAATATCCCATGGCACTATTTTGAAGAGAAGCGGAGTTCCCCCTCGTGTCCGGGCCAATATTTATCTTTCAACCATCATCACCAAAATAGCTTGAGACATTATCTCATTAAGAACATAAGAATTAGGAACAGGAGTAGGCCATCAAGCCCCGAGAGCCTACTCCACCATTCAACAAGATCATGGCTGGTCTGGCCGTGGACTCAGCTCCACTTACCCACCCGCTCCCCGTAACCCTTAATTCCCTTATTGGTTAAAAATCTATCTATCTATGATTTGAATACATTCAATGAGCTAGCCTCAACTGCTTCCTTGGGCAGAGAATTCCACAGATTCACAGCCCTCTGGGAGAAGAAATTCCTTCTCAACTCGGTTTTAAATTGGCTCCCCCGTATTTTGAGGCTGTGCCTCCTAGTTCTAGTCTCCCCGACCATTGGAACCAACCTCTCCGCCTCTATCTTGTCTATCCCTTTCATGATTTTAAATGTTTCTATAAGATCCCCACTCATTCTTCTGAACTCCAACGAGTAAAGACCCAGTCTACTCAATCTATCATCATAAGGTAACCCCCTCATCTCCGGAATCAGCCTAGTGAATCGTCTCTGTACCCCCCTCCAAAGCTAGTATATCCTTCCTTAAGTAAGGTGACCAAAACTGCACGCAGTACTCTAGGTGCGGCCTCACCAATACCCTGTACAGTTGCAGCAGGACCTCCCTGCTTTTGTACTCCATCCCTCTCGCAATGAAGGCCAACATTCCATTCGCCTTCCTGATTGCCTGCTGCACCTGCAAACTAACTTTTTGGTATTCATGCACAAGGACCCCCAGGTACCTCTGCACCACAGCATGTTGTAATATCTCCCCATTCAAATAATATTCCTTTTTACTGTTTTTTCCCCCCCCCCCCCGCCAAGGTGGATGACCTCACACTTTCCGACATTGTATTCCATCTGCCAAACCTTAGCCCATTCGCTTAACCTATCTAAATCTCTCTGCAGCCTCTTTGTGTTCTCTACACAACCCGCTTTCCCACTAATCTTTGTGTCATCTGCAAATTTTGTTACACTACACTCTGTCCCCTCTTCCAGGTCCTCTATGTATATTGTAAACAGTTGTGGTCCCAGCACCGATCCCTGTGGCACACCACTAACCACCGATTTCCAACCCGAAAAGGACCCATTTATCCCGACTCTGCTTTCTGTTAGCCAGCCAATTCTCTATCCATGCTAATACATTTCCTCTGACTCCGCGTACCTTTATCTTCTGCAGTAACCTTTTGTGTGGCACCTTATCGAATGCCTTTTGGAAATCTAAATACACCACATCCATCGGTACACCTCTGTCCACCATGCTCGTTATATCCTCATTAGTTTGTGGGAGATTGCCGTGTGCAAATTGGCTGCCGCATTTCTTATATTACAGCAGTGACAACACTTCAAAAGTATTTCATTGGCTGTAAAGCATTTTGGGACCTCCTGAGGTCATGAAAGGCGCTATAAAAAAATGCTTTCAGTACAAAAAAGCCCTCTTGGTATTTTTTGTACTGAAAGCACATTTTTTCTCTTATATTTTGCCTCTGCAGCTATTCACCCAGTGAGCCCTTTCTCCTTTCTCGCTGCGGGATTGGTAGAAGTAATTTCTTCCTCTTTATTTCACTTCTCACTTGCTAATCCATCCAGTCATGCTTGTTGATCATAGGTATGTGGCTACAAGTCTGGTGTTATTCTTTAAAGGTTTTCCATTTGTCTTCGACTAAAATGTTGACAAATATCCTCCTCCAATCAATTTGTTTCAATTCTTCCCTCATCTTTTTGAAGTTAGGCCTTTTAAACTTAGAAACGTGGCTGCTGATCTTTGATATGATTGGCTCCCAAGTCATGTTAAACTTGATCAATCTGTGGCCATTCTCCCACGATGATGCTACCACTTCCACTCCCTATATATTGTCTGGGTTGCCATACCAGCTCAAAGCGAGCACTGCTGCTCGTGGCTTCCCTCGCGCAACTGAATCATGAAGCAATCGTACATTGCATTTCCCAACTCCCACTCCAAACCACTTGGGGTTTCCCCAATTTATATTGGTCCCCCATTAAAATAAGTTTCCTGTTCTCACGCATCCTTATCATCAATTCGTATAGCCAATTGTCCACCTCCGTGTTCGGACCTGACGATTGGAAGCTAACCCCACCTGTTTGGTTAGAAATATCTCACGCGAATGAATCAAACCTGAGTGGTTTATTCTGTGGCTTACCTCCCTCCCACCGTATCAACTTCCAATTCTCCCTAACACATGAGGTTACACCATCCCTTTTCTGTACTTTATACACACTGAAAGGTTAAACCCATAATATTGTTAAATTAATTTCTATGTGAGGTCATCCACTTTGGACCTAAAAAGGGTAAAACAGCATATTTTTTAAATGGCGAGAAGCTAAAAACAGTGGAGGTCCAGAGAGACTTGGGGGGGGTCCAGTACATAGATCATTAAAATGTCATGAACAGGTACAGAAAATTATCAAGGCTAATGGAATGCTGGCCTTTATATCGAGAGGACTGGAACACAAGGAGGTAGAAGTTATGCTGCAGCTGTACAAAACCCTGGTTAGACCACACCTGGAGCACTGAGAGCAGTTCTGGGCAGCACACCTTAAGGAGGATATATTGGCCTGAGAGGGAATGTAGCATAGGTTTACCAGAATGATAGTCTGACTTCGAGGGTTAAGTTACGAAGAGAGATTTCACAAATTCCCTGGAATTTAGACGGTTCAGGGATGATCAGATCAAAGTTTTTAGGGTACTAAGGGGAACAGATAGGGGAGATAGAGAAACTAGGACTAGGGGCCATAATCTAAAAATTAGAGCCGACCTTTCAGGAGTGAAATTAGGAATCACTTCTACACACAAAGGGTGGTAAAAGTTTGGAACTCCTCTCCGGCTCACTCTCCTCCTTTAAGACGTTTCTTAAACCTGCCTCTTTGACCAAACGTTTGGTCACCTGTCTTAATGTCTCCTACTTTGGCTCCGTGTCAATTTTAATTTAATAATCAAACATTTTACTACATTAAAAGGTGCTATATATATATATATATATATATAATATATATATATATGTATATAAATAAATAAAAGTTTTTGTTGTTCTACTTGGGGCAGGGGGGAGATCCTGGGGGACCTTGGTGCACGCTGTCCTTAAGTACAGAATAGTATTAGTGTGTAATCTAGTGAAATTGAGGTAAAAGTTTCTTAAGACCCTACTTCAAGACGCTCCTTAAAACCTACCTCTTTGACCAAGCTTTTGGTCACCTGGGCTAATTTCTACTTATGTGGCTCAGTATCAAATTTTTATCGCTTAATACTCCTGTGAAGTGCTTTGGGACATTAAGGGTGCTATATAAATATAAGTTGTTATAAAAAGGGCAGAAGGAAAAAGAAAACAAGACGAGGTACATCATTTTTTTAAAACCTTTTTTAAATATTCAACAACAGCATTGTGTATCAGTCAATCAAACGAAGTAAATTACTTACAGGCAACAAAGATCTGCTAACAAATCTTACGGTATAACTTCCACCAGGGTTAATAAAAAGGACATTTCAGTAGGAGTCTGTGGTGCTTTTCCTTATGTACAAAGATAAACTGAAACAAGATGTGGGAATTTCACAAAGCTTCTTCCTTAGCTGTGTAGCAAAAAAAGTAGTGGGAGGTGGGAGTGGATGTGATTCGAATATCCTTCCCAGCAGAAACAAAGCCAAGCTCGATATCTAGGACTGTCCTGTGGGACAGAAGGAGCCCCATCAGCAGTCTCAGCTCGGTTCAACTGGGAACTAAAAAGAATCAGGCAAAACAAGTGTAACTTCTGTCTCCGTACCCGAGATTCATGTATTGTGTCCAACAGTGGATCTCTCTCACTCACAGCACATCCTATAATATAGAAAGGAGCCACCCTTACCCTTAGGTATAGCACTGCCAAGTACTACTGCAGGATCCTTATCAATGAAACATTAGGTAATTTACATGAATGGGAGATGGAGTGAGGGAAGTTTGCTGGCCTAAAAGGGGAAAGTGTGTGTGTTGTTGGCACTTCAGGGACCGGTGCACCCTCCCATTGCCAAAGAGAGGAGCAAGTGGTGAGATGACCATAGGAGTGGCCAATGGTCCCGGTCAGTTTTATGTTGGCGCGCGGTCCCTTTAACGGGCTGCATGGCTCATTCAAATTCTCTCGCACGCGAGGTTTCTTGCATTGGAAAACCGGAGAGAGGCCCGCGCTGGATCGCCAGGCCGCTGTGCGGCCACGCAGCATAATGGGAACATTGGAAGTGACAGCATCTGGTGGTAAATCTCATTTTAAATAAAACTAAACGTAACCACTTGTGCTTAAAAAGTGACCATCAGATCACAAGGTTTACCCTGCACACTATGTAGCATCCGGTGCAGCAGTCACTTTCCTCAGTGTTACACAAAGGGTAGTGGAAATCTGGAACTCACTCTCTCCACGCCACCCTCACTCCCCGCCATAAAACTGTTGTTGAGGCTGGGGGGTCAATTGAAAATTTCAATGCGGAGACGGATAGATTTTTGTTCGGTAAGGGTATTAAAGGATTATGGGACCAAGGCGGCTAGATGGGAGTTAAGGTGCAGATCAGCCATGATTGAACTGAATGGTGGAACAGACTTGAGGGGCTGAGTGGCCTATTCCTGTTCCTAGGCTGTTTTTGGCTCTGCCAAATGCTGCTCTGCCTGCAATGAGGTGAAATTACCCTTTTTAAAGCTAGTGGCCCCTGTACAAAATACAACGGTAAAGGAGGAAAGTACAAAGAACGGTAGCATGGACGTCTACTTTAGGACTGAAGGAGACCTCCCAGATCATTACTTTAAAGGAGCCCCGAGTCATACAGACTTTAGCATTCCAGACTGTGTAGACGCTGGTCACACGCTGCAATCAGGATCTAACCAAGTGTGGAGATCCAGTGGCCTAATCAATGAGGTTAACATAAATGGGTGCTCATTCCATTGTGCAAATGGCAAAGCCTATTCTGATCAATTAATCATGACAGTGACCTGGGCACAGCCTCATACAAAAGACCCATCACTGATGAGAGAGAGACACAGGCAGAGAGAGACACAGAGAGAGAGAGAGAGAGAGAGAGAGAGACACAGACAGAGAGAGAGAAAGAGAGAGAGACACACAGACAGAGAGAGAGACACAGACAGAGAGAGAGACACAGACAGAGAAGAGACACAGACAGAGAAGAGACACAGAGAGAGAGAGAGAGAGAGCAAGGATGCTAGTATCCTCTAATACTTCACCCAAGCGAATCCTACAAATCGAGCCAGTGAGTGTTGGCAGGCTATTTGACCATGGACCTGATCCCAGCTTCACCAGCGGTCACTTGCACTTACCTTTCGACAGGGGTCATTGAATAGAGATCAGCAGCAGCAACTGTGGCTAATACTTCACTCCCTACTCATCCCCTGCCATTTTCCCCAATCCAGGTCAATTTCATTTGCCTCAATTGCTACCCCAGCTGAAACCAGTTAGCGGCGTAGACCATGGATTGAACTTGGGATCGTCACGGTCTTTGTGGTGCCTCACCTTTCTGACTGCCTGACTGAAATCAGCGAACTCTGCATAAACCCACTAAAAGCAAGAACTGGACACAGGCTTCGGTAGATATCCGGGGGAAGTATATTAATAACTTTCTGGGCTACACCATTTGCAGCACAACTGTACAAGTTCTTCCATCCCACTGTCTAAACAATAACCTCTGAGATAATCGTGTAAAAATACGTCATGGGCGGTATGGCATGGGCTGCCTGTTATACGCCCGATGATCAGTTCCATTGCCTTCAATAGAAAGGAATATCGGCAGGGCGTATAACAGGCAGTCGATGAGATACCGTTCGTTCTGCCCTCCCACCCAAGATCAATCTCTACCCAAATAGGTTTTGCTTGGTAGGATGCCAGTTAGATGGAACAGGCTCGAGGGGCTGAATGATCCACTCCTATGCTCCTAGACGCTGCACAACGCAATTTGGCCGGCCATCGTTTCCCCGACATTACGCGGATTCACTTACACCCCAAAGCCAACAGGATATGAACTACTCACTTCCCAGCTGGGGACATGAGAGCGAGAGAGAGAGAGAGAGACTGGAGTAGCGAGAATACTTGAGAGAGTTGATTGTGGTCCGAATGTCGACACTCCCCTCTCTGCTGTGCTACAATCCTCTCGTGGATTTTGATCAATTCCTGGAGGGTTTCTCCTCCCTCTTGTTTTGTGTTTAGTGCAAAAAAAAAATTGGAGTCAATCCTTCATTACGACATGGTCACCCACAGCACAGTTTAAAAGCATATAAACAGTTCAAATATTTACCTTCATTTTCATAGTGTAATAATACACAACTTGGGAGCAAACTCTTTGCATCTCTTGACGCATGCAAACATCATGCCCATTAACCCTCGCGTTTGAGGGCAGTGTCTCTTCAACACATTCCAAAATAAAGAGGCTCAAAAACAATGTTTGAATATCTTAACCTCCTCATCAAGTCAGTTCACAAATAAAAACGAAACGAAGGAAATGCAATTGGTTATTCCTTGTTATTTGTTCTCCCCACCCCTCCCCCATCACTTCCACCTCAGTTAAGGTCCAACAGAGAGCTCTTAGTGATGTCATTAAATACTTAGAACAAAGTGCCTTGCGGGGTCGTCGAACCCAGGTGATACCAGCCAACAATTTTCTGGTTTAGATTGAAGTCCTTGAGGTTAATGTACACCTCCCCGAGCATTATGTTCTCCCGGAATGCTTCCTCGCTCAGCACACGCAAGTGGATAACACGCTGTTGCACATCTCCTTTGGGAATCCCGTCATACACCAGCTGGAAAACAAATGGGAATCGATTTTCTTTCAACGCCAGCGCTGTAATTCACAAAAGTAGCAATTTTATTTTTCTGCAAGATATTGTTCTCCCCATTGTAATGTATTGCACCTGTGAGTATGCTCACGGGTTTTTAGAGCTGTTGCACTATCAGTGGCTTAGCCAGTCACATGATGTTCACAAGGCTCAATAAAACCCCGGGCAGTTGGGTCTAGGTCTATGCCACGATGAGGCATGCAGTTGTGAGCCTCAGGGATGAACTAGATCCAACCGACTGGGTTTTATTGAGTCTTGTAAACATCACATGACTGGCTAAGCCACTCAACTCAACAGCTCTTCAACTATTTTAAAGTTGAAACATTAATACAAGTGCCTCTGATTAAAGGGGGTGGGGGGGGGGCATTAAAACCGACACAATTAAACAAATTAAACTTTGGAAGTCAACTTAAATCAAATTAAAATTTGGTTGCTGGGGGTGATGATGCACACCAGTCCCTCCGGCGCCCACCTCTCGCGGAAGGCCGCGAGCGTACCGGTGAACACCGTGTGCTCCATCTCCAGGGAGACCCTGGCTTGGATGTAACCACGGAAGAGAGGCAGGCAGTTGGGCTGAACGACCCCCTCGACCGCCCACTGCCTGGACCGGTTGATGGCCACCTTGGCCATGCCCAGGAGCAGTCCTACCAGGAGGCCTTCCGACCTGCCCGCTCCCCTCTCAACAGCTCTACAAACCTGTGAGCATGCTCACAGGTGCATACATTACACCCATTTTCCCCTTTCTTCACCTCTTTGTGCCACACAAGTACGAACCACCCCTGCCCCACCCTCCCCCGTAGCCAGTGCCCTCAGATGATGCTGCCATCCTTTCTGTGAGGAAATGCTTGAGCTTCACTTGGTGCGTTCCCAGTAACAGTGAGGCTGAGGCAAGATTTGAAGGGCAGAGATTTAAAGTAACCGGTAGAAGGATTAGAGGGGAGTTTGAGGAGAACTTTTTTCACCCAGAGGGTGGTGGGGGTCTGGAACTCACTGCCTTAAAGGGCGGTAGAGGCAGAAACACTCATCGCATTTAAAAAAAATACTTGGATAGGCACTTAGAAGTGCTGTAACCTACAAGGCTACGGATCAAAAGCTGCAAGGTGGGATTAGGCTGGATAGCTCTTTTTCAGCTGTCAGAGGCACGATGGGTCGAGTGGCCTCCTTCTGTGTCATAAATTTCTACAATTCTATGGATCACATGGGAAGTGTGGGCATCAATTTGCATCCTACCCATTAGTGTTGGATCACTGATGTGCTGTACCCCCACATCCCACCAAGAGTCAAGAACATCATTCCCTTTCAGGTTAACCAGCCTACATGAATGTCTATCACATTGATCTTTAAGATCGAGGCCCTGTGTTTTCAATGGAGAACTGAGCTAACTGGGTAGAAACTTAGTCAGTAGGGAGTGCACTTCTGCACCGTTAACCACAAGGTTCTAGGCACGAGATGGTAACAAACCAAAGATTATAGACAGAGACACACAGCACTGTGGTGGAGCTATCAAAAGACACACAATATTACACACCGTAGTATCACAGTACCCTGCAAATTTACATTCACTTTTTAGAAACAAAGGATTCGTTTTATTGCTTCAGTCTTAATGAAAATTCAATGAAAAATCATGTAATGAGAGAAAATAAACAATACTTAGAAGTATAAACAAAACAAGACTGACATTTCATTGCGGATTAAATTGAATATTTACATTATGCCATGGTACCTGAAATACACCTCCCATTCTCATTTCAACTTTGTGAGAGCATTTCAGTCGTGCGATTCTCGAGATCTCACACAAACTAGCCCTTCAGAATCCCAGTATTAGCCTCATCCCAGGAATCTCATCCCTTACTAGCTATGATCTTAGTAAATGGCGGAGCAGGCTCGAGGGGCCAAATGGCCTACTCCTGCTCCGATTTCTCACGTTCTTCCCGAGGTCCTGTAATATCCATAACAAACCTACCATTTCATTATAGGTTGGATTACAAGTCTTTCGAGCCACTTTAGTCTTCCTCTTGCTGGTTTTCTGAGGGTCCGGCAGCAAGTAGATTTTGACGTAAGGATCCAGATCAGTCCCATCCTGCAAGACCTGTGGCAAAGGGAGATGATTGCGTTCAATTTCAGTGCAGTCAGATCGGATCTTTTTTGACTGAGCGGCAGAGATGTCTAATACGGCTTGACAAACACCAATCATGCACCAGTACGGACTCCACTCTGAAGCAAATGTCGCAGTGCAACCCTCTGCTCCCCCAATCACTCACAATGATCCTTCAATGGGGGTGTGGAACTGGCATTGGATTCTCAATGTGAATCTTTACGTTGCTCCACATACCCCCAGACAACAATGTGCAAGACTTGGGGGTGGATTTTCCGGTCCTTTGTGCTCTGTTTTTTGCCCTGGAGCGGCAGCAGTGGCGGCGGTGAGGTCTTCCAGGCGGGCAGTCAGCCTCCAGCACACCGCGGGGGCTTTCGGGGACGGTTTTGCGGCAGCTCAGAGCATTACCGCCTGGAAGATCTGCTCCGGTGTGCAACGCCCCTGGTTGCGACACCGGCGCGATTTTGGACTCCCGCCCCATCCGTACGCCTACCGCAGTGACCGCCTGGGACAACGGGTGGTCCAACCTATACCGACTGCAGAGAGGTCAGTAACGCCGTCCAGAAGGCATTTGACAAGGTGTCACATAAAAGGTTACTGCACAAGATAATATAGTTCACGGGGTTGGGGGTAATTCATGGATAGAGGATTGGCTAACTAACAGAGATCAGAGTGTCGGGATAAATGGTTCATTCTCTGGTTGGCAATCAGTAACTAGTGGGATGTCACAGGGATCGTTGCTGGGACCCCAACTATTTACAATCTATATTAACGACTTGGAAGAAGGGACTGAGTGTAATGTAGCCAAGTTTGCTGACGATACAAAGATAGAAGGAAAAGCAATGTGTGAGGAGGACACAAAAAATCTGCAAAAAGGACAGACAGGCTAAGTGAGTGGGCAAAAATTTGGCAGATGGAATATAATGTTGCAAAGTGTGAGGTCACTTTGGCAAAAAAAAAATCAAAGAGCAAGTTATTATTTAAATGGAGAAAGATTGCAAAGTGCAGCAGTACAGCAGGACCTGGGGGTACTTGTGCATGAAACACAAAAGGATAGTATGCAGGTACAGCAAGTGATCAGGAAGGCCAATGGTATCTTGGCCTTTATTGCAAAGAGGATGGAGTATAAAAGCAGCGAAGTCTTACTATAGCTATATAAGGTATTGGTGAGGCCACACCTGGAATACTGCATTCAGTTTTGGTTTCCATATTTACGAAAGGATATATTTGCTTTGGAGGCAGTTCAGAGAAGGTTCACGAGGTTGATTCCGGGAATGAGGGGGTTGACTTATGAGGAAAGGTTGAGTAGGTTGGGCCTCTACTCATTGGAATTCAGAAGAATGAGAGGTGATCTTATCGAAACATATAAGATTATGAGGGGGCTTGACAAGGTGGATGCAGAGAGGATGTTTCCACTGCTGGGGGAGACTAGAACTAGAGGGCACGATCTTAGAATAAGGGGCCATCCATTTAAAACAGAGATGAGGAGAAATTTCTTCTGAGGGTTGTAAATCTGTGGAATTCGCTGCCTCAGAGAGCTGTGGAAGCTGGGACATTGAATAAATGTAAGACAGAGATAGACAGTTTCTTAAACGATAAGGGGATAAGCGGTTATGGGGAGCGGGCTGGGGAAGTGGACCCGAGTCCATGATCGGATCAGCCATGATCTTATTGAATGGCGGAGCAGGCACGAGGGGCCGTATGGCCTACTCCTGTTCCTATTTCTTATGTTCTTATGTAAGGTTAGTAAGATGGTTTCTTCTTTTAATTTTTTTTTGCGATTTATGTTGTAGTGGCGTGGCTATGTATTGGGAATGTGTGTGTGTTTTTTTCCCATATTTTGTTTCTTCTCCCCCGGCATCTCTCGGGGCGTTCCCGGCCCGGCTCTTAAGCTGGGGAGTTTCCCAGACTAACGCCCAAGAGAGGCGTATACCACCTCCTTTAGCGCTGCGCCCCAGACTTAGGGCCCAGCTGCCCAAGTTTGCTGACTGAGGTGCAAACTATTTCCTGGGCACAAACCTTATCGCCCCGCTGCTATTACCGCCCCGAAATCATCAAAGTCAAAAATCCAGCCCTTAGTGTGAATGTTTAATGTTATAATGAGTACTATTCAAAGAATTTTTAAAAAAGGTATGAAACAAGTTTGTTTCTATTCATTTGCTGAGGTGGCATGTTAAGTTTCTGGGATTTTAACTCTTATCTATTTGTATTCATTGTTTTAGACCATTGCCCTGCCTATGGGCGAGTTCGTGCTCCCCTTGACCCGGAGTGTCCCTTCATCTAGCCAACAATTAGGCAATTTATATTCTCAGATACTTACTAGGCCTCGAATGTGCATCACCATGATAAAAAGCTTATCATTCTTGTACGAGATAGACAGCTTCACCTCTCCGCCGACCTTCCCCACTGGTGGTGTTGGAGGCCCATCTTGGGAGAGAGATAGAAAATAAAAACAGAAAGGCGAGAGTATGAATCTGAGATGAACCGTTAGTGGCTGAACATGGAATGAACTGTCCCCAAACATGGAGTGACCCAGAACCTCAAATAACTGTCCAACCCCCAATATGTAGGAGCTGTTTAATGCTGACAAGAATCGTTTCTCTTTTTTTATGCCTTGCCAACCCAAACATATTTAGCCGGCCCGGGGACCTCATGATCAGGACTGGTACCGAAAGTGGGCAAAGGGTTATGGAGTACAGATGGGTTAAGTGTAGCTACAAACAGTATGAATGGGGTAAAATCATACCAAAAAGGTTGGGAGAGGAAGATGGGAGGCATCTGGAAGGAGTATATTGAGCTCAGTTGGATGTAACCGACTATTCTTCTACGATAGCAGCATCCTGCATAATCTCTGTGTTGGTCATGACTATGTATAACATCTAATGCTCAATAAATGACGGAGCAGGCTTGAGATCTATTCCTGCTTCTATTTTTTGACTTTTTGTTTGAACTCATTAACAATTTGGATTTATATAGCGCCTTTAACGTAGAGAAACATCCCAAGGCTCTTCACAGGGATATTATGCGATAAAAATTTGACACCAAGCCACATAAGTAGAAATTAACGCAGGTGACCAAAAGCTTGGTCAAAGAAGTAGTTTTAAGGAGTGTCTTGAAGGAGGAAAGAGAGGCGGAGAGGTTTAGGCAGGGGGTTCCAGAGTTTGGGGCCCAGCCAACAGAAGGAACGGCCACCGATGGTTGAGTGATTATAATCAGGGATGCTCAGGAGGGCGGAATTAGAGGAGCACAGACATCTTGGGGGTGGGGGGGGGTTGTGAGGCTGGAGGAGATGAGAGAGATAGGGAGGGGCGAGGCCATGGAGGAATTTGAAAATAAGGATGAGAATTTTAACACAGGCACAGGACTGAGCAGCCTTTGTCCATACACCAAAACAAAAACACATTCTTAACACCAAGAGGCGCTCACAAATCGAACACGGTATCTTCAAATGAGCCATATTGTTCAATAATTTGAAGTTATGGGAAAACCTGACTAACAGATGCAGTTTCGGTTTGTTGAGAAGTTGCAAAGATTGAGAAAGCAGCAGAGTAGCATTGAGTAACAACCAAGGCAGTGCACAAACATGCCACTGGGTAAGTGGGGTCAGATAAAGGTGAATCAGTCAGATTACAGAATGAAGCGGTGAATTAAGTCTTAAGGAACAGATAGGTTAGTGAGGCAGTGCATCAGAGAATAACACACAGCAGGATGGAGTGGCTGGGAATGGTATTGTACCATCCTGCCTCAAATGCAGAATTCCTAATCTCGGAGAAGCAGAGGACAGGGACTGCCCCACAGGAGGGAGAAATCAAAGGGAGAGTCTTCACATATCATCGAAAGCCAATCATTCAGAGTCTCCTCATCCCATCAGTGTCAGCTGTGGCTCAGTGGGCAGCACTCTCGTCTCGGAGTCAGAAGGTTGTGGGTTCAAGTCCCACTCCAGGAACTTGAGCACAAAAAATAATCTCGGCTGACACTCCAGTGCAGTGCTGAGGAAGTGCTGCACTGTCTGAGGTGTCGACTTTCGGATGAGATGTTAAACCGAGGCCCCGTCTGCTCTCTCAGGTAAAAGATCCTATGGCAATATTTCGAAGAAGAGCACGGGGAATTCTCCCCGGTGCCCTGGCTAATATTTATCCTTCAATCAACATTTTAAAAATTCTCTGGTCATTATCACATTGCTGTTTGTGGGAGCTTGCTGTGCGCATGTTGGCCGCCATGTTTCCCACATTACAATAGTGACTACACTCCAAAAGTACTTAATTGGCTGTAAAGCGCTTTGAAATGTCCGGTGGTCGTGAAAAGCACTATATAAATGCAAGTCTTTCTTTTACAATATACAGAGGGAATACAGAAATGAGGCTTACATCTTAATCAAAGACATTTTTCTTCTCTATCCTCCCTCATACACTTTTACCACTGACCATCCTGAGGCCCCATCTGATGCCATATTCCGTTCCCACTGAAGAAACATGGAAGCAATATACTGCACAGGTCTCTATAGAAAATGTCATTCTTGATCCCGGTTCTGGAGATGGACCAAAGTGACTCGGGTGATCTGTCCTCCCTCTCTGCAGAGAGCTGCCTCTCAACACTCAGCACTTACATTTCAGCAGGTTAGCAACGTAACGCATGGGGCTAATGGGCACAAACCCTGACCCGTGCTCTGGAAGGTACACGGTTTGAGAACCAGCTTGCTGGGTGGGCCATGCTGTACGCTGACCTCTGTGACTTTGCTTGATTACATGTTCATGAGAGGAAGGTTTAAAAACTCCAGAGCCACATCACGAGATGTACAAACGCATTGCTAAGATGCGGAAACGGGAACACACCTGTTGGTTTTGGCACTGTGCTCCCAGCTGCGGACTTGTCATCCTTCGGGAGTGGGTGGAAGAAGGTGTAGACCAGATCACACTAGAGGGGGAAAATGATCAATGCCGTTAATGTACTGTGTAATCACTAACTTCCCAAACCATCCCTCCTGACCTGCACCGACTGCTATGGGGAGGGGGATGGTGAAGAGGAGAAGTTGGTTTAGAGTGCACATCTCTCCCCATCACAATCCCACTGTCTCCATTCTTAAAACACTCCCATCGTTTCACTAATATCCTTCCCTACATCTACCAGTGTGCACCATCCACAAGATGCGCTGCAGCAACTCGCCAAGGCTTCTTCGACAGCACCTCCCAAACCCGCGACCTCTACCGCCCAAGAAGGACAAGGGCAGCCAGCACATTGGAACACCATCACCTGCAAATCACACACCATCCTGACTTGAAAATATATCGCCATTCCTTCATTGTCGCTGGGTAAAGTTCCAGGAACTCCCTCCCTAACAGCACTGTGGGAGCACCTTCACCACATGGACTGCAGTGGTTCTTCGCAAGGGCAATTAGTGATGGGCAATAAATGCGGGCCTTGCCAGCGATGCCCACATCCCAGGAACGAATAAAAAAATACCTCTGTCTGCTCTGGCCCTCCCAGCCTTTTGGGTGAGTGATTTCCAGTACCCTTTATGGGATTTTGCTCATGTATTGGCCTAGCTTTAATTTTAAGATGATATGCCCATTGTTCTGGATTCCATCCAATATCCTACAATGGGAACCTGTGACAAGGCTCCACGCCTGTTAGCTGATATCTGACAGGGAACAAGCTGTGCTGTTTCACACTGTGCTGGATAATGGGGTGTATTGGAGGACTGCTGTGATACAATAACCGTAGGCAGTTGGTTGGCCCTCTCCAATTCATGCTTGCACCATGAGTCAGAAACTGGAAACTGAACAGATGGAGACCAAATTAGGTTACTGGCAAAAATGCAGAAGTATTGTAGTAAGATTTTTATCGCTATAAGACTTTGGATAAAAGTTGTCTCTTCAGAACAACTGTGCTCAGAAAAATTTCTGCCACCCATATCTGATTGTACGATTCCGACTCCCATTGCAGAACAAAAAGTTCCCCTTCCCCCTCTTCCAGTAGGATTGCAACAGAGGGCTTTACAATATAAAGCAATATTTTTACAGTTGCACCATTGCCAAAAACCATTTCAGTGGCAGGTAGAGCCAGTTCTGAGTGTTCAAAGTGTCCTCAGCACCTGCTCCCAGGGCAGGCTGAAGTTTTCTCACAGGTGCTTATGTTCCAAACAGCCTCAGCGAACAAACAGATAAGAAAGGTTGGCTGATGCAACTCTCTCTCGGCTGAATGCCTCACAGCACGTACTGATCAGCAGGATCTCTATGTTGAGAGCTGACTACGTTTGTTCATGCTGGGATTGTACTCGTCAGAAAAACTTGCATTTATATAGCGCCTTTCACAACCTCAGGACGTCCCAAAGCACTTTACAGCCAAATGAAGTACTTTTTTTTGAAGTGTAATCACTGTTGTAATGTGGGAAGCGCGGCAGCCAATTTGCGCACAGCAAGCTCCCACAAGCAGCAATGCGTTAATGACCAGATAATCTGGGGTTTTTTGTTGATTGAGGGATAAATATTGGCCAGAACTTTTTTGAAATTAATGTCAGCTGTGTGTTTTAACCAACAATACAGTGGTTGCTCTTTCATACAATTACACAAAATCGTGCTCTTTTTCTTAAAAAATAAAGTTGCCCATTATGTTACTTTGTGATGGAATTTAGTTGTGGGCATGTGGGAGTTATAGTCTTGAATGGGATCTGTAACAAAGAGAAAATTGGGAGAAAAAAAACACTACAGCTCCTGCAGTGCCTCATGGTGCCTGGGTACATGCACAGCTTTAAATAACAGAGCAGAAAAAGTTAAGGGGAGATTGAATAGAGGTGCTCATGATCATGAAGATTATAGATAAGAGTGGATAGGGAGAAACGGTTTCCACTGGCGAGGGGGTTGGTAACCAGAGGACATAGATTTAAGGTGATTGGCAATTGAATCTGGGGGTGGTGAGATGAGGAGAACTGTTTTTACGCAGTAAGTTGGAAGGCACTGCCTAAAAGGGTCATTTAAGCAGATTCAATAGTAGCTTTCAAAAAGGAACTGGATATAAACTAGAAAAGGAAACATTTGAAGGGCTATGTGGAAAGAGCAGGGGAGTGGGACTAATTGGACAGCTCTTTCAAAGAGCCGGCACAGGCACCTTGGGCCGAATGGCCTCCTTCTGTGCTGCATCATTCTGGTCGGAGCGAAGGAGCGGCGAGAGAATGTAGAGGGATGTGATCGGGGCCCAGGAGAGGCGCGAGTTCGGGGCCCCGAAGAGATGAGGGCCCAGGGACAGCACGGGCCAGCTCACGCCTCAATATGTGCGCGCACTAGGTTTCCAGTCGTCCTGGTTAACCCTTGCCACTGGACCAAGACCTAGCTCTGTCAAGCCCGTGTGGTGGCTGGTGTGCAACGGCCACCCCACGTTAAAAAAATCCACGCACAGGTATCTTCCACCCTTCAACATGTAGTTCGGGATCTGGAATATTAGGTCCTTCATTGAAACACCTGTGAACTCATACGAGGGGCTGCCTATGATGATGATGATCATTCTGTGATTCTATGTTTTGAAAATAGGCCCTTCTTACAACTTATGCCTTTCCCTGAAATCTTGTTCCAATAAAATGAAAAATATTTAATCAGTAAATATTCTGACATGAACTTGTTACGTACTGATATCAATATGGCAGTGTTGTCACTAGGTTTAGTTAGTGCACTTAGCTGATCCCCAGTGTAGCTATTTGCATCACTGTGACATTTAGCTGCGAAGACGGAGCTGTGTTTAACCTGGCCTATCCTTTTAAAGCCACTGCTTGTGTATTCTCTGCAGTGAAATAGTCTGAGTAAAGTAAGCCATTTTCTGAGGAAAATTCAAAGCTAATGGGCTGGAAATCCCGGCCTCCCCAGGTCTGTACTGAGTGTATACGGACCTAGGGAGGCATCGCAAAAACCGGTTTTCAGCTCACAATGCTTTTCCGATCAGTTAAGCTGGAGCTTGACAGATCCAATGCATATCGGGAGCGAGGACATTTGCAAGGGCAAGATTGCAGTATTTACCCATATCTTGCCCAGTAAATGTCCTCAAAATTATTGCATCTGATAAAAGCAGGCATATAGCCTACTTTTTCAGGTGTAAGAGTTTAAAAACATACAAAAATATAATTAAATTAAATAAAAAAAAGAAAATTTTAAAAACCCTGCCCACAACGTTACATTTATTTTTAACCATAATTTTGAAAAATTTTAAAACTCAGAATTTTTTTTTTCTCCAAGATATTTCTTAACTTTAATTTCAATTCATTTTAATTATGTGAGGTGTGTTGTTTATTTTTTTATTATATGCGTTTAGTGTGTTTTTTTTCCCTCATTAATAGTAATGCTTGGAGATAGGAGTTCCTATTGGTATTAATGAGAAAGCTGTGGAATACAGTACCTGATTGGCTGAGCAGTGACACGTGACTGCACCTTCTGCATGAAAACCTGGAGGACAGAAGTGCGCTTCGCAGCGCGGGAAGAGAAGGCCTCTCCACCGGAATCACAGGCTCCTCCCGGACCACCAGGTAAATTCGTAGAAATGTTTCAGGTCAGAGGCAATTCCCCGCGGGAAGCCCCAATATTGAAGGAAGATGCTATAGATGGGTAGCTTTTTGTAAATCCATGATAAGCCACGTCATCAAACTCATTGTAACCATTAGAAAATGCTTCCTTTTTTTATATACTTCTGACTGTCTGAATGACGTCTTAAGTTTGACCGATGCACACTAGATAAATGAGCAGATCTCCTGTGGCATCGCTCACGATAAATTGGACGCAGCATCGTGTTACAAGGTCAGCAGTGCTAAACATGCAACGCACAATGGCTTATACTGCTAAAATGTAACCGTCTCCCTTTCGTGCTCAAAAGTCTAATTGTTGTTAAGTAAACAGAGGCTTAGGTCAGCCAGAGCACAATTTGTTAAGTCAGGGAATTTTGCGGTTTGGAAAGTACTCATTAGTTTCAAAGCAGCACCCAGCATTTTAAATAATTTTTGCATTTATGATGCCTGGAATGTGACACATCATTTTTGGTATATTATCTAATAAAAATAAATCTATAATATAAAAATTTTGCTACATACATCATGCTCACTTTATTGGCCTGTCATGCCTCTAGGTGGCGGACTGATAGGATTTCCCATTCAGTGAACAGCGACTAGCTGTCAGATGGAGGCTACAGCTCTCTTGCACAAGAAGTTGTTTCGAAAGCCCCAGTTCCCCACAGCTGGAACACATCTAATCTTCAGAGGCTTTGTAGTTTCAGGATGGAACCAACAACCTCCTTCTGTGACAGTGTCAGCTGTGGCTCAGTGGGCAGCACACTCGCAGGATAGCGCAGATGAATACGTGGCTTGAGCAGTGGTGCAGCAGGGAGGGATTCAAATTCTTGGGGCATTGGAACCGGTTCTGGGGGAGGTGGGACCAGTACAAACCGGACGGTCTGCACCTGGGCAGGTCCGGAACGAATGTCCTAGGGGGAGTGTTTGCTAGTGCTGTTGGGGAGGAGTTAAACTAATATTGCAGGGGGATGGGAACCTATACAGGGAGACAGAGGGAGACAAAAAGGAGGCAAAAGCAAAAGACAGAAAGGAGATGAGGAAAAGTGGAGGGCAGAGAAACCCAAGGCAAAGAACAAAAAGGGCCACTGTACAGCAAAATTCTAAAAGGACAAAGGGTGTTAAAAAAACAAGCCTGAAGGCTTTGTGTCTTAATGCAAGGAGTATCCGCAATAAGGTGGATGAATTAATTGTGCAAATAGATGTTAACAAATATGATGTGATTGGGATTACGGAGACGTGGCTCCAGGATGATCAGGGCTGGGAACTCAACATCCAGGGGTATTCAACATTCAGGAAGGATAGAATAAAGGAAAAGGAGGTGGGGTAGCATTGCTGGTTAAAGAGGAGATTAATGCAATAGTTAGGAAAGACATTAGCTTGGATGATGTGGAATCTATATGGGTAGAGCTGCAGAACACTAAAGGGCAAAAATCGTTAGTGGGAGTTGTGTACAGACCTCCAAACAGTAGTAGTGATGTTGGGGAGGGCATCAAACAGGAAATTAGGAGTGCATGCAATAAAGGTGCAGCATTTATAATGGGTGACTTTAATATGCACATAGATTGGGCTAGCCAAACTGGAAGCAATACGGTGGAGGAGGATTTCCTGGAATGCATAAGGGATGGTTTTCTAGACCAATATGTCGAGGAACCAACTAGGGGGGAGGCCATCTTAGACTGGGTGTTGTGTAATGAGAGAGGATTAATTAGCAATCTCATTGTGCGAGGCCCCTTGGGGAAGAGTGACCATAATATGGTGGAATTCTGCATTAGGATGGAGAATGAAACAGTTAATTCAGAGACCATGGTCCAGAACTTAAAGAAGGGTAACTTTGAAGGTATGAGGCATGAATTGGCTAAGATAGATTGGCTAATGATACTTAAGGGGTTGACTGTGGATGGGCAATGGCAGACATTTAGAGAACGCATGGATGAATTACAACAATTGTACATTCCTGTCTGGCGTAAAAATAAAAAAGGGAAGGTGGCTCAACCGTGGCTATCTAGGGAAATCAGGGATAGTATTAAAGCCAAGGAAGTGGCATACAAATTGGCCAGAAATAGCAGCGAACCTGGGGACTGGGAGAAATTTAGAACTCAGCAGGGGAGGACAAAGGGTTTGATTAGGGTAGGGAAAATGGAGTACGAGAAGAAGCTTGCAGGGAACATTAAGGCGGATTGCAAAAGTTTCTATAGGTATGTAAAGAGAAAGAGGTTAGTAAAGACAAACGTAGGTCCCCTGCAGTCAGAATCAGGGGAAGTCATAACGGGGAACAAAGAAATGGCAGACCAATTGAACAAGTACTTTGGTTCAGTATTCACTAAGGAGGACACAAACAACCTTCCGGATATAAAAGTGGTCAGAGGGTCTATTAAGGAGGAGGAACTGAGGGAAATCTTTATTAGTCGGGAAATTGTGTTGGGGAAATTGATGGGATTGAAGGCCGATAAATCCCCAGGGCCTGATGGACTGCATCCCAGAGTACTTAAGGAGGTGGCCTTGGAAATAGCGGATGCATTGACAGTCATTTTCCAACATTCCATTGACTCTGGATCAGTTCCTATCGAGTGGAGGGTAGCCAATGTAACCCCACTTTTTAAAAAGGAGGGAGAGAGAAAGCAGGGAATTATAGACCGGTCAGCCTGACCTCAGTAGTGGGTAAAATGATGGAATCAATTATTAAGGATGTCATAGCAGCGCATTTGGAAAATGGTGACATGATAGGTCCAAGTCAGCATGGATTTGTAAAAGGGAGATCATGCTTGACAAATCTTCTGGAATTTTTTGAGGATGTTTCCAATAAAGTGGACAAAGGAGTACCAGTTGATGTGGTATATTTGGACTTTCAGAAGGCTTTCGACAAGGTCCCACACAGGAGATTAATGTGCAAAGTTAAAGCACATGGGATTGGGGGTAGTGTGCTGACGTGGATTGAGAACTGGTTGTCAGACAGGAAGCAAAGAGTAGGAGTAAATGGGTACTTTTCGGAATGGCAGGCAGTGACTAGTGGGGTACCGCAGGGTTCTGTGCTGGGGCCCCAGCTGTTTACATTATACATTAATGATTTAGACGAAGGGATTAAATGTAGTATCTCCAAATTTGCGGATGACACTAAGTTGGGTGGCAGTGAGAGCTGCGAGGAGGATGCTATGAGGCTACAGAGTGACTTGGATAGGTTAGGTGAGTGGGCAAATGCGTGGCAGATGAAGTATAATGTGGATAAATGTGAGGTTATCCACTTTGGTGGTAAAAACAGAGAGACAGACTATTATCTGAATGGTGACAGATTAGGAAAAGGGAAGGTGCAACGAGATCTGGGTGTCATGGTACATCAGTCATTGAAGGTTGGCATGCAGGTACAGCAGGCGGTTAAGAAAGCAAATGGCATGTTGGCCTTCATAGCGAGGGGATTTGAGTACAGGGGCAGGGAGGTGTTGCTACAGTTGTACAGGGCCTTGGTGAGGCCACACCTGGAGTATTGTGTACAGTTTTGGTCTCCTAACTTGAGGAAGGACATACTTGCTGTTGAGGGAGTGCAGCGAAGATTCACCAGACTGATTCCCGGGATGGTGGGACTGACCTATCAAGAAAGACTGAATCAACTGGGCTTGTAGTCACTGGAGTTCAGAAGAGTGAGAGGGGACCTCATAGAAACGTTTAAAATTCTGACGGGTTTGGACAGGTTGGATGCAGGAAGAATGTTCCCAATGTTGGGGAAGTCCAGAACCAGGGGTCACAGTCTAAGGATAAGGGGTAAGCCATTTAGGACCGAGATAAGGAGAAACTTCTTCACCCAGAGAGTGGTGAACCTGTGGAATTCTCTACCACAGGAAGTAGTTGAGGCCAATTCACTAAATATATTCAAAAGGGAGTTAGATGAAGTCCTTACTACTCGGGGGATCAAGGGGTATGGCGTGAAAGCAGGAAGTGGGTACTGAAGTTTCATGTTCAGCCATGAACTCGTTGAATGGCGGTGCAGGCTAGAAGGGCTGAATGGCCTGCTCCTGCACCTATTTTCTATGTTTCTATGTTTCTATGAGTCAGAAGGTTGTGGGTTCAAGTCCCACTCCAGGGACTTGAGCACAAAAAATATCTAGGCTGACACCCCAATGCAGTGCTGAGGGAGTGCCGCACTGTCGGAGGTGCCGTCTTTCGGATGAGATGTCAAACCGAAGCTTTGTCTCCTCTCTCAAGTGGATGGAAAAGATCCCATGGCACTATTTCAAAGAAGAGCAGGGGAGTTCTCCCCGGTGTCCTGGGCCAATATTTATCCCTCAATCAACATAAAAAAAACCCCAGATTATCTGGTCATTATCACACTGTTGTTTGTGGGAACTTGCAGTGTGCAAATTGGCTGCCGTGTTTCCCACATAACAACATTGACAACACTCCAAAAGTACTTAATTGGCTGTAAAGTGCTTTGAGACGTCCGGTGGTCGTGAAAGGCGCGATAGAAATCCAAGTCTTTCTTTATTTCTTTCCTTCTGCCTTTATAGTACAATTGGTTCGGATTCAATTTTTATTATTTTATTTTTAGTACCTTCCTAATAACTTTCTTCTTCCCTTCTCTCAACAAATTGCTTCATTTTTTTCCCCATGCACTTTAAAAATAAATCTGACGTGTGACTTGAGCACAAAATCTAGGCTGACACTCCAGTGCTGTGCTGAGGGAGCGCTGCACTGCTGGAGGGGCTGTCTTTTGGGTGTGATGTTAAACCGAGGTCCACTCTGCCCTCTCAGGTAAACATAAAAGATCCCATGACACTATTTCGAAGAAGAGCAGAGGAGTTCTTCCCAGTGTCCTGACCGATATTTATCCCTCAACCAACACCTAACAAACAGATGATCTCGTCATTTATTTCATTGCTCTTTGTGGGAGCTTGCTGTGCACAAATTGGATGTCGCGTTTCCTGCATTACAGCAGTGACTATACTTCAAAAGTACTTAATTGACTGTAAAGCACTTTGGGATGTCCTGAAAGGTGCTATATAAATGCAAGTCTTTCTTTCTTAGCTTATCCTTTCTTCTACCACCTCGCTCAGAACTTGATTGTCGTAGCTAGGGTGCAGAGGCCCATTGAATTATTATTCTTCTCTCACTTTTAATAAAAACGTTATCTCGTGTTTCCCCCTCTCCCATCACTGTGGAATGAAGTCATGTGTAAACAGAAGCACAAAGTCAAGGGAAACCTCAGCTAAATTGCTTTAGGGACATAAACATTGAAACGGAAAATAAAAAAGTAAGTAAGTTGAGTCGCAAGATTATTGCGCACTGCACTGGACGATGGTACTTGATGAAGCTACGTGGAATGACACAGCAGACTATGCCATTCAATTTTTTTAGTACAAAATTAGCTAAATAATTAATAAATATTCACAAGGTCTGAAAACAATCAGAATGATTAAACAATTACTGCCTCTCCTTGAGCTGTTTTGTTCAAATTTCTGATACTAATCCCAGGAAAATGCCTGAAATACAGGCCATTTGTCATAAAATAAAGTTATTTTTGATTACATCTACCCACTTTTATTAGATCGCCACACTGCTGACTCCTATACTCCCATTGTTTAATAAATCCTCAATCATGATTTTAAAAACAATAACTATCTTTAAATGATGCATTGTCATCATCATTTAAAAAGCCTTCCTGAACCCGCCATACCCTTCTTCTCTAGTTTCCCCCTCATCCTCTTGCTTTCATCCATCTCAGCTTTGCCTTAGTCACATTTACTTTACTCGTGTCAGTGCTTTCAGCAGTGTGTCGCCTTTCTCCGATCTCCAACCCTGCTCTGACGAGCTCCAAAAACCCTCAATTCTCTCTCCCACTTCTCTTGGGTCTCAGATCATCCTCCAGCCTCCAATCATGCTCAAACTTCCTCATCTCCCCTCCCATCCCCAACCCTCCTCTAACTTGCCAGCTGCCCTCTATCTCTGCTCTACCTTCCTCCTCGTTCTCCCGCCCCCACTCCACCTTCCCTCACTAGCCTCTTCAAACCTCCAGCATCGCAGTCCTCCCTCGATCTTG
This sequence comes from Pristiophorus japonicus, assembly GCF_044704955.1. Taxonomy (NCBI): domain Eukaryota; kingdom Metazoa; phylum Chordata; class Chondrichthyes; family Pristiophoridae; genus Pristiophorus; species Pristiophorus japonicus. The sequence goes on from NC_091993.1 coordinate 119,440,214, forward strand.
CCCCATTTCATCCACCAACTGCACTTGGTTTCAATTCCTTGTGTTGCGATACCACGGGAGATTGACCGGTATATAGAATACATGCAGCTGCAAACCCAGCTAATATTGACTGCTGGTTTCTGCCATCTGCTGGTTGGAAGGGGCAATCTCACCTCAGCCACCTCAGGGGGAGAGTGGACTAAATGCCAAATATAGCCATCCAGATCCTCCTTGCGTCTATCAGCCATCGCCTCACGTCGGCCGAGCACAAACCTGCTCGGGAAGCTGCGGGGAGAACCAACTCTGGTTAGTCAGTCAATCTCTCGCACGCAGATCCACAAAAAGAGAAAATTAGCAATGGGAGTTTATCCTTTTAAGGGCAAGGCTCGAGGTATGGAATTTCAAAACTGACAATTTGTTTAAGAACATAAAACCTTGCTTTTTCTTACAGGTGCTGTAAATTCACAACATGTTCAGTTCTATTTGTTAAACTTTATTTAGTCCCGTATTTGATGACATTAACAGTCACTGCACTCTACTGCGTGAAGCGCTTTGAGACAGTTTAATGACATCAAAAGGTGCTATACATGCAAGTATTATCATTTATTTCAAATCTTCAATTTCTGTACACATATTTTTCTCCAAAGTGTGGCACACCCTCAAATTCTAAATTTCTAACTTTTCCCATTTTTCAGGGGAATGATTTAGGGCAGAAAGGCACACTAACGAATGACAGCCGTTTACCAGGGTCCACTGTAACTTCCTACCTTGGCAGTTTGGTCGATGGGAAAATGAGGCGGAGTTTGTTGTGGAGCTCGTGAAATTCTTCAAAGGTTCTCAGTATGAACGTGGCGTCGTGCTGTCCCTCCCGGTCCACTTTCACAACGTACGTCTGTGGAGTAGGGAATTCAAGCACGGTTATGATTGGGGCTTTACCTCCAACATTTCGAAACTTGCGCTCGTGACCCAGATCAGCCATGATCTCATTAAATGGCAGAGGGCTGTAGTACTACCTGCCCTCCTGTATGGCTCAGAGACATGGACCATGTATAGTAGACACCTCAAGATGCTGGAGAAACACCACCGACGATGTCTCCGCAAGATCCTACAAATTCCTTGGGAGGACAGACGCACCAACGTTAGCGTCCTGGACCAGGCCAACATCCCCAGCATTGAAGCAATGATCACACTTGATCAGCTCCGCTGGGCAGGCCACATTGTATGCACGCCAAACACGAGACTTCTAAAGCAAGCGCTCTACTCTGAACTTCTTCACGGCAAACGAACCAAAAGTGGGCAGAGGAAACTTTACAAGGACACCCTCAAATCCTCCCCGATAAAGTGCGACATCCCCGCTGACACGGGAGTCCCTGGCCAAAGACCGCCCTAAGTGGAGGAAGTGCATCCGGGAGGGCGCTGAGCACTTAGAGTCTCATCGCCGAGAGCATACAGAAAACAAGCGCAGGCAGCGAAAAGAGCGTGCGACAAACCAGTCCCACCCTCCCTTTCCCTCAACGACTGTCTGTCCCACCTGTGACAGAGACCGTGGCCACCTAAGGACTCATTTTAAGAGTGGAAGCAAGTCTTCCTCGATTCCGAGGGACTGCCTATGATGATGATGATGAAATGGCGGACCAGGCTCGAGGGGCCAAATGGCCTACTCCTGCTCCTATTTCTTTTGTTCTTCTGTAAAGGCAGCTTCCATAAGGAGAGTTGGGTCTCCGGTGAATCAAAACTGCCACCCTTACCATATACGAATGGGACAGGACAAGCAGGTACCCTTTAGTTACGGCACAATGCACCAGAGGAACTTGTGGAATATCCACCACCAATGTTCCTTTTAAGCCATGCGGTTGCGCTGTACTCTGCAGCTCCCGCGCAGCCGGCTCATAAATAGGAAAAACCGCGTAGTTGCCACATGCTCTTTTAAACGGGCAGCCCCTTTAAGAGGTCGTGCACCCAAAAGGGAACATTGCCCACCATACCTTCCTATCTGCACCCAAAGGCAATAAACATCACAATTTCAAAAGATTAATAGTTAGGTTTATTTGCAAGTAGAGAATTACTCAGAAGAAGCAAGAGACAGGTGGTACAAATACTGAGAAAACAATAAGTAAATCAATCCATAATGAGATAAGAAACTTCTTTACAGTCTGATAATCAGTAACGGGTTTAGAAGAAACAGGTCATTTGTAGGCTTTCCAGTGTAAAATTGGTGAGTGGATTCCTAGATGGGCCACAAAGTCCAACAGTCCAATCCAGAGACTAAAATATAGTTGAAAACTGAACTGTAGGTAGCAGCAAGGACAGAACTTTTAGATCAATGGAAGCCTTTCCTGTCACAGGTATTAATTCTGAGACATTAACTAACCTCCTTTCAAGATATCTCCACTGGGGTCAGCCATTAGATTTTATGAATTTGTCCATTTCCCCATCTCATCCCCAGTCTGCAAGTTTGCATACACTAACATTTCAAAGAAATACTGGTACAGCTTTCACACAAAGCTTGACCTAATTAGTCTCTGAACACTGACAATGGCACCAACAATGTTGCCGCTCACTGAAATGGTGGATGGAGCAGGGTGGGTGTGTGTACTGGTCACTCCCCTTACACAAAGACAAAGGAACTCTTATACAACTACTGGAAGCCAATTTTTGATGGATGTTTATTCTATCCAAAGAGATAATACCTAAATGTTCCTAATGTGATGCAGCAGGTGGCTCTGGTTCTGCCATAAACACATCTTACAAACAAACGATGCGGAGAAGTATGACGTAATGCATTTGGGGAGGGCTAACAAGGTGAGAGAATACACGATAAATGGTAGGACACTGAGAAGTGTAGAGGAACAAAGGGACCTTGGAGTTCATGTCCACAGATCTCTGAAGGTAGCAGGGCAGGTCGATAAGGTGGTTAAGGCGGCATATGAAATACTTGCCTTTATTAGCCATGGCATAGAATACAAGAGCAGGAGGGTGGGTTATGTTTAAACTGTATAAAACACTAGTTAGGCCACAGCTGGAGTACTCTGTGCAGTTCTGGTCCACCAGATTACTGGAAAGATGTGATTGCACTGGAGATGGTACAGAGGAGATTTACGAGGATGTTGCCTGGACTGGAGAATTTTAGTTATGAGGAAAGATTGGATAGGCTGGGTTTGTGTTCTTTGGAACAGAGGAGGCTGAGGGGAGACCTTATTGAAGTGTATAAAATTATGAAAGGCCTAGATAGAGTGGATAGGAAGGACCTATTTCCCTTAACAAAGGGGTCAACAACAAATGGGCATAGATTGAAAGTAATTGGCAGGAGGTTTAGAGTGGATTTTGCGGGGATATTCTTTCACCCAGAGGGTGTTGTGTGTCTGGAACTCACTGCCTGAAAGGGTGGTAGAGGCAGAAACCCTCACCACATTTAAAAAGTACTTGGACGTGCACTTGAAGTGCCATGACCTACAGGACTACGGACCAAGAGCTGGAAAGTGGGATTAGGCTGGATAGCTCTGTCGGCCGGCACGGGCACAATGGGCCGAATGGCCTCCTTCCGTGCTGTAAATTTCTATGATTCTACGAAACACTGGTCACTGCAAAAAAGACTACTAACAAAAACGAGAGCACATGGAATTAGAGGCAAGCTATTGACATGGATAGGAAATTGGTTTGGAGGTAGGAGACAGAGGGTAGGAATGATGAGTAAGTGCTCCAATTGGCAGGATGTGACTCATGGTGTCCCCCAGGGATCTGTACAGGGGCATCAGTTTTTCACTATATTTATAAATGACATAGAAAAAGAAAAAAAGAGAGAGCCATATGTTCTTATGCAGAGAACTGAGTTCAGCTCTGGGCACCGCACCTCAGGGAGGATATATTGATCTTGGAGGGGTGCAGATCTTGCAGATGCACTCGAATGTACCAGGGCTAAAAATGCTAAATGATGAGGACAGATTGCATAGACGAGGCTTGTATTCCCTTGAGTATAGAAGATTACGAGGTGATCTAATTGAGTTGTTGAAGATGATGAAAGAATTTGGTAGGGTAGATGGAGAGAAACTATTTCCTCTGCTGGGGTGGGGGGCGGGGGGGGTACAGAACAAGGGGGCGTCTCCTTAAAATTAGAGCCAGGCCGTTCAGGGGGTGATGTCAGGAAGCACTTCTTAGAAAGATAGAAAATAGGTGCAGGAGTAGGCCATTCGGCCGTTCGAGCCTGCACCACCATTCAATATGATCATGGCTGATCATGCAACTTCAGTACCCCTTTCCTGTTTTCTCTCCATACCCCCTGATCCCTTTAACCGTAAGGGCCACATCTAACTCCCTTTTGAATATATTTAGTGAATTGGCCTCAACAACTTTCTGTGATAGAGAATTCCACAGGTTCACCACTCTCTGGGTGAAGAAGTTTCTCCTCATCTCGGTCCTAAATGGCTTACTCCTTATCCTTAAGACTGTGACCCCTGGTTCTGGACTTCCCCAACATTGGGAACATTCTTCCTGCATCGAACTTGTCCAGTCCTGTCAGAATTTTATATTCTTCACACAAAGCATAGTAGAAAGCTGGATCTCTCTATTCCTCCTCCAAAAGCTGTTGAGGCTGGGGATCAAGTGAAAATTTCAAAACTGAGATTGATAGTTTTTTTTTAGGCAAGGGTATTAAGAGTTATGGAACCAAGGTGTGTAGATGGATACAGATCAGACATGATCTAACTGAATGCAGAACAGGCTTGAAGGGCTGAACGGGCTATCCTTGCTCTATGTTTCTATAATCTAATGTAGCTGTAAAGCTTGAATCTAATGGGCTCCAGTCTGGGCTCTCTATGAAGATGAGGTTGATGCACATTATTACCGTGTTACAATAGTGCAGCCACAGTTGAAGCGTGGGGGGGGGGCAAGAATACTATGGGCTGGATTTTCCCAATGTTGCCGCCTTGGTTTGCGCCCCGGAGGGGCAGTAATGGCAACGGAGATGGTTTCCGGGTGGCTAACCAGCTCCCAGCTAGGAAATTAGTTGCCGGTTTTGCGGGGGTGCAGAGCAGCACCGCCCGGGAGTGGTGAGCCGGCGTGCAATGCTGCCGGTTTCGACTGCGCTTTGAAATTTGTTGTGCGTTCAACCTACAGCACCCCCTCACGCGCCGTGGTGGGACCGCCTGGAAAACCAAGCGGTCAGTCAGAGCTGTCCCAGTGGCGGTGAGTGATGCAATTGGTGAATGAGGCAAGTTTGATTGTTTTGGTCCATTTTATTTTTGCGATGTGGCTTATTGTGGGGTGTTTGAGGTATTGGGAATGTTTGTTGTGTTTTTGGTGTCATTTTTTTTTTTGCCACAGAATCCTCTCTTAGGCGCCCTGACGCCAGCTCTTTAGCAACGTTTTTTCAGTCGCTCAGCCGACCTAGCGCCCGAAGAGAGGGAACACCTCCCTTAGCGCTCCGCCCCACACTCAGGGCCCAGCTGGTGAATTTTGCTGACTGAGGCGCAAACTGTTCCCGGGCGCAAACTTTACGCTCTGCCGCCATTACTGCCCCGAAATGAACAGAACCGAAAATCCCGGCCAAATGTGCTCAGACTGAAGCCGATTCTGTGTTTCTGGGCGTAAATAAATGAGTGCATACACGAGTGTGAACCTGTGACATTCTCTACAGCAGAAAGTTGTTGAGGCCAGTTCGTTAGATATATTCCAAAGGGAGTTAGATGTGGCCCTTACGGCTAAAGGGATCAAGGGGTATAGAAATTCACTTACATATCCTTTATGGGGGTTGAATGTCTTCTGATGTCGACTGACAAACACTTCCTTGATTTTCCCATCGGTCTTCAGCGTGTACGTTTTAGGGGCATAGGAGAGCGTTGGACGGTCATCAGTCCCGGCAAACTTCATCTGGGCCAGGTTGTGAAGGAAGAAGTTGAGTTTGGTTGCCACGCTGCCCAGACTGGATTCAATTAGCCTGAAAATTAGGCAGAGATTTCAATAGAATTACACAGAATGTACAGCACAGAAACAGGCCACTTGGCCCAACGGGTTCATGCCAGCATTTATGCTCCGAGTCTCCTCCTACCCCTCTTCAGCTAATTCCATCAGCATAACCCTCTGTTGCTTTCTCCCACATGTGTTTATTTAGCTTTCCCTTAAATGCATCAGCTTTCTGTTAACTGTCCCATGGACAATAGGCGCCAATTAAAACAATGGACATTAATTAAGTAACTAATTTTATGGCCTCGTGAGCACCACTGCAGCGATAGTCCTTCCTACCCCTCAACAAATTGCAATACAGGGCCTGAATATCCCATCATTCTAACATCCAGGATTGGCTTCGCATTTATTTCCTCCCAGAAGACTGCCCAAGACCAACGGGGTAATTTTCACTTTCGATGAAGTCACTGGAACGAAAATTGGGTGTAGTGTATAACGGGCGGCTGATCTGCAAATGCCGGTTTCGCTCCCCCGCTGAAAGTTATAATCTACCCCTTTTGCTTCTGAAACTATACACACATGAAGGTTTGTAGAGCTGTTGCGGCCAATGCCATCGAGTCGCTAAAAACAGCACTGAGCCCTGACTTCGTTAGGTGTGTCGAGGAGGCTCAAGCACGTGGGGCGATCCTGTCCAAACTGACCCCCGTCCGGACGGAATTCCTCATCGGCACCAAGCTCCGGCAACCAAATTTTTATCTGATCCAAGTTACTGTTAAAAGGTTGATTTGTTTAATTTGTCGGTTTTAGTGCCCCCCTTTAATCAGGGGGCACTTGATTATTGGTTCAACAAAATAATTGTAGAACTGTTGCATTGCAAGTGGCTAAGCCAATCACGTGATGTTCACAAGACTCAATAAAACCCCAGTCAGTTGGGTCTAAGTCATCCACAATGAGGTATGCAGTTGTGAGCCTAGTGGATGAACTGATAATGTGTAGTGTGATTGTTAAACCTTTGTTAATAACCCAGCTCATTCTTAATAGCAATGTGTTGGTATAAATTTTTAAGCAAAGAACCCATGAAGCAAATACATTACAAAAGGGAAAGTTAAACCAATATTTTCTGACATAATGCTTTCTTTCAACAGCCTGTGCGATTTTCGTGCAGTAAGTGGGAAAGTTTCACACTCAATTCCCCACTGCGTCTATTAAATGATGGCACATAAGCATCTGCTCCTAATATAAAAATGTTTCATTTTAATAAGATACGGTATATCAAAATTCTTGCATCGAGCATTCATCTATCAACACTCCAGATGTCACATTTTGTTGCAGAGGCAAAACTATTTTAAAAGTGCTGGGTTCTTTTTGCCCTGGAGCCAGAAATTTACAAGCGCCTAATTGCTCGCTGATGTTTACAAGCGGCTGCATTTGCCCATTTAGACCGTTTCTCCATAGGATATACTTGTGCAGTGGTCTTAAAGGGGTGGGCCAGGTTAAACAAAGCACCACCGTTGCACCATAACTGTGCTCAAACAATGCCACAGGTCGTCCACGAGTTTGTAAATGGTTTTTTAATTAAAGACACAACGGCTAGCTATATTTATGTGGGGAAAATGCTGGTTTCCTACACTTCCCATTTCCTTTAATGGTCCTGTTTGTCCAGTTTTTCTTTGCAACAAAGTATGATGGCAACAACTATTCAGCCTATCGCACCTTTTAGAGCTATTCATTTTGTCCCATTGCCCTGTCCCCATATGCTTTCAAACTTTTCATTTCATAAATATTTATGCATTTCTTTTTCAAAAGGCATTATGGATTCTACTACCATCGTTTCCCATTGGGCATTCCATTTCCAATAACCCTTTGATAAACGAGAAATGCTCTTAATCTCTCTCCTCGTTGACCTTAATTTACTCCCTCTAGTTACTAACTCACCGACCAGTGCAGTAGTTTAATTCCTTCTATTAGGTTTCCTCTTAACTTTCTTTGTTTTAATGAACAAATCCACAGTTTAGTTAGTCTCTCTTCATACCTGACGCATCTCATTCCTGGTATCAGCTTAATGAATTTCTTATCTTGTCCTAGATATTCTTCCTAAAGCATGTTGCCCAAAACTGTGGCCTAACCAATAACCAACAGTGCACAAGTTGGTAGCAATCACGGACTACACACTTCAGTTACATTCGCGCTACACAAGTGCCAGGCAAAGACTATCGCCAACAAGAGAGCCTAACCACCTCCCCTTTGACATGCAACTGCATTACCATCATCAAATCTCCCACCATCAACATCCTGGGGGAATCACCATTAACTAGAAACTTAACTGGAACAAGCACAGAAATACTATGGCTACAAGAGCAGGTCAGAGGCTGGTTATTCTACAGTGAGTGGCTTACCTCCGGACTCCCCAAAGCCTTTTCACCATCTACAAGTCACAAGTCAGGAGTGCGATGGAATACTCTCCATTTGCTTGGGTGAGTGTAGCTCCAACAACACTCAAGAAGCTCGACACAATCCAGGATAATACAGTCCGCTTGATTGGCATCCCATCCACCGTCTTAAACATTCACTCCCTCCACCACCGGCATACCGTGGCTGCAGTGTGTACCATCTGTAAGATGCACTGCAGCAACTCGCCAAGGCTTCTTCGGCAGCACCTCCCAAACCCGCGACCTCTACCACCTAGAAGGACAAGGGCAGCAGTCGCATGGGAACACATCCACCTCCAAGTTCCCCTCCAAGTCACACACCATCCTGACTTGGAAATATATCGTCGTTCCTTCATCGTCACTGGGTCTTTTCTTTTTGAACGTATTCGTTCCTGGGATAACAGCACTATGGGAGTACTTTCATTACACAAACTGCAGTAGTTCAAGAAGGCAGCTCACCATCTTCTCAAGGGCAATTGGGGATGGGCAATAAATGCTGACCTCACTAGCGACGCCCGCATCCCATGAATGAATACATTTTTAAAAAGTACAGTTGCCCGTCACAGTTTTACTGGTCTGGAAATCGCACCTGGTGAAGTAGGTGGTAGCATGGGCCTCTGACTCCTGAGGTCGAAGAGCATCATAAACATATCTCAGGTCTTGGATATCAGACAGCTCTGGGATTCCACAGGAAAGCATCTGCAGAAAGAAAAATAGGTCCAATTATTAGTGAATGTTCAATCCAACGAGTTGTTTTGAACCAAAATCAGTAGTTTCCTATAATCTAGTGTGCTGCATCACCGTACCAGTCCCAGGAGATTGAGGAATAGGTCAGTGTGCTTGCGGATGAGATTGTAAGCCTGACAGCACAGGTCAACAAAGTCATGGAAGCGGCTGGAGGGTTTGTCACCTCCGTTAATGACATACGCCATATCTGAGGTAAAGACAAATGGAGCTCGATCTCTGTGGAAATAGAAAACAAGGACATTATAAGCACAACCCGTGTCAAATTCCTTTTTTGGTATTAAATGATAGATTAAGTCTTAAAGTCTGCACTGGAGAGACAACAGTCTATGTATGAAACTCGAATCAGCACAGGAAACCATTAACACGCTCACCTCTTAAAGTTACCAAGCATCTGGGCATGGCCGAGGAATTTGCCAAAATCAATATGGAACATATGGCCGCTGGTCTTCAGCATGATATTGTCATTATGTCGGTCACATATGCCCAGGACATAGGTGGCCACACAGCAGCCTGCGCAAGAGTAGATGAAATTTTCCACAGCCTAGAGTACAGAGAGAGTGGATAAGAAATGTCAGCCCTTTACGATCCAAGTTACCATTGAAAAGTCTCTCAGGCAGAATCTGCTACAGTCTTTCTTTATACTCGACTCTTTACTACTTTGGATCTGTGATATGTGCAGAGGATCTGATATCTAATGGATATCGATGAGCAAAATCCATTAGCCCATCCTCACTCAGCAATCCAAACAAACCGGCAGTTCCCTTCATCATAGCATCCAACTATTCCTTAAATTACCTCCAATAGTCTAAACTCGTGCAACATTGCAGCTGCTGTATGTGGAGCAGCACAGGGCCTTGGTGAGACCACACCTGGAGTACTGTGCACAGTTTTGGTCTCCTTATCTAAGGAAGGATATACTTGCCTTGGAGGCGGTACAAGAGAGGTTCACTAGATTGATTCCTGGGATGAGAGGGCTTCTTATAAAGAGAGATTGTGTAAAATGGACCTATACTCTCTGCAGTTTAGAAGAATGAGAGGTGACCTCCTTGAAACATACAAGATTTTGAAGGGCATTGACAGGGTAGATGCCGAGAGGTTGTTTACCCTGACTGGGGAGTCTAGAACTAGGGGTGACAGTCTCAGGATAAAGGGTAGGCCTTTTAGACAGAGATGAGAAGAGACTTCTTCACTCAGAGGGTTGTGAATCTTTGGAAGTCGCTGCCTCAGAGGGAATATATTCAAGGCTGATATCGATAGATTTTTGGAGCCATGGGGAATCAAGGGATATGGAGATCGGGTGGGGAAGTGCAGTTGTGGTCGATGATCAGCCATGATCTTATTGAATGGTGGAGCAGCCTCGAGGGGCCAAATGGCCTACTCCTGCTCCTATTTCTTATGTTCTTGCGTAAGCGGGCCTGGATTTGAATCCAAGTCTCAGAGCTCAAAGGCTTGCGTCTAACGCACCGTGCCACCCAGTACCCCCGTTCACGGTTGTATACAAGGCAGCACACTGCAGTTCACTTCTTAAACCTGCCAGGCAGAAGTCAAATCGAAGGAGGGGGGCAGATCCAAAAGGGAGGGACAAGAAACCTGCAGCTTCTCTTCACCTTTTCGTACTCCTCCTCGTTTGGGTTGTGTTTCTGCAGCCATTCTGCCAGCGGATGGTCTTTGAAAGATCCAGTTACTCCGTGTTCCACCTGGATTTTCCGCAAGGTCTCTGCATTCGGAATCATCTCCACCATTCCTGTAAAATATGACCCGAGCAGTGGCGGTTGAACGAGCAAGGCATCACACACATTTTATGCGACATCACCGGGACAATGACTGATCGTTAACCTGCTAAACGCCACAAATAGCTGCTGGAATCAGTATATTGCAACACTTTCCTGGATTGTTCTTCTGGTACATTTTAATTCTATGTCAGCCTTCTTGCTGTATCTGTATTTATATCTATATCTAGTTTGTCCTAATCTCAAAAGACAGATGTGGAGGCAGGACTTAGACCCAATGAGTCATTTTGTCCAGGAAGTTCCCAGGTATTATTCCTGCTAAATGCTGAGTTAGTGGATCCCAAGCACAGAAGCTGCCGAGATAGGACAATTGAATGAAGAAAGAAAAGATGAAACCGTCATTCATGCCTGTGTTACCTCTAGATTTGACTATTCTAACTCACGCCTGGCTGGCCTCCTACATTCTACAATACACAAACTTGAGGTCATCCAAAACTCTGCAGCCCATGTCCTAATTTGCACCAAGTCATGATCACCCATCACCCCTGTGCTCTTTCTGACCTACATTGGTCCCTGGTTAAACAACACCTCGATTTCAAAATTCTCATCGTTGTCTACAAAGCACTCCATGGCCTCGCCCCTCCCCATCTCTGTAATCTTTTCCAGCCTCACAACCCCGCAAGATGTCTGCGTTCCTCAAATTCTGCCCTCTTGAACATCCCATATTATAACTGCTCAACCATTGGTGTCTGTGCCTTCAGCTGTTTGGGCCTTAAGCTCTGGAACTCTCTCCCTAAACCTCTCTGCCTCTCTTTCCTCCTTTAAGATGCTCCTTAAAACCTACCTCTTTAAACAAGCTTTTGGGTCATCTGCCTTAATTTCTTCTTTTGTGGCTCGGTATCAAATGTATCTGTTTTATTTTGTTACACTGCTGTGAAGCACCTTGGGACATTTTACTATGTTAAAGGCGCTATACAAATAAAAGTTATGATTTATATAGCACCTTTCACAAACTCTGGACATTCCAAAGCACATTACAGCCAATGGAGTACTTTTGAACTGTAATCACTGTTGTAATGTAGGAAAAGCAACAACCTATTTTGCACGCAGCAAGGTCCAAGATTATCTGTTTTTAGTGATGTTGGTTGAGGGCTAAATATTGGCGCCAGAGGGACTGGAGTGCCTCATTTCAACCAGGAACAGAATTTTAATTTGATTTGATTTGACAAAGGTTGCTTTTATGTTGAATTGTTAATTGTGTTTTTGGTGCCCTCAAAAAAAAACAAGGAGGCACTTGAATGAAACTTTCTGGAGTGTAACCCCCCCACCCCCTTTAATCAGGAGGCACTTGATTATTGTTCTACTTGAAATAGTTGAGGGATAAATATTAGCAACCAGGGAGAACTCACCTGCTCATCTTCAAAATAGTGCCATCGGATCTTTTACGTCTAACTTAGAGGCCAGATGGGCCGATCGTCCCATCTGAAAGATGGTAATTCTAACACTCCCTCAGTATTGCACTGGAGTGTCAGCATAGATTTGTATGTTCAAGTCTCTGGAGTGGGGCTTGATTATCTGAATGGCGACAGATTAGGAAAAGGGGAGGTGCAACGAGACCTGGGTGTCATGGTACATCAGTCATTGAAAGTTGGCATGCAGGTACAGCAGGCAGTAAAGGCGGCAAATGACATGTTAGCCTTCATTCGAGAGGATTTGAGTATAGGAGCAGGGAGGTCTTACTGCAGTTGTACAGGGCCTTGGTGAGGCCACACCTTGAATATTGTGTACAGTTTTGGTCTCCTAATCTGAGGAAGGACATTCTTGCTATTGAGGCGAAGGTTCACCAGACTGATTCCCGGGATGGCAGGACTGACATATGAAGAAGGACTGGATCAACTAGGCTTATATTCACTGGAATTTAGATGAATGAGAGAGGATCTCATAGAAATATATAAAATTCTGACGGGATTGGACAGGCTAGATGCAGGAAGAATGTTTCCGATGTTGGGGAAGTCCAGAACCAGGGGTCACAGTCTAAGGGTAAAGGGTAAGCCATTTAGGACTGAGATGAGGAGAAACTTTTTCATTCAGAGAGTGGTGAACCTGTGGCATTCTCTCATTCTCTACCAAAGAAAGTTGTTGAGGCCAGTTCGTTAGATATATTCAAAAGGGAGTTAGATGTGGCCCTTATGGCTAAAGGGATCAAGGGGTATGGAGAGAAAGCAGGAATGGAGTACTGAAGTTGCAAAAATGATCAGCCATTCTCATATTGAATGGTGATGCAGGCTCGAAGGTCCGAATGGTCTACTCCTGCACCTATTTTCTATATTTCTATGAACCCACAACCTTCTGACTCAGGGACAAGTGTGATACCACTGAGCCACGCATCTTTGGGCTGGAGATGGGAGGTGCCCACCCAGTCAGGGCTCCTGCACCACATCGCTATCCAAGGACCACTGCAGTAAAAGCATGGAGATTGAGAGAGAGGGTCTGGTTTGCCTGTGGTGTCCCCCACTCCCAGATCAAATGCCCGCTGACAGACACTGTCCAGGCTTAGACTTAAGACTGGTCACTTGGTTGAGATGTCAGAGGGCTGCTGACAGACCAACTCTATTAGATTTAACTTGAACTCCCACAGCTGACTAGATTTGGAGTTGTGGATTAACACTGGAGATAGGCCTTTATAAAAAGGTAAATTTAATATATTCCAAAACTGAAATGGAGATGAAGGGATAATTTTAACCTAATTCGCCGGGCGGTTGGGGGCCGGTTTTACACCCTGACTCTTCACTGACTTCAATGCAGAGGAGGTGTAAAATCAGAGGTAAATCCCATCCTGTCTGTTCCCCAACAGGGGAGTTAGGTTAAAATTAAAGTGTCGGGCTCTTGGTTCAGTAAATATTACCAGAATCTATAAAGAGCAACAATGAACCAAATCCAGTTTAATGGGGAAAATCACAGCCATTAGGCTGGTGGGCTCACCCAAACCGTTTGGGCATTGTCGGCGACAGAGATATCTCTGGTTTCATCATTCCACAACCGAATAGCACATTCCCCATCGCGCTACTTTTCGAATAGTGTCGATGAGGTTTGGGATTACCTCGTCCCCATCCTGTTGAGATGCACTTGAAGAAGATCATGCGCATGTCCAGGCCTTCCTGAATCCAGATCTTGTTCATGATGCGGATCATCTGAAGTGTCAGCATGTCCTGACGCAAGTCATCCCCTGTCTGGACAATGACAAGACACAACAAAGATTAAGCATGTTTATTCATCCCAATTCTTTCTCTCCCCTCCTCTCCTCTCCCCTTCTGACAGCACTGATTCTTGAGATCTAATTCCATTCATGAGAGCAGGTCTCTGGTATCTCGCTCAAGCAGCCATTTATGCCATTTGGTCTCCGTATTTAAGGAAGGATATACTTGCATTGGAGGCTGTTCAGAGAAGGTTCACGAGGTTGATTCTGGAGATGAGGGGGTTGACTTATGAGGAAAGGTTGAGTAGATTGGGCCTATACTCATTGGAGTTCAAAAGAATGAGAGGTGATCTTATTGAAACTTATAAGATAATGAGGGGACATATATCCACCTTTGTCCCTTATCCCTTAATAAAAATCTATCAATCTCAGATTTAAAATTAATAATTGATAAGGTGGATGCAAAGACGATATTTCCACTCATAGGGGAAACTAAAACTAGGGGAAATAGTCTTAGAATAACGGGCCGCCCATTTAAAACTGAGATGAGAAGAAATTTCTTCTCCGAGGGTTGTAAATCTATGGAATTCTCTACCCCAGAGAGCTGTGGAGGCTGGGTCATTGAATATATTTAAGGCGGAGAGAGTCAGATTTTTGAGCAATAAGAGAGTAAAGGGTTATGGGGAATGGACAAGGAAGTGGAACCGAGTCCATGATCAGATCAGCCATGATCTTATTGAATGGCGGAGCAGGCTCAAGGGGTCAAATGGCCTACTCCTGCTCCTACTTCTTATGTTCTTATTGCATCCGAGCCTAGATGGGGAGCATGTGCAGGCTGCTCGCCTCAGAGTCCAATTCATACTCTCACCTAATATTCCTTTATTTTCCTCCTCTCAAACGGTGACTGATACTGCGCTGCAGTTTTCATAGATTCTGGCAGTCAGCATTATCTTCATTGCTTCACATCTCTGAACCTAGACAGCGAGTGTTGGCAGGCTGTCCAACTACGGGTCCATGACAACCAAACCAATCCTGCCCTCAACAACGTCTGCACATATGCACTTTTCAGCAGGGATTACTGAAGAACAATCGTGAGATGTAATTACGGGTGAGTTTTTATTTGGAACATAGGAACCGGAGTAGGGCCATTTAGCCCCTCGAGCCTGTTCCACCATTCAATGAGATCATGCCTTTTCTGCGATCTAACTGCATATATCCACCTTATCCCTTAATACCTTCATAAAAATCTATCAATCTCAGATTTAAAATTAACAATTGACCTCGCATCAACTGCCGTTGCAGAAGAGATTTCCAAACGTCTACCACCCTTTTGTGTGTAGAAGTGATTCCTAACTTCACTCCTGAAAGGTCTGGCTCTAATTTTTAAGATTATGCCCCCTAGTCCTAGGCTCCCCAACCAGTGGAAATAGTTTCTCTATCTACCCTATCAGTTCCCCTTAGTATCTTGAATCAGATCACCCTTTAACCTTCTAAATTCCAGATAATGCAACCCTAGTTTGTGTAACCTCTCCTCGTAATTTAACCCTTAGGGTCCAGGTATCATTCTGGTAATTCTATGCTGCACTCCTTCCAAGGCCAATATATCCTTCCGAAGGTGTGGTGCCCAGAAGGGCTCACAGTACTCCTGGTGTGGTCTAACCAGGACTTTGTATAGCTTTACCTGTCTTGTACTCTAGTCCTCTAGATATAAAGGTCAGCATTTCATTAGCCATTCTGATTATTTTTTGGCCTCTATGTCCAAGGGTGCAGGGCCCAATTGCTGCACTTTGAATGGAGATCAGCGAATTCAGATTGGGATTGAATGGGTCTAATTTCAAGCTGTACATTACGACAGCTCTTCGACAGTCATCGGGAAAGAAACACATTTGTTACAAGAATCCTTGCTGGCACATTAAACAGTCGCTGACGGACTTGATTGTGTTTCTGAGATCTAGCCAATCACCCAAAAAGGACCATTATGGTGCAGAATACAAGAGGAAAAGAAGTGATCCCTACCCTTGGGCTCACCGTTACATTCTTGGCCATTAGACGCATGGAAACGCAGTCCTGACTTGACACAGCAGGTCCACAGAAGCCCATTGTACTGACCACCTCTGTGGCTGCTGGTCAAACACTCAAAACCAATCCAACCCATCCTGTTTATTGTCCCATCCCCAGTAGTGACGCATTAGATTTTTCCCTTTTTTATCTGTGCGGCTCCATACACCATGCTCACTGGCATGCACAGTGCGAAGAATCATCACCTCTGGAAGAATCATCCCAATTAACTGCCGCACATTCCATCTCAATGTTCCAAAGTATATTCCACAGTAGATAAACTTACCTTAACAATGACGTTAATGCTATCCCCCAAAGGGTCTGCGTTGATGAAGGAGATCTTCAAAGGCACTGCATTGGAATTGAAGAACGAGCAAGCCTGTGGGTGCAGAAACCAAAGAGTCATCACTTGGCCTCAAGTTCTTACCCACTTTTTTTCCCATCCGCCAAAACATTTGCCGCCCGGTTCTGTGCAAATCTTCTGAATTGGGAAGACAGCCAGCCAGAAACAGAGCTACTTCTACAGACAATGTCAATGAAGTTTCACGGTCAACCCCCTCAGAGTTAAGGCAAAGGCAGTGCGGGACCCTCCTTCCTTCACCCACCCCTCACCCCGTCACCCGAACAAGCCTATGCCCTGAAGTCAGTGATTCATGCTGGGCTGCAGGTCACAGGTGCTGGCAGTCCTCTGGTATCTCCCCCTCACGTGGTCATGCTTCATGCGTGAGCCTTGACGGTGAGCGTTGGCAGGCTATTTGACTGTGGGAGGCATCGCCGTCAGTGTTAATTCTGACGATGGCCAATATCCATACAAATGCGCTTCTTGGCCGGATTCACCGCATAACGACCTGGAAGCCTGAACCCTGTCCAATTTTCCAACTCTAAACCCAAGGTACTGAGAACTATTCCAGTGCCCCTCTGTCCTGCTACAACTTGACTGAGATCAGCGCAGACATTTCACGGTGTGAATGGCTCTGTACAATTCTGTAAGCTACTCCGGGTCAAACCCTTCACATCTCCAGTAACTCTGCAGAAGGCTTGGTTGTGTTGATGTCTTCATGGCTATTGAGATGATAATAATGATGCCATTGTAGTTGTAGACTACAAGGGCTTATTGTTGTATTATCATCTTAACAGGCCTTTTACATAGAATTACTGGAGACGTAAAGGTTCTAGCCCGCAACAGCTTAGAGCCGATGAAGTTTGGACAGATACTTAAAATCGCTATGGGGAAAGAGCAGGGAGCGGTACTAATTGGATAGCTTTTTCAGAGAGCTGGCACAGACACGATGGGCTGAATGACCTGTATATAAGTTGGAATGCCAAGGTATCCCTAATGTGCTGTACGATTCTATGATAATGTCAAATTCCTATTAACTACGGATTCCAAGGACGCTTAGGATTTAAGTACATGAAAAAAAACACAAGAGGCTGAAAAAATGACTATACAGAAAATGCAAACAAAAATTTATAGAACATAACGTACCCTTGGATTGATTCCTTTAGCTAAAAGACTTGGGTTTAAAGGCAAGCAACAGTGATCCTGTTGGGTGAAGAACTGCTGCACTTCCTCCATGTGTTCACGTAGTACAGTCTGTACAGAAAGAAAGATCAACTAATTGTCCTCAGAATTTCTGTTTGTTCAATCTCAGACACCACTTTATACCCGTCAGGATACAAAACACTCGTATTCCCCCTCGATTAATGATCGTGTCAGCGGATACATTCACGATATTCCGACAGAGGAACAATAGCCAGCAGCACCAAGATGCTCCACTGAGCAAAGAGGGCTGTGACGACCCACGTCTTATCAGAGAATCCTAATGCAATTCAGGGATCTGCGATGATGGCCTCCTCATTCCTGGCCAAGTAAAACTTGCTTCAGCTGGGAACAATCTCACCAAAGCAGCACATTTGAGGACTCTGCTCAAACCTGGGTTTCTGCCAATGACAACATCCAAGGTCAAAAAGAGGCGGTATTGCAACTTTGGTGAAATTTCACCGTACATGGAGGTGTACAAACCCTATTATCCACTGACCGAATGAGAGGTTGGTGCAGCACAAACCCTTTGTGTATTGACCTGACTTGAACTCAGTGCTATATAATTCCCTTCCTCTACTGACCTGGTTTGAGGTAGTTTCTGGGCAAACCCTTCATATATTGACCTGGTGTGGAACAGTGCTCTACAAACCCTTCATATATTGACCTGGTGCGAGGACAGTGTTGCACAAAGCCTTCGTGTACTAACCTGGCGTGAGGATGGAGCGGTGTCTCTGACTTTCTGTGCTATTTTAGCCAAGATTTGAAGTAGTTTGGTCTGTTTGTCAAACTCCTCCCTCATACCCTTTCCAGCACAGCACAGCAAGGCCCCAAGGAGATGCTGGTATCGGGCATTGAAGTGAGAGTCATTTAACGCGTCCTTCAGTAACCTGGGTATTAAAAAATGTTAAAATTTAAAGCTATTCGAGCAGACAGTTGACAATATTACAAACAGGAGATTAAGATTAAACTGAGACAGGGGAGTGAGGTGAAGGGATAAAGGTTTCATAATGTCAAGCAGACTGTTTACATATCTCAAGTGAAGAATTGCTGCTCCATTAATTGCAGCCCTATATAGAGTGCTTCAATGTTTCATGTGCTGGGTCCTGGAACAGCAGGAAAAACTTCCCCAACTCCAACCAATTCTTCACCACAATTAGGCCATTGGGCAAGAGGTAAACAGCACAATAATAATGTATGAGAGGACGTCATGGAAGAGCAATTAAGATATATATCTATATGACATCTGCATGCACTTCCTGTCAGCAAAATGTTACTTCCTGCTGTCATGTTTATCCTCACACTCCTGTCGACTTTTTTCCATTATAAATTCCTATGTCCACATTTTATCATGTTGACTATTTATGTAAACTGGTCATAGGAACATGAGGAGGCCATTTAGCCCCTCGAGCCTGTTCTGCCATTCAACAACATCACGCTTGATCTACGACCTAACTCCATATCCTTTGCCCCATTTCCGTTAATACCTTTGGATAACCAAAATCTATCAATCTCAGATTTAAAATTAATTGACCTAGCATCAATTGCCATTTGCGGAATAGAGTTCCAAACCTCTACCACCCTTTGTGTGTAGAAATGCTCCTAACTTCACGCCTGAAAGGTCTGGCTCTAATGTTTAGGCTATGCTCCCTAGTCCTAGACTCCCCAACCAGAGGAAATAGCTCCTCTCTATCTACCCTACATGTTCCCCTTAATATCTTGAAAACTTCAACTAAATTCCTCCTAGGGAACACAAACACCTTGTTTGTGTAATCTCTCCTTGTAATATAACCCCTGGAATACCGGTATCATTCTGGTGATCATTAAGGTGCACTCCCTCCAAGGCCAATATATCCATCCGAAGATGTTGTGCCCAGAACTGCTCCCATTCTAGGTGTGGTCTATCCAAGGCTTTGTACAGTTGTAGCATAACTTCTCAGGCCTTGTGGTCACATTGTAATGATGCATTTCCACCAGCAGCGGCGCTGTAACAGTTCAGTTTTGCTTCTCCCAGCTTGTACTGTACTGCGGAGACACTCTCATTCTATTTTTCTGCTCCCCAAATTGCCATAAATGTTGTAATTTAATTACAATGACTATGAAATCAAAATTATAATATAAACTGAACTTATGACTGCAAAATGGTGACTGAATTACATTTGCACATCCTGATCCAATTATCTCCCACTCTCCAGCCCTACTTCACCTGAATAATACACTTGGTCTCGATTTCCCCCGTACATCACTTGAGATTGGCTCGTGTGTGGAATCAGACATCGAAGGAGGCCATTCAGTCCGGTGTGCCTGTGCCAGCTATTTGAAAGAGCTATCCAATTAGTCCCACACCCCTGCACATTCCCCAACCCCCTGCAAAATTTTTAGTTTCAAGTATATATCCAATTCCAGATCACTGCGTAAAAGAAATTCATCCCACACACCCCTACCCTTGATTTTTTGCCAATTATCTTAAATCTGTTTCCTCTGCTCTCTGTTCATAAAGGATGAAAGGATAAACTGGACTGTGAGCCGCCCCAGGTAACACTTGCACACCTCCTAATGAGCAACATAAGAACATAGACCTCAACTCCCGCTACCTTCTCAATTAGTGAGGGGTGCCAGTATCTGTCCGTGTATGACAGAAAAAGATCATGCAAAATTTTAAGTGGTAAATTATTGGCACGTCAATTCATTCTTTCAGACCTCTGCCGTAAGTTTTTTTTCTTACTTACTCATTCATATTTTAGTAATCTTAGAGTACCTGTACTGTTAACCGTTCCGGTCTCCTATTATAAAAAGGGTATGGAGGCACTGGAGAAGATGCAAAAAAACTTATAAGAATGATGGCAGAACTGAGAGATTATACCCATCAGGAAAAATTGAACAGGCTGAGGCTCTTTTCTGAGGGGTGACCCGATAGTGGTCTGTAAGATGAAAGGGTTTGATAGGTTGTGTATGGAGAAAGAGTCAGACTGAACACTGAGCTCAAAGTAAAGTCTTTTATTCTTTTACGTAGTCTTTTATTGCAGGTCTCCAGAATGCCTCTCCAACCTGTGAAGCCTCCTTAAATACCTGTGCTCCCAAGGGATTATGGGATCCCTTGGGACTCCGGAGGATGAGCCCTCTGGTGGCTGTACAGAGTAAATACAAGTCCACATATATAACAGGCAGAAGTAGAGAAGATGTTTCCATTTGCAGGGAAGACCAGAACTAGTGGCCATAAATATAAGATAGTCATTAACAAATCCAACAGAGAATTCAGGAGAAACTTCTTTACCTCGAGAGTGGTGAGAATGTGGAACTCACTGCCACAGGGAATAGTTGAGGCAAATAGTATCAATGCATTGAAGGGGAAGCTAAATAAGCAAAGAGGGAGAAAGGAATAGAAGGATATGTTGACAGGATTAGAGGAAGAAGCTGGTGTGGAGAGTGGACCAGTTGCATCGAATGGCCTGTTTCTGTACTGTAAATACTACGTAAAAGTATGAAATAATCCTTAATTCTTTCATATTCTTCCCATATTCCTCATCAAGGATTTTTCTTAGTAGGATTTCCATCCCCCTCCTCATTCCTACTTACACTCAACCCAACTGATACAAAGCTCAAAATGGAACTTTTGAAGTAAGTGACGTACCCTCTGCCACTGCCTCACACACATAAACACACACAAACACACACACAGCCTTATTCAGATACCGGGCTCACTCTGGAAAACCAGCGAATCCGGTCAGGTATCCACCTCTCTGCCCTGTTCAACTGTGGGCCCAACTGACATAGACCCCAAATTAGGAATGTCAGGGGGTGAATAAGGTCCCACTTTCAATTCTGTATCACCACCGAATCGCTTCGGACCTCTATCCAACAATGCACCAGTTCTCGGCAGCCATATTTTTCCCAATTTAACTGGCCCGGCTTTGTCCCCCTTTAAATCGGAAGGAAAGCTGCTTTCTGCTGAGCTATGAGGACAGGGTCTCTTTTACTGGATGTGCCAGTGCAGAATGTTGTGCTTGGGAAATCAGTAACTCATTGTGACAGGAAACACAGGTGCACAAAGTCTTTCCACTCTCGTGCAAGTATGGGCACCACCCAGTTTTCCTTCTTTCCTGATGTATCACTGCATGTCCGGTCTTGTATGGGATTTGTGTATAGTCAGCTGCTAGTTTATTACTGAGGAGTGTGACTGTGGGATAAGACAGAGGGTCAGGGGAAGAGTGAACGCGTAGAGCGCACACCACCCTGTGCCGACGGTCAGCATCTCTGTGGTCAGCGCGAGGTGGGTGGGGGGGCTTGACCCATCCACCTCCACGGAGGTGTGTGGGGGACCTGACCCATCCACCTCCATGGCACGAACCTGGTATTGCAGTACTTCCAGGAACGGTGCTTGGGCTCTAGGCCTTTTGGCTAAGAGCATTAGCGCAGGGTGATCCTTGATGTGTGCAAGGTGACCTCTGGCGTTTGTGATCTGACAAAGAATTGGAAAGATTGGCTACGAAAAATTAAAAAAAAAAAATCTCTGTGGTCAGCGCGCACAGCCTGTTGATTGCTGACAGACTGTTACAGCAGCTGCAGCTCTCCAGTGTTGTTAATGCATTGGGTCACACGGACTCTTCACCAATGTGACTGCCTGTGTTTACTTTGTGGGTGGATGCACCATGATGTCAACACAGAGATTAACAAGGGAAGGGTGGGAACTGCCCGCTGGTAGTGAACAGATGCGACTGCGAGTGCTGGATTCTTAGTCACACTCTTATTAGCCTCAGAAGTTCAGCTTTCCTAGGGGTTGCCACTTCAACTTAAATCAGTCCACAGGTGCTGTGCAACAACACCAGCTTTGCAGCAGCTGCAAGCACAACTTGTATTTGTATAGCACCTTTAACATAGTAAAAGGCCCCAAAGCGCTTCACAGGAAAGTCATCAAACAATATTTGATGCCAAGCCACATCAGGAGATATTAGGGCATATGACCAAAAGCTTGGTCAAAGAGGTAGGTTTTAAGCAGCGTCTTAATGGAGGAGAAGAGATGCGGAAAGATTTAGGGAGGAAATTTTAGAGCTTGGGGCCCAGGCAGCTGAGAGCACGGCCACTAATGGTGGAACGATTAAAATTAGGGATGCTCAAGAGGCCAAAATTGGAGTGTAGAGATTTGGGCTTTGCTGTGGCTCTCGCCTCCGAGTCAAAAGGTCGTGGGTTGAAGTCCCACTCCAGAGACTTCAGCACAAAAATCTAGGCTAACACTTCCAGTGCAGTACTGAGGGAGTGCTGTCTTTCAGATGAGATGTTAAACCGAGTCCCTGTCTGCTCTCTCAGGTGGACATAAGCGGTCCCACTGCATTATTCGAGAAAAGCAAGGAGTTCTCTCCAGTGTCCTAGTCAATATTTATCAAGAGAAATTGTCCCCATTGGCGGAAGGGTCGAGAACTTGAGAGCACAGATTTAAGGCGATTGGCAAAGGCGGCATAAGGAAAAAACTTTTTTTTACACAGCAAGTGGTTAGGATCTGGAATCCACTGCCTGAAAGGGTGGTGGAGGCAGACTCGATCACTGCTTTCAAAAGGGAGTTGGATAAGTACCTGAAAGACATTTTTTTGCAGAACTATGGGGAAAGAGCGAGGGAGTGGGACTAGCAAATGTGCTCTTGCAAAGAGCCGGCATAGGCTCGATGGGCCGAATGGCCCTTTTCCGTGCTGTAAACATTCTATGATCTCGGAGATGGGTAGGGCTGGAGGAGGTTATAAAGATAGGGAGGGGAGAGTCCATGGAAGGATCTGAAACAAGGATGAGAATTTTAAAAATTGAGGCATTGCTTAACCAGGAGCCAACGTAGGTCAACGAGCACAGGGTGATGGGTGAACAGGACTTGATGTGAGTTAGGACACGGGCAGCCGAGTTTTGGATAACCTCAAGTTTACATAAAGAAGACTACAAGAGTCTGGCTCCGTTGACCATGCTCTGTGTAGAATTTACCCATATCTCACAAAGATTCCAAGTACCTTTCCCCTACAGAGGAGAAGAATCCCTTTCTGGGCTTTTAAAATGAGTTTAAAGGGGCAGGCAAAGCCTGCGGGGGATAAAAGGGGATGCATTCATGGAGACCCCCCCCCCCCCCCCAGTGTTTGGACTCAGAGGAAAGGGCCTAAATTACAGAAGCTTGAGATCCCCTAAACATCTATGGGAAGGAGCATATCAATTTTAAGATTCTACAACATTTTGGCTGCGAAAAAGAGTTACCAAATACAGGAGGTGGGGCCAAATTCGTGCATTAAGGACCCCAGGCTATTCACCCTCTAAGAGATAATCGAATTACCCAATCAAGCACAATGGAAATCATGGTCAAGAAACTGGACAATCCTAAAACAATGCAAACCCAGTGATAGCACATTCTCACAACCTAATCGAGTTACTGCTGACAAAGGAGACATTTGAAAATCAATGGACAGAACAGTTTAAACAGAGCCCAAGAGATTTGATGGGAGATAACGGAGGCTTTTTTTTGGGATATATCTATCCCCCAGTTTTACAAGGAAAGACTAGCAGAACACAGGAGAGAAGCAGAACACAGACTCAAAAGGAACACAGACAGACACAAGCAGCCGGAGTGAAGAAATGGAGTCATGAAGGAACCTACAAGAAATCGTCAAGGACCGACTGAGCACGAGGCCCATGAAATGGAAGGTTGTCAGCAACCAAATTGCCAAACCGGGCTACCACAACCAGTGAAACGACCAACCAAAACCAACTCAGCAAAAACCCGAAGAATCGACATTTATTTCCACTCTACAATCTACTTCTGAACGGCCAACGAGTGAGAAATTACTTAAAAGGACTAACTAAAACCAAAGGAAGTGGGTACTTATCCCGTACATCCGAAACGCAACTTACCGCATCAACGGACGCACCCCAACCGAAGACTACGCAGTCCGAAGTCCTGTCCTCAGTCCGGGGTGCGGCTCGCCTAGAAGGCCAAGTGCAGCGAACCCCGAAACCGTGATTCACCGGCAACTGTCTAAAGGGATTGGTGAGCATAGCCCCTGAACCCTGAGAGCTATAACTTAGTTAGTTAGGGAAATTGGGAGGGGAGAGGCTGGGATAACTTGTGTAAATGTATCTGCATTCTCCTCTTTACCCCATTTAGAGTTTAAGCTGTATTCTTTTCCCCACAGGCTGTAATTTGACATTTTATTCAATGCGTTGTACCCCTCAGTGTGTATTGGTCTGTGTGTGTTATTAAAGGTGTGCCTTTTACTTCTTTTTAAACACAATAAAGCTATACCTGCTTCCTACCTTGAAACTGATTGTCTGTCCAAGTCTGTCACAGTCCCTTCATAATTCCAGTATCTAGAACCAAGGGTGTGGGAGCGATTCGGAACCGCTCATATAAGGTCAGAAGGGAAAGCTGACCCCCTGCAAACCACCCCTTACATCTGGGTTAGGTGGTTTGTGGGTTTAAGTCCATTAACAGGGTCTAAGTTTATAATCAAAGCCATCAATTCCAATACAGCACTGAGCGACTGCCACATTTCAAAGCCCTTTCTGCTTGTTTAAAGAACATGCTGCTGTTTGAAGAACAGTAGGGAATTCTCTTGGCCAAACAAAACCAAGAAATAAATTAACTAGTCATCCATCTTATTGCTGTCTATTAGATGTTGCTGGTGCAGAATGGTTGCCATGTTTACCCATCATAGTCATAGGCAGTCCCTCGAAACAAGGATGACTTGCCTCCATGCCAAAAAAGGATGAGTTCACAGGTGTTTCCCGAACGACATCCTGAAGGGTGGAAGATGCCTGTGCGTGGATTTTTTTAACGTGTGGTGGCCATTGCACACCAGTCACCACACGGGCTTGACAGAGCTAGGTCTTGGTCCAGTGGCAAGGATTACCCAAGATGACTGGAGACCTGCTCTGCTGCACGGACCGAGTGCGCACACATATTGCAGTGTGGGCTGGCCCGTGCTGCCCCTGGGCCCTCGGCTCTTCTAGGCCCCAAACTCACGCCTCTCCTGGGCCCCGACCTCACCGCTCCTGCTGTATCTGCCCACGCTCCAATCACCGACCTGGACCTTGATGACGTCACTCTTTGCTGCTGTCGCCCTCCTGCACCAGCTCGCACTTCTCCGAGGCCTCCGCGTTGCGTCCGGGTCGCTACACCTCCACGCCTTTTATGGCCCCGACCTGCTGCTGGTGTTCTCACAAAAAAGTAATTCATTAGGTGACGCATTTTGATGGGATGAAGAAAGAAAGACTTGCATTTATATAGCACCTTTAATGACCTCAGGACATTGCAAAGCGTTTTACGTTACAACAGTGACTACACTTCAAAAGTACTTCATTGGCTGTGAAGCACTTTGGGATGTCCTGAGGTCACGAAAGGCACTGTATAAATGCAAGCCTTTCTTTATCTTTCTTTCTTTACAGCCAATGAAGTACTTTTGGAGTGTAGTCACTATTGTAATGTGGGAAACGCGGCAGCCAATTTGCACACAGCAAGCTCCCACAAACAGGAATGAGATAATGACCCGATAATCTGTTTGTGATGTTTGATGAGGGATAAACATTAGTCAGGACGCCGGAGATAACTCCCCTGGTCTCCTTCCAATAGTGCCATGGGATCTTTTGCATCCACTCGAGGGGGCAGATGGATCCTTATTTCAGCCCTCACAAGATGCTACACAAGTGCAAGCATTATAATAAAATTATCAAGGAATCTGCAGTAGGTAACAGCACTTTGTACCAGACTGCACACACATGTTATACTGGAGTTTGATTTTATTTAAGTTCTTATGCAGGCTCAAGTCCTGATTTTTTCTAACAGGAACTCAACTGGATCTCAGCAATCCAGTCTTGAGATTTAAAATAACAAGACGACTCCTAACTGGCTCCATTTCTGTGCTTTTCATTAGCGGCATCAGTTTTTTTTCCCCACCGTCAGCACAGACGCAGAAAAGACACCCAGCAAGGGCGTGTTCAAAATAGCCTGGGTGATTAAACTCTGGAACACTGGCAAAACTGGTTAATTCAGACCCATTAAAAATGTGTCATTAAAACAAATCGACCAACCCCTCTTGTTCTAACTCATGGAAAATAAATTATTTTTACTTTTGCGACATTGTGATTGCCTACTGTTTATAAGATGTAATGGGAGTTCCCTCCTTGCGTGGGAGTTGCGGCTGGATCAGGAGCAACCTGGTACTACAAGCACAGGACACGCAGTGTTACGATCTACAGTTTTTTTAAACATGCTCGGAAAGGGAGACCCTCATACTTAATGAATCGGATGTCGGGGTCATTCCCTTAAGGGAGGAATGCCCAAGTATTTAGCCTTCGGTGGCTACTTAATGTAGGGTCTTTTAGCCTTGAGGCCATTGATAAAGAAAGAATACTTGGATTCTATAGCGCCTTTCACGACCACCGGACGTCTCAAAGCGCTTTACAGCCAATGAAATACTTTTTGGATTGTAGTCACTGTTGTAATGGGGGAAACGCGGCAGCCAATTTGCACACAGCCAAGCTCCCACAAACAGCAATGTGATAATGACCAGATAATCATTTTTTTTGTTATGTTGATTGAGGGATAAATATTGGCTCTTCTTCGAAATAGCGCCATGGGATCTTTTACGTCCACTTGAGAGAGCAGACAGGGCCATGGTTTAGCGTCTCATCCGACAGACGGCACCTCTGACAGATCAATTATGATAAAGCTTGAATCGGTGTTCCCAATAAATTGCAGACATTTCAAGCTGTTCATAGAATCATAGAAATTCAAGGCACAAGAGGCTGCCATTCAACACATTGCGTCTGTGCCGGCCGACAGTGTGCTATCCAGCCTAATCCCACTTCCCAGCTCGTGGCCCGTAGCCCTGTTGGTTACAGCAAAGTGCATATTAAAGCACTTTTTTAATGCGATGAGCGTTTCTGCCTCAGCCACCGATTCCAGATACCGCCACCGCCCCCTCACCCCGACTCTGGGTGAAAAAAGTTCTCCTCAAATCCCCTCTAATCCTTCTACCAATTGCTTTAAATCTACGTCCCCAGGTTAGTGAGCTCGCTGCTAAGGGAAATAGGTCCTTCCTATCTAGGCCCCTCATAATTTTATACACCTTAAGTTGATACTAACAGATCTTGGATTTATCCACCAATGAGGGAACAGCACCAAGAACAACCATTTACAAATCTCCAGGGCCACAATATTTCAATCGGACAAACCAGCGAATGATATAAACGCAGATAGAACAGAGTTTGCCGTGGCTAGATTGCCAAGGCTTGGGGGCCATGTGTGGTCACATCTCAAAAGGAACAGGACCCTCTCAGAGTCTGACCCTGAGTGTACGTTTAACACGGGGGTACGACTTAAACTTAGTTTAAGGCAATGCTTTACGCTCCACAGAAACATCTTATTTAACTGCATGTCATTTGAAACCTGCTTGTATCTCTCTCCCCCATCCCGGAGATTGAGACTCATATCGGTAGAATTTACAGCCGTAGGCCTTGATTTTCTCCAATATATATATACACACGATTAACTTCTGACCCACTTCCTTTGCAGGGTAATGATTTTGTTGAATGTTGTGAGCAGCACTTAGGAAGGTTCGAAGACCGAATATGAACAGGTAGTACATGTCCATAAAATAGCTGCGACTTTGTGTCCTGCTGTAATACATTAAGAAAGGCTCCGCTGATCTGCAGCAGTGAGCAGGATCCTCCAGCACATCTGATGTGGCCAGAGTTTGGTTTTTGATGTTTCCATCTCGTCGCCCAAACATCCTGCCGACTTACAAGAGTCCCAACCATTCCGGGTTTTTACAAGCGGACGACGTCTTGGCAAGCGATGGCTGACTGCTGAGTGGCAATCGTGGTCATTAACACCTGGTGCACAGATGCCAGTTGCAGCTGCTGAGGGAAAGCCAAAGAGGAGGGCCAAGGCAAAAAGAGGGATGGGATAAGGGGCTCAAGGTTGCACCCCCCAAATGAATCCAATAGTTCTGAATGGGGGCAAATGATGCAGGAATCTCCACTTGATTAATTCAGAGTCACATGGTGGTCACTGGAACTTCAAGGATGGGGTCGTTCATTAAACCCAGAGCTACAATCTAAAACCAACACCATTTCAGCACAGCAAAGGATTCCCAATCGTGAACAGAGCCGAATTCTAGATTGGGTCACAATTCATTGATGTGCTCAATCCTAAACTGGGCATCACAGTTAGGGAACAGAGTTTCAACCCACCACCATGGTGCCAGGCTGCAAGGGAGTCATTGCATATCCTCACACACTGTGGGCAAAGATTAAGGACACAGGCTGTACGAAATGCATAGCCAGTGCGCTGACTCGATGCCCACAGTGGTTTGGAGCAAGGAAGCACAGCTCCCGATGCTGGAGCTGCCTCACATCAAATATCCACGGTATTTATGTAAGGGTCTGGCAGGATATCAGATACCATCCAATCACTGCCTGGAGCATATAGTCAAGCTTTACAGTGGGGGAACTGGGATCATGATCCCAACACTCAACCACATCACTAACCCAACAACTTCAGGATGTCCCAAAGTCAATGAAGGACTTTTGAAGAGATCGGGGCCCCGGGGGCGGCCACAGGCCCGGGGCAGCATGTACCAGCAGCAGGGTCGGGGCTCAGGGAAGGTGCAGCACGGGCCAGCAGTAAGGCCGTGAGGCTCACACTGCGACCTTTGAATTCCAAGGTCAGTAGGAGTATGTGTGCGTACTGGGTCCGTGCAGCGGAGCTCGGTCTCCAGTCGTCTTGGTCAACTCTTGCCACTGAACCAAGACTGTGCTTTGTCAAGCCCGTGTGGTGGCTGGTGTGCAACGGACATCCCACGTTAAATAGAATCCATGCACAGGCATCTTCCACCCTTCAAGAATGTCAGGTCCCTCACGTGAACTAATTTTTTTGGTGTGGAAGCGGATTGTCCTCGACACGATCGACTGCCTCATACTATACTACTATACTTTTGAAGTGCAGTTACCATTGTAACATAGGAAAAGCAGCAGCAATTTGCGCACAGCAAGGTCCCACAAACAGCAATGTGATAACAGCCAGATAATTTGTTGGTGGAGGGATAAATGCTCAATCGCATCACTAACCCAACACTCAACCGTATCACTATCCCAAAACCAATGATTATAATATATCTCCAAATGTCTAATTTCTACGGTTTTAAAATATAACATCTCTCTAAAGGAATGAGAGCATTAAATTTAATAGCTGGTAACACTGGCTGTGCCAATACTGCCCACAAAGGACACTTTTGTAACGGTTAATTGTCCCACAGCTGTTAGGGCAGGAGTTTGTTTAGACAGCAAAACCAATTTATTTGCATCATTAAGGTTCAGCCATCCTCTCCTGAAGAACACGGACCCATTCCTGAGGTATGGTTCCACATGCATCAGTCCCCCTCCAGTGCCTCAATCAGGTGGCCATTTCTTCCTGTGCAAGTCTAGACAGCCCACGCCAATTGGCTTTATGAACTTCACCTGACGTCCCCACATTAGAACTTTCCACCTGAGGTCACTGGATGTCACATGGAAATTCCTGCTCAATTCCTCTCCCTGATCCCCACCAACCACCAACCTAACTTTCATCCTGGCTTAGTTACCTCAGCACAAACCAGGGATCGTATCTCGCATCATCCTGGGTCATACGACTCAATCAGTGAAAAGAAAGAACTTGTATTTATACAGCACCGTTCAAGACCTCAAGATGTCCCCAAACCAATTAAATACTTTTGAAGTGCAGATCCTGTTGCAATGTAGGAACAGCAGCCAATTTGCACACAGCAAGCTCCCACAAACTGCAATGAGATAATGGCCAGATAATCTGTTTTTAAGTGATGTTGGTTGAGGGATAAATGATGGCCAGGACACTGGAAGAACTCACCTGCTCTTTTTTGAGCAATGCCATGGGACCTGTTACATCTTCCCGGGGCCTCAGTTTCAAGTCTCATTCGAACGATGGCACCTCCAACAGTGCGGTACCCCCTCAGCACTGCACTGGGAGTGTCAGCCTAGATTTTGTGCTCAAGTATCCGGAGTGGGACTCAAACCCACAACCTTCCGACTCAGAGGTGAGCGTGACGTTATCAACAAAGCCCTCAGGGAACTAGTGCTTTTTTTTTTTCGAAACAACAATCAATTGGATCAGAAAGACATCAGAACACTTCTTCAAAAAGCCTGAAATGACCTAAAACTCCGTGTGTGTATTTGTACCAACTCTGTCCAACATACCAGAATTGTTCAGTTTACATACCAGTAGAGATGATGGGCAATTTTCACATCGCAGATAGCTCTCCGCAGCAGGAACCGCACCAGGGGGCTATCCAGGTAACACTCAAACTTCAGGGCCTGCAAGACATTAAAAAAAAAACACAGGTCACAGATAATGTCAAGGGCACTGTCTCTACTTGGGACAGCATCCCTCTGAAGCTATATCGCCATTAATGCAACTGAGGCTCGACTATATCTTTGTTCAAATCAGTCCATGGCCTCGCCCCTCCCTATCTCCGTGATCTCCTCCAGCCCTACGACTCCCCCCCCCCCCCCCAAGAGATGTCTGCACTCCTCTAATTCTGCCCTCTTGAGCATCCCTGATTATAATCGCTCAACCAATGGTGGCCGTGCCTTCTGTTGCCGAAGCCCCAAGCTCTGGAACTCCCTCCCTAAACCTCTCCGCCTCGCTACCTCTCATTCCTCCTTCAAGATGCTCCTTAAAACCTACCTCTTTGACCAAGTTTTTGGTCATCTGCCCTAATTTCTACTTATGTGGCTCGGTGTCAAATTTTTTAATCTCAATGCTCTTCTGAAGCGCCTTGGGACGTTTCACTATGTTCAAGGCACTATATAAATACAAGTTGTTGTTGTTGTTCAAATGATATTTTAAACTTTCAGGTGCAGACTGAACAAACAGTCAACTCTTTCTTTGCCAGTTGTGATGAGGCAGGCAAGCCAATGTTCTGCTTATTGTACATTAATTCAAGTGTTTTTTTAATTTCAAAGAATCACTGATTATATATTTTTGCTAAAATTCCTGCAATCAGGGCTGATTTCTGCGTCTCACTCTCAGACCGTTACCTGGATATTACAAGGTACTGTATAAACCAACGATACAAAGCTAGCCATGGCAAGCAGTAATCCAGGTTAGTATTCCCGTGGGAGTGTGGTGAATGGAAATCATAATATTGGGTGGCAAAATGATTAACCACAAAAGAATTCAATTATTTTCCTTTGGAAACCAAAAGAAAAGATCAGGAACTTGCTGCTCAGACAGGTATAGCTATCGGTTACAAGTGGTACGGAGTACAAAGAAAAGGGCGGCATCAACAAAGGAGGAGGCATGAGGAATGGGACCGAGTGCACCATCTGTCTGGGATTGAGCACGTCAATATGGAATGCCAATAATTTCAATCTCAATTAGTGTGTGCTTTGTGTTATTCATTCTTGGGATATGGGAGTCACTAACCAGGCCAGCATTTATTGCCCATCCCTAATTGCCCTCGAGCTGGTGGGCCGCCTTTTTAACCACTGCAGTTCGTGTGGTGAAGGTACTCCCACAGTGATTTTAGGTAGGGAGACTCCAACAATTCTGTTGTTCCAGGATTTTGACCCAGTGACAATGGAGGAATGGAGATACATTTCCAAGTCAGGATGGTGTGTGACTTGGAGGGAAACTTGGAGGTGGTGGTGTTCCAATAAATCTGCTGCCCTTGTCCTTCAAGGTGAGGGAGGGCACAGGTTTGGGAGGTGCTGCTAAAGCATTCTTGATGGCTCTGTGCCTAAGTGCTCACATCAAGCACACACCAGGCAGCAAGGACTCATAACAATAGTGCACCATAATAATAATAAAAATAATAATAATAACAAACAACAACAACAACTTTTATTTATATAGTGCCTTTAACATGGTAAAACGTCCCAAGGCACAAGAGTCTTAGAACATGTTGGAAATTGACAAGGGAGGGAAAAGGGAGAAAAAGCGGTAGAAGGAAGTGTAAGAGAGTTAAAAGGCTCAGGTCTGAAGCGGCAGCCAAAATGCGCAGTCTCTAAAGTGTACTATCTACCCGACCAGCATGGTGTATTCTATCTACTCTGATCTCATCTGCAGAAGAACCATTACAATATAGAAGCGCTTCCCACCCCCACCAACTTAGTTTATCTGTTCTCTCGCATAAATATATCTTACGTAGGTGCGCATTTCCTGTCAACTTTTTCCATTATAAATTCCTAATCCCACATTTATAATGCAAAACGACTATGTAAACTTGATAATATAACACTGTAATCATATCCTCCTCCTCCCCTCCAGGAGAGATGCTGCAGCACCCACTCTGGTGGGAGGGTGAAATTACAGCGTGACATGTTTACATCAGCAACTTTCCTTTCTAAGTGTAGACATAGGAATTTATAATAGAAATATAAAAATAAGGTCAGAATGTACGACTTTCAAATGGGATTAAATACCGTCTGCAGGCCCTGCTCAAATTATCTACCAGCCTTGCAGTCTGCTTCATTGAAGACTACACTTGGTCTTAGTTCACCATGTGCAACATAGGAGCAGGAGCAGGCCATTCAGGCCCTCTAGACTCCGACACCACGGGATGCCAACCAAATATAAAAATGAAGTTTACAGGCGTTCAAGCACACACTTTCAGGTTGTGAGATTGTGCATTACTCACTTGTACTAACTGAGGTAGAAAGTCCACCAGATCTGACATGGACATGGTCTCCATCCACTGTACTGCAGTATGGCGTAGCTCCTGATCAGGAAATCTATATAACACACGGCAAAGAATCAGCATTATGGCTAGGCAGCATTAGCACAGTGACTGGATGGCTTAGCACATTAGAACTTGTGGCATCAACTAGACTTGTACTCCCTCGAGTATAAACGGTTAAAGGGGTGATCTAATTGAGGTGTTGAAGATAATTAAAGGAATTGATGGGGTCCATAAAGAGAAAATATTTCCTCTGGTGGGGGAAGTTCAGAACAAGGCTAGGAAAATCTTAAAGTTAGAGCTAGGCCATTCAGAGATGTCGCCGGGAGTACTTCTTTACACAAAGGGCAGAGGGAATCTGGAACTCTCCCCCCCGCCAAAGGCAGATACGTTTGGGGGTCAACTGAAAATTGCAAAACTGAGATTGATAACATTTTGTTGGGCAAGGGTATTAAGGGTTACTGAACCAAGGCGGGTAGACGGAGTTAAGATACAGATCAGCCATGATCTCAATGAATGGTGGAATAGGCTCAACGGCAGAAGGGTCTCCTCCTGTTCCTATCCCTTTCATTTCGAAGACTAATCTTCAAACTCCATTTGTGAGGGCTACAAATCTCTATTTCTGATGGCTGCAGCTGAATGAGTAGAAGGTTAAACAATGAGAACTTGTATTTATATAGCGCCTTTAATGTAGTAAAACATCTTAAGGCGCTTCACAAGAGTGTTACAAGACACACACAAAAAAAATGCGACACCGAGCCACATAAGAAGAAATTACGGCAGATGATCAAAAGAGGTAGGCTTTAAAGGAGTGTTTTAGCGGATGAAAGAGAGGTAGAGAGACGGAGAGATTTAGGGAGGTTCCAAAGCTTGGGGTCCAGGCAACAGAAGGCGGTGGCCACCGATGGTGGAGTGATTATAATCAGGGATACTCAAGAGGGAAGAATTTGAGCAGATATCTCGGGGGGTTGTGGGGCTGGAGGAGATTACAGAGATAGAGAGGGGTAAGACCATGGAGGGATTTGTAAACAAGGATGAGAATTTTGAAATCGAGGCGTTGCTTAATCGGGAGCCAATGTAGGTCAGCGAGCACAGGGGTGATGGGTGGGCGGGATTTGGTGCGAGTTAGGACATGGGCTGCCAAGTTTTGGATGACCTCTAGTTTATGTAGGGTAGGATGTGGGAGACCAGCCAGGAGTGCGTTGGAGTAGTCAAGTCTAGAGGTAACAAAGGCATGGATGAGGGTTTCAGCAGCGGATGAGCTGAGGCAGGGGCGGAGACGGGCGATGTTACGGTGGGGGAAATAGGTGGTTTTAGTTTTAAAGCACTGATCCATCTATTTTATTCCCCCTTGTTCATTTTCTCCCCTCCTCTTCTGGAGGCATCAATTCCTCATTGGGATACGATTCCATCAGAGGTTTTTGGCAACTTGAACAAGTGCTTCATTCTTTGTGCGTGGGCATCTGCAGGCTATTTGACTGTTCTAGGGTACGGTAGCATAGTGGTTATGTTACTGGACGAGTAACCCAGAGGCTTGGACTAATGATACGGAGACACGAGTTCAAATCCCACCCCAGCAACTGGGGGAATTTAAATTGAATTAAATAATTCTTGAATAAAAAGCTAGTATCAGTAATGGTGACCATGGTTGTCGTAAAAACCCATCTGGTTCACTAATGTCCTTCAGGGAAGGAAATCTGCCGCCCTTACCCGGTCTGGCCTATATGTGGCTCCAGACCCACAGCAATGTGGTTGACTCTTAACTGCCCTCTGAAATGGTCCAGCGAGAGACACTGTTATATTCAAGAAAGTGGCTTCTCACCACCACCTTCTCAAGCACAATTAAGGATGGGCAATAAATGCTGGCCTTGCCAGGGACATCCCATGAATGAATTTAAAAAAAAAGGCATCACAGCCAAGCGTGATACAGGCGGTCATTACCCGACATTCACGCAAAAGCACATTTCCATCTGAAGACAGTGGACGGCAGTCCGGAGTGGGAATCCCAGGCTGATTTTTCCCTCCTTAAGCCAGGAGGTGCTGAGGGTAACGTTAATCTGCTATTACCTCGATCCAGTTAATAGCACAAACTGAGTGTCGAACCTGACACTTTCCTGAGCTGTATGTCTGCGTAATCAGTCAAAAATGGCCAGCGAGCCAGAAGAAGATACGCGGACAGGTGACTAAAAGCTTGGTGAAAGGTAGGTTTTGAGGAGCACGGAGGGGTTTATGGCGGGAATTCCAGAAGTTGGGGCCTAGAAGGCTGACGACACGGCCGCCAATGGTGGGACCAAGCAAATGGGAGATGCACAAGGCCAAAATTAGAGTAACGCAGTGATCTCAGCAGGTTCGAAGGCTGGAGGAAGTTACAGAGATAAGGTGGGGCGAGGCCAAGGAGGGATTTGAGAATGAGAATTTCTTTTTAATAATTGAGATGCTGGTGGATTAGGAGCCAATATAGGTTAGTGAGCACAGGGGTTAAGGGTTAAGTGTTGGGCACAATCCCTCAGCAAACAATTGCTGATATTGATAAACACTTCACTCAATGAAGTACAGCGTTTCCACAGATGGAAACTGAAAGTAGCCTTAGAGGCCACACATAATAGCTGCTCCATATGACAGGCTCAGGATGACCCAATGGTACTTTTGGTTGCTATGGCACCAAGATGACTTCTAGTTGCACCATTCATTAGATGATGTGGTATCGGGGTGCTTGACTTCAAACACAAAGATTTGTTTTAATCCAGCTGGGATGTTCGTTGCTCGTAAGTCATCCAATTAGCATTCGTAGGCGAGGGGAAGGCGAGGGCACATTGGGGGTTAGTCAGTTCACTCTGATGCTAAGTACATCTACTGTAAAAGAGAGACTCAGAAGCATCCTCTGTGCAGAGCAGTACTTGTGAAGTAACCAAAGTTTTAATATGTCAGATTAAATCATATCAATACGGCTGTGAAAGCAACCCGCGATGTTGTTGCTGCATTTTCTCAACTCACCAAGATAATAATCTTCCCTTGTGTACTAACGGACCATCTCGTAGATTGAAATCTCATTTAGGGTAATAGAGTAACAGAACTAAAAGGCGCGCGGTGTAAATCATCAGCAACAACCGTTTACATGTGTTCCTCACACAGAAAAAAATGTCACGAGGTGGATACTGAGCAAGAGAACATAAGAACATTAAGAACAAAAGCACGTAACAGCGCTTCTCATTACATAAGAACATAAGAAATAGGAGCAGGAGTCGGCCATTTGGTCCCTCGAGCCTGCTCCGCCATTTAATAAGATCATGGCTGATCTGATCTTGGCCTCAACTCCACTTCCCTGCCCGCTCCCCATAACCCTTGGCTCCCATGTCATTCAAAAATCTGTCTATCTCCACCTTAAATATATTCAATGACCCAGCCTCCTCAGCTCTCTGGGGCAGAGAATTCCAAAGATTGACGACCCTCTGAGAAGACATTTTTCAATGGAGAAGAGAAAAATTGGTGTGGACTGGGGAGGATGGAGAGAGAGAGAGAGAGAGAGAGAGAGAGAGAGAGAGAGACACAGAGACAGAGAGAGAGACAGAGAGAGAGAGACAGACAGACAGACAGAGAGAGACAGACAGAGAGAGAGAGAGGAGAAACACAGAAGGTATAGTCAAAAAGATGTTTCTTTAGTAAAAGAATTGCAGAGGGCAGGGATGCGGTGAGCAAATGATTGAGTTGAACGATAGCAAGACAACTGGGGAGGCAAACAGTAAAAGGCAAGCCCAGGACGGATATCATGAAGGCTGTACTTCAACAAAAATGATCAAGAAAAGAAAGAAAAAGAACGAAAGAACAAACTTGCACTTATATCGCGTCCTTCACAACCTCTCAAACCGCTTTATAGCCAAATGAATTACTTTTTGAAGTGAAACCATCATTGTATTGTAGGAAACATGGCAACCAATTTGCGCACAGCAAGCTCCCACAAACAGCGATGAGATAAATGACCAGATAATCTCTTTTTAGTGATGTTGGTTGAGGAATAGCTGTTGGCCAGGACACCGGGGAGAACTCCCCTGCACTGCAGTGATCTCCTGAGTAGGGTAATGGAGGCAAAGAAACTGTGGAATCATCCAAGAGGCCATTGAGTGCTATAATGGTGGTTAGCAGTGGTAGGTTACTATGGATGGTTGAGCTAAATGGGCCAAATGGCCACCAACAATTGATTTTTTTTTATATAAAGAGGTTGGCCTGCCATGATGTTGCGGGAACGAGCTTTAAGCTGAACACATTCGTCCTGCCGTCGTACTTACATAGCGTGGAGCAGACCCAAGGCATCCAGATGGCTCAGACAATTCCACTGTTTGAGTAGGGTGTAGATGTCGGGCAGACAGGCCCACTCCCAGCTGGGGGCGCTTGCGAGCACCAGAGGCAGGCAACTGCATTCTGAGTGACAGTAATATCGCTTCTCCCACAGCAGCTTCTTGTCTGTTTCCGTCAGCCTGCAGAGGGGGGGGAGGGTTCAAGAGGAGTGGGGTCATCAGTCAACGCCAGACACCAAAGACACAACAACATTACTGCACATGACCATCTGGCTGTGGATAGCCTCAGAGTAACCAGAGATCGGAAGTGTCACCTGAGACACACTTGCTCATTGCTAGATAACCTCCGAACATGGATCACGCAAGGCACTAACTTGAATCCATGCGAAAGGTTACACCAAAGGTCACATTATCACCAGTCAAAGACGGGGCCTGAATCTGCCCTGGGAAATATTAATGCACCAGAACCTCATTACAGCAAACCTGTTTGAACAGCCATTTCTCTGGGGTCAGCAGGGATGCCCATTTGAATCAAACGAGTTTCAGTCCCCATAAATGGAACAAATTTGCTTTTCCTCACAAGTTTGTAAAAACAGGGTTTGACCAATTTAATGTCCCAACCCCCATCTCTAATCGAAGGTGGTGATTCATCCCGAGGTACAATTCCATGAGTGCCAGCAGCCCTCTGGTACCACACCCGGACAATCACTCTTCCTGTCTTGAGGGTAGATAGTAGGCTGTTCGACCACGGCAGTCTTCAGAGGACATCCACACACTTTCCAACTGGAGTCACAGGTAGCGGTCAGGAGTGGCTACCCTGGTGGATTTTCCCCACCGTTCCTCCCTGAGGGACGCTGGGAGCAATATCAGCGTGCCTATTTTCAGACTGGCTCAGATTCTGAAAACACGTCACATAAGATGCTAGGACAGGTAACACAAAACTTGGTCAGAGTAGTGGGTTTTAAGGAGTGCAATAAAGGAGGAGAGGTAGAGAGGCAGAGATGTTTTAGGGAGGGAATTCCAGAGCTTGGGGCATATGCAAGAGGCCAGAATTGGACACGTGCAGAGATCCCAGAAAGGTGCAAGGCTGGAGGATGTTAGAGAGATACGGCGGCCTCATTGATGGAAACCAGTTAGGGAAGACAGCATTCTTTTATCATGCTCTTTCCATGACATTAATCCGAACTTGTCCTTTCTTTAATTATTCATGTTATTTTTTTCCAATTCAGCAAGCACCGAATCATTAATATTTAGGTAACTTTCCCTGAAGGCTTTGCCACCAACTAATACAGGATAAGTATTACATTAGCCAGAAACCTATATACCTTCTGACAGCTGAACTAACAGGAGCACTGGTAGGCAACAGGAAACAGGACATATTATTCCAAGTACCCACTCTCTCAGCTAGAGAATAATTTGCATTCTGAGGGAGCGTTAGGGGGGGCGGGGGGAAGAGTTACTTCTGAAATGCAAGAAGGGAAACTGAATTTTTGTTTAATCTCTATAGGGTAGAAATTAGGTTGGAGGCTACTTAGGGCGCTAATGGCTGTGGGATGGTAAATTTTGCACCAGAAAATGATTTGCGACAGCAGCCAAACAATTTGGGAGATGTGCCCAGAGAGTGGGGCGGAGCGCTAAGGGAGGTGTTCCACCTCTTTCAGGGCGCTAGGCCGGCTGAACAACTGAAAATCCCGAGCCGGCTTCGGAGCACTCCAAGAGAGGCTTCCCTGGGGGAAAAAAAACATCGGGACAAGAAACACCAAAAACATTCCCGATAAATTACTCCGCCCAAATACAGGTGAATCGCAAAAGTACAGTGAAATATTGAATTAACTTACCTTCTCCAATCATTCCTTCCCGTAGCGCCCTGAGACAGCTCTGCAAGGCAGCTTTCACAGGCGCTGTTACCACAGGGCACTACGGGTACCTAATATCGAAACGCTGTTGACACCGGGGGCGTTGCATACCGGCTCGACTCTCCAGGATGGGACAGTCAGCGCCACCGACACCAGCACACAATGTGCCGAGCCCCTTTAGCGCCCCCGAGCCCCTGTTCCGATCCTATCCAGGGGCGCTAAACAACCGACTTTCCACCCCTATATTTTGCTGAGGTCATGGTAGCACCCAGCGCCCAGGGGTTGAAAGTCCAATCCTGTTGTAGCAAGTTGTAAAAGTTAATTTAAATAAATCTGATAATTGTAGGTGCAAAACAATAAAATGCCCATGAAAGCTGCCATACTGTGTTAAAGCCCACTCCTGTCCTTCAGGGATGAGAACATGACACTCCAAGCTCTCTGACCCTCGCCTGACTCCAATTATGCGATTGAGTATTAATGCCCTCGGAAGTTGTCAGGGCAACTAGGAATGGGTAATAATTGCAGCTTTTCCAGAATCGTTCTGGGAACTTTTTTTAAAAGAAAAGAAAAGTATTTTTATTCCATACTGCAAAAATGCAAACTAAACCCATTTCGATCATGCTGCTCTGGGGAGGTCGATGGGGCTTTTTGCCTGTCACGGCGAAAGGAAAGAGAAATGCGGCCTCCAAAAAAATCCATCCACAAGCAGGTGTCAATTAGGCTGTGTCTCCAGCAGGCCAGTTAAATGGCTGTATTCATGCTGGCCTGGGGGGAGATCTCCAGCTGTCCCATCCGACCAGGGAAGCCGCATGAACAGGGAAGGTCAGCGAGGAGAAAGAGGGAAGAGTATACAAGGTCTTAATTAACCCATTACACGTGCCGTGCACATTTATCAGAAAGCAAGAATGCAGAGGAACGATATAAAACGCCGCGCGGAGCTGGTCATGACACCCGAGTCCTCCTGATCCAATCATCACTGTCCCTCCCGTGAATTCTCGTTCAAAAGTTCATGTCCTTCTTTGCTGAAAGGAAGTTTATCTCAGGTCCCTTTAATCAGTCAAAGTCGTCCACTGCACTAGGTGGCAGTCTATTCCACAAATAAAGTCAACAATTCTGCAGCCCGAAGAAAACTTCCCCTCGCATCCCCTGAAGGCGCCAGCAATAATCATTGGGATATTGGCATGTTCTTGTGCGAGCGTTCTGGTTTGTGCAAGGTTATTTCTACATTAGGAACCGTTCTCTGCAGCTGTGCCCTCTCCAATCCTGGTCTGCCCAATACCATTTCCAAAGATATCCACAGTAGAACTGTTAAAAAGAAAAACTTATATCGCGCCTTGCACGTCTACCGGACGTCTCAAAGCACTTTACAGCCAATTAAATACTTTTTGAAGTGTAATCACTGTTGTAATGTAGAAAACGCAGCAGCCAATTTGCACACAATAAGCAATGTGATAATGATATGATAACTTTTTTTTTTAAAAAGTGGTGTTGATTGAGGAATAGATATTGGAAAGGACACCAGGATAACTCCCCTGCTGCTCTTCGAGATAGTGCCATGGGATCTTTTACGTCCATCCGAGAGAGCAGACGGGACCTCGGTTTAATTTCTCATCCGAAAGACGGCACCTCCGACATGCAGCACTCCCTCAGTACCGTAGTGAAGTATCAGCCTAGATTTATCTGCTCAAGTCCCTGGAGTAGGACGAAGGGTCATCGACCCAAAACATTAACTCTGTTTTTCCTCCACAGATGCTGCCTGACCCACTGAGATTTCCAGCATTTTCTGTTTTTATCCCTGGAGTGGGACATGAACCCACAACCTTCTCAGAGGCGAGTGTGCGACCCACTGTGCCACTCCCTCAACGTTGCACTGCAGTGTCAGAATAGACTTTTACGTTTAAGCCTCTGGAGTGGGACTTGAACTTTTTGGAGTACTTTTTATTTCCACCTGCCCCTGCACTCGCTCCTCCTACTTCCCCCCATCCCCCCCCGCACTCACTCCCCCTCCTCTCCCCCCCACCTCCGCACTCGCTCCCCCCCCCCGCACTCACTCCCCCATGCACTCGCTCCCCCCACCTCCCCCGCACTCGCCCCGCCCCCACCGCACTCGCCCCGCCCCCCACCCCCGCGCTTCCCCCCACTCTCCCCGCCCGCCCCCACCCCCCCCGCACTCGCTCCCCTCACCTCCCCCCCCTGCTCGCACTCCCCCACCTCCCCCCCCCCGCGCTCCCCCCACCCGCACTCCCCCATCTCCCCCCCCCCCCACCCGCCGCCCCCACCCGCTTCATGGTTCTTTGTGCCAAGCATGTGCATAGGTTGGCGATGAGCTCCAGCTAGTATTGCTGCTCTATAGCAAGGCAGCAGAAGGTTCATGATACCAGCTTGGGGGCAACTGCGGAGGATCGAATCAGCTGCCGTGTATGAACACTTGATCCGACTCTGCCTGTGCTGAATGCCCCGTGCCATTATTCCTGCATTACAACAATGACGACACTTCCCAAAAGTACTTCATTGTCTGTACAGCGCTTTGGGATGTCCTGAGGTTGTGAAAGGTGCGAATAGAAAGGCAAGGCTGTCTTTCTGCTCTTCGACCAGTTTCACTTTACAATCGGGCATTTAATATAAAGAGGTGGAGACCATGGGGAGAAACCCAGCTGGTGAGCGGGGAGCCGGGCAGCTCGAAGGCTCATGTGTCTGGTCCTCCATTGTTTGCCCTTAGCCTTGTTTGTCAAAAGTTATTCGATTACTCTGCTTCCCTGGCACATTAGTGCCTGATCCAATTACAGCCCACACGGCGAGTGCACAGACACGTGATCCCAGCCCCTGCTTTAGTGACTTCCCTTAGCCACTTGATCTCTGAAAGACAATCCGGGATTTAGTGCATAACTGTGGCCAGTTGCCAGCTAAGGTTTGCGCAGTTACCCGATGGTTACTCCTTGCAGGTTGGTGCAAATCCCCTGGGAGGACAGATGTACCAACGTTAGCGTCCTCGACCAGACCAACATCCCCAGCATTGAAGCACTGACCACACTCGATCAGCTTCGCTAGGCAGGCCATATTGTTCGCATGCCAAACACTGGACTCCCAAAGCAAGCGCTCTACTCTGAACTCCTTCACGGCAAACGAGCCAAAGGTGGGCAGAGGAAACGTTACAGGGACACCCTCAAAGCCTCCCTGATAAAGTGCAACTTCCTCACTGACACCTGGGAGTCCCTGGCCAAAGACCGCCCTAAGTGGAGGAAGTGCATCCGGGAGGGCGCTGAGCACCTCGAGTCTCATCGCTGAGAGCATGCAGATAACAAGCGCAGGCAGCGGAAAGAGTGTGCGGCAAACCTGTCCCACCCATCCTTTCCCTCAACGACTATCTGTCCCACCTGTGACAGAGACTGTGGCTCTTGTATTGGACTGTTCGGCCACCTAAGGATTCATTTTTAGAGTGGAAGCAAGTCTTCCTCGATTCCGAGGGACTGCCGATGATGACGACTCCTTGCAGAAACTCCCTCCAAGGTTATACAATTCACACAGCAAACACGCAGCCATTCGCCCCAGGTTACATGATTCATACAAATACAACAACAAATTGTATTTAATTAGTGCCTTTGTCCTGGCCAATATTTCTCCCTCAATCAACAATAACCAAAACAGATGATCTGGCCATTATCACGTTGCTGTTTGTGGGAGCTTGCTGTGCGCAAGTTACCTGTCGCGTTTCCCACATGACAACAGTGACTACACTTCAAAAGTACTTCATT
The DNA here is from genome assembly GCF_044704955.1 of Pristiophorus japonicus. Classification (NCBI taxonomy): domain Eukaryota; kingdom Metazoa; phylum Chordata; class Chondrichthyes; family Pristiophoridae; genus Pristiophorus; species Pristiophorus japonicus. The sequence goes on from NC_091993.1 coordinate 119,483,407, forward strand.
GGCTGTAAAGTGCTCGGTGGTCGTGAAAGGTAAACATAGAAACATAGAAAATAGGTGCAGGAGTAGGCCATTCGGCCCTTCTAGCCTGCACCGCCATTCAATGAGTTCATGGCTGAACATTCAACTTCAGTACCCCATTCCTGCTTTCTCGCCATAGCCGTTGATCCCCCTAGTAGTAAGGACTTCATCTAACTCCTTTTTGAATATATTTAGTGAATTGGCCTCAACAACTTTCCACAGGTTCACCACTCTCTGGGTGAAGAAGTTCCTCCGCATCTCGGTCCTAAATGGCTTACCCCTTATCCTTAGACTGTGACCTCTGGTTCTGGACTTCCCCAACATTGGGAACATTCTTCCTGCATCTAACCTGTCTAACCCCGTCAGAATTTTAAATGTTTCTATGAGGTCCCCTCTCATTCTTCTGAACTCCAGTGAATACAAGCCCAGTTGATCCAGTCTTTCTTGATAGGTCAGTCCCGCCATCCCGGGAATCAGTCTGGTGAACCTTCGCTGCACTCCCTCAATTGCAAGAATGTCCTTCCTCAGGTTAGGAGACCAAAACTGTACACAATACTCCAGGTGTGGCCTCACCAATGCCCTGTACAACTGTAGCAACACCTCCCTGCCCCTGTACTCAAATCCCCTTGCTATGAAGGCCAACATGCCATTTGCTTTCTTAACCGCCTGCTGCACCTGCATGCCAACCTTCAATGACTGATGTACCATGACACCCAGGTCTCTTTGCACCTCCCCTTTTCCTAATCTGTCACCATTCAGATAATAGTCTGCCTCTCTGTTTTTACCACCAAAGTGGATAACCTCACATTTATCCACATTATACTTCATCCGCCATGCATTTGCCCACTCACCTAACCTATCCAAGTCGCTCTGCAGCCTCACAGCATCCTCCTCGCAGCTCACACTGCCACCCAACTTAGTGTCATCTGCAAATTTGGAGATACTACATTTAATCCCCTCATCTAAATCATTAATGTACAGTGTAAACAGCTGGGGCCCCAGCACAGAACCTTGCGGTACCCCACTAGTCACTGCCTGCCATTCTGAAAAGTACCCATTTACTCCTACTCTTTGCTTCCTGTCTGACAACCAGTTTTCAATCCATGTCAGTACACTACCCCCAATCCCATGTGCTCTAACTTTGCACATCAATCTCTTGTGTGGGACCTTGTCGAACGCCTTCTGAAAGTCCAAATATACCACATCAACTGGTTCTCCCTTATCCACTCTACTGGAAACATCCTCAAAAAATTCCAGAAGATTTGTCAAGCATGATTTCCCTTTCACAAATCCATGCTGACTTGGACCTATCATGTCACCTCTTTCCAAATGCACTGCTATGACATCCTTAATAATTGATTCCATCATTTTACCCACTACCGATGTCAGGCTGACCGGTCTATAATTCCCTGTTTTCTCTCTCCCTCCTTTTTTAAAAAGTGAGGTTACATTGGCTACCCTCCACTCCATAGGGACTGATCCAGAGTCAATGGAATGTTGGAAAACGCATCCACTATTTCCAAGGCCACCTCCTTAAGTACTCTGGGATGCAGTCCATCAGGTGCTATATAAAGGCTGGTCTTTCTTTAACATAGTGAAACATCCCAAGGCACTTCACAGGAGTACTACGAGATAAAAATTTGACACCGAGCCGCATTAGTAGAAATTAGCGCAGGCTTGGTGAAACAAAGAGGTAGGTTTTAAGGAGCGTCTTGAAAGAGGAAAAAGAGGTAGAGAGGCGGAGAGGTTTAGGGAGGGAGTTCCAGAGCTTAGGGCCCAGGCAACAGAAGGCATGGCCGGCAATTATAAGTGATTATAATCAGGATGCTCAAGAGGGCAGAATTAGAGGAGCGCAGACATCTCGGGGGGGGGGGGGGTTTGTGGGGCTGGAAAAGATGAGAGAGATAGGGAGGAACGAGGACATGCAGGGATTTGTAAACAAGGATGAGAATTTTGAAATGGAAGCCTTGCTTAACCGAGAACCAATGTAGGTCAGCGAGCACAGGGGTGAGGGGTAAGTGGGACTTAGTGCGAGTTAGGACACGGGAAGCAGAGTTTTATATTGACTGATCCGCTGTGCATTTTTAGTATTTTCTGTTTCCATCTAAAGTTTGGATGATCTGAATTGAACACACAAACAATCAAGGCCAGTGAGGAAACAGAAAGTATCTGTACTACACAGTAAGTAACTGGATTTAAGACTGTCATGAATTGGACACAAACCTGGGGGAGGAGAACTGGGGAAACAGAGCGTTCAGTCTCTTTAAGGAAAAGAAATATTAAACCTTCATGTGATGATTTCTCTGAGCTATCAGGAAATGATCCGAAGAAGAAAATGCGACCTTTACTATTTAAATCTGACCCAATTGCTACTTTTCTAAAAGGAAAATGAAAGGCACACACTGACTTCTTTGCAGAGGCTCCATCATGTCATTTTTAATAGGTTCATTCATCAATGGAATGACTGAGTGGGTCTGTTCTCATTTAGATGAAGCAGATTTAAAATCAATTTTTTGTACAGTTCCTCTGGCTGGGCCATGTAATGCTTTCAGGAGGGATCTGGACTGGCTCCTGACAGGGGCAGAGGAGGCTCGACAAGATGGATGCAGAGAGGATGTTTCCACTGATGGGGGAGACTAGAACTAGGGGGCATAATCTTACAATAAGGGGCCGCCCATTTAAAACTGAGATGAGGAGGAATTTCTTCTGAGGGTTGTGGATCTGTGGAATTCACTTCATAGAAACATAGAAACACAGAAAATAGGTGCAGGAGTAGGCCATTCGGCCCTTCTAGCCTGCACCGCCATTCAATGAGTTCATGGCTGAACATTCAACTTCAGTACCCCTCAGAGAGTTATGGAAGCTGGGTCATTGAATAAATTTAAAGACAGAGATAGACAGTTTCTTAACCGATAAGGGATTATGGGGAGCGGGCAGGAAAGTGGACCTGAGTTCATGATCGGATTAGCCATGACCGTATTAAATGGCGGAGCAGGCTCGAGGGGCTGTATGGCCTACTCCTGCTCCTATTTCTTATGTTCTTATGTCGAAGGCAAGTATCTTTAGAGATAACTTTTGGTCCGTGTGACCTCCTGCACTGGCTTTGATCGCCTGCGAGAGGGGGTGGGGGTGGGGGTGGGGGGGGGCATCGGCAAGGAATTGTCCAGAGTATTTTCTCCCTTACTAGCCCTGTTTTTTTTCTCTTGTATCCTGCCCCTTCCCAGGAGGAAGGTGGCTCAACTGTGGCTTACAAGAGAAATTAGGGATAGTGTTAAATCCAAGGAAGAGGCATATAAATTGGCCAGAAAAAGCAGCAAACCTGAAGACTGGGAGAAATTTAGAATTCAGCAGAGGAGGACAAAGGGTTTAATTAGGAGGGGGAAAATAGAGTATGAGAGGAAGCTTGCTGGGAACATAAAAGCTGACTGAAAAAGCTTCTATAGATGTGTGAAGAGAAAAAGATTAGTGAAGACAAACGTAGGTCCCTTGCAGTCAGAATCAGGTGAATTTATAATGGGGAACTTTGGTGCTGTCTTCACGAAGGAAGACACAAATAACCTTCCGGAAATACTAGGGGACCAAGGGTCTAGCGAGAAGGAGGAACTGAAGGAAATCCTTATTAGTCAGGAAATTGATGGGATTGAAGGCCGATAAATCCCCAGGGCCTGATAGTCTGCATCCCAGAGTACTTAAGGAAGTGCCCCTAGAAATAGTGGATGCATTGGTGATCATTTTCCAACAGTCTATCGACTCTGGATCAGTCCCTATGGACTGGAGGGTAGCTAATGTAACACCACTTTTTAAAAAAGGAGGGAGAGAGAAAACAAGGAACTATAGACCGGTTAGTCTGACATCGGTAGTGGGGAAAATGTTGGAATCAATTATTAAAGATACACTGCTTTGGGTACTGTTGAGGGGGATGACTCATCAGGGGAGGGCAGCAGCAGCCAAGTTCATGGCACCATGGCTGGCTCTGCTGCACAGGAGGGCAGGAAAAAGAGTGGGAGAGCAATAATGATTGGGGATTCAATGGTGAGGGGAATAGATAGGCGTTTCTGCGGCCGCAACCGAGACTCCAGGATGGTATGTTGCCTCCCTGGTGCAAGGGTCAAGGATGTCTCGGAGCGGGTGCAGGACATTCTAAAAAGGGAGGAGAACAGCCAGTTGTCGTGGTGCACATTGGTACCAACGACATAGGTAAAAAAAGGGATGAGGTCCTACGAAACGAATTTAAGGAGCTAGGAGCTAAATTAAAAAGTAGGACCTCAAAAGTAGTAATCTCGGGATTGCTACCAGTGCCACGTGATAGTCAGAGTAGGAATCGCAGGATAGCGCAGATGAATACGTGGCTTGAGCAGTGGTGCAGCAGGGAGGGACTCAAATTCCTGGGGCATTGGAACCGGTTCTGGGGGAGGTGGGATCAGTACAAACCGGACGGTCTGCACCTGGGCAGGACCGGAACCAATGTCCTAGGGGGAGTGTTTGCTAGTGCTGTTGGGGAGGATTTAAACTAATATGGCAGGGGAATGGGAACCAATTCAGGGAGACAGAGGGAAACAAAAAGGAGGCAAAAGCAAAAGACAGAAAGGAGACGAGGAAAAGTGGAGGGCAGAGAAACCCAAGGCAAAGAACAAAAAGGGCCACTGTACAGCAAAATTCTAAAAGGACAAAGGGTGTTAAAAAAACAAGCCTGAAGGCTTTGTGTCTTAATGCAAGGAGTATCCGCAATAAGGTGGATGAATTAACTGTGCAAATGGATGTTAACAAATATGATGTGATTGGGATTACGGAGACGTGGCTCCAGGATGATCAGGGCTGGGAACTCAACATCCAGGGGTATTCAACATTCAGGAAGGATAGAATAAAAGGAAAAGGAGGTGGGGTCGCATTGCTGGTTAAGGAGCAAATTAAGGCAATAGTTCGGAAGGACATTAGCTTGGATGATGTGGAATCTATATGGGTAGAGCTGCAGAATACCAAAGGGCAAAAAACGTTAGTGGGAGTGGTGTACAGACCTCCAAACAGTAGTAGTGATGTTGGGGAGGGCATCAAACATGAAATTAGGGGTGCGTGCAATAAAGGTGCAGCAGTTATAATGGGTGACGTTAATATGCACATAGATTGGGTTAACCAAACTGGAAGCAATACGGTGGAGGAGGATTTCCTGGAGTGCATAAGGAATGGTTTTTTAGACCAATATGTCGAGGAACCAACTAGGGGGAGGCCATCTTAGACTGGGTGTTGTGTAATGAGAGAGGATTAATTAGCAATCTCGTTGTGCGAGGCCCCTTGGGGAAGAGTGACCATAATATGGTGGAATTCTGCATTAGGATGGAGAATGAAACAGTTAATTCAGAAACCATGGTCCAGAACTTAAAGAAGGGTAACTTTGAAGGTATGAGGCGTGAATTGGCTGGGATAGATTGGCGAACGATACTGAAGGGGTTGACTGTGGATGGGCAATGGCAGACATTTAGAGACCGCATGGATGAACTACAACAATTGTACATTCCTGTCTGGCATAAAAATAAAAAAGGGAAGGTGGCTCAACCGTGGCTATGAGGGGAAATCAGGGATAGCATTAAAGCCAAGGAAGTGGCATACAAATTGGCCAGAAATAGCAGCGAACCCGGGGACTGGGAGAAATTTAGAACTCAGCAGAGGAGGACAAAGGGTTTGATTAGGGCAGGGAAAATGGAGTACGAGAAGAAGCTTGCAGGGAACATTAAGACGGATTGCAAAAGTTTCTATAGATATGTAAAGAGAAAAAGGTTAGTAAAGACAAATGTAGGTCCCCTGCAGTCAGAATCAGGGGAAGTCATAACGGGGAACAAAGAAATGGCGGACCAATTGAACAAGTACTTTGGTTCGGTATTCACTGAGGAGGACACAAACAACCTTCCGGATATAAAAGGGGTCGGAGGGTCTAGTAAGGAGGAGGAACTGAGGGAAATCCTTATTAGTCGGGAAATTGTGTTGAGGAAATTGATGGGATTGAAGGCCGATAAATCCCCAGGGCCTGATGGACTGCATCCCAGAGTACTTAAGGAGGTGGCCTTGGAAATAGTGGATGCATTGACAGTCATTTTCCAACATTCCATTGACTCTGGATCAGTTCCTATGGAGTGGAGGGTAGCCAATGTAACCCCACTTTTTAAAAAAGGAGGGAGAGAGAAAACAGGGAATTATAGACCGGTCAGCCTGACATCGGTAGTGGGTAAAATGATGGAATCAATTATTAAGGATGTCATAGCAGTGCATTTGGAAAGAGGTAATATGATAGGTCCAAGTCAGCATGGATTTGTGAAAGGGAAATCATGCTTGATAAATCTTCTGGAATTTTTTGAGCATGTTTCCAGTAGAGTGGACAAGGGAGAACCAGTTGATGTGGTATATTTGGACTTTCAGAAGGCTTTCGACAAGGTCCCACACAAGAGATTAATGTGCAAAGTTAAAGTACATGGGATTGGGGGTAGTGTGCTGACATGGATTGAGAACTGGTTGTCAGACAGGAAGCAAAGAGTAGGAGTAAATGGGGACTTTTCAGAATGGCAGGCAGTGACTAGTGGGGTACCGCAACGTTTACATTGTACATTAATGATTTAGACGAGGGGATTAAATGTAGTATCTCCAAATTTGCGGATGACACTAAGTGGGGTGGCAGTGTGAGCTGCGAGGAGGATGCCATGAGGCTGCAGAGCGACTTGGATAGGTTAGGTGAGTGGGCAAATGCATGGCAGATGAAGTATAATGTGGATAAATGTGAGGTTATCCACTTTGGTGGTAAAAACAGAGAGACAGACTATTATCTGAATGGTGACAGATTAGGAAAAGGGGAGGTGCAAAGAGACCTGGGTGTCATGGTACATCAGTCATTGAAGGTTGGCATGCAGGTATAGCAGGCGGTTAAGAAAGAAAATGGCATGTTGGCCTTCATAGCGAGGGGATTTGAGTACAGGGGCAGGAAGGTGTTGCTACAATTGTACAGGGCCTTGGTGAGGCCACACCTGGAGTATTGTGTACAGTTTTGGTCTCCTAACCTGAGGAAGGACATTCTTGCTATTGAGGGAGTGCAGCGAAGGTTCACCAGACTGATTCCCAGGATGGCGGGACTGACCTATCAAGAAAGACTGGATCAACTGGGCTTGTATTCACTGGAGTTCAGAAGAATGAGAGGGGACCTCATAGAAACGTTTAAAATTCTGACGGGGTTAGACAGGTTAGATGCAGGAAGAATGTTCCCAATGTTGGGGAAGTCCAGAACCAGGGGACACAGGCTAAGGATAAGGGGGAAGCCATTTAGGACCGAGATGAGGAGGAATTTCTTCACCCAGAGAGTGGTGAACCTGTGGAATTCTCTACCACAGAAAGTTGTTGAGGCCAATTCACTAAATATATTCAAAAAGGAGTTAGATGAAGTCCTTACTACTAGGGGAATCAAGGGGTATGGTGAGAAAGCAGGAATGGGGTATTGAAGTTGCATGTTCAGCCATGAACTCATTGAATGGCGGTGCAGGCTAGAAGGGCCGAATGGCCTACTCCTGCACCTATTTTCTATGTTTCTATGTTTCTAAATAGCAGCGTATTTGGAAAGCAGTGACAGGATCGGTCCAAGTCAGCATGGATTTATGAAAGGGAAATCATGCTTGACAAATCTTCTCGAATTTTTTAAGGATGTAACTAGTAGAGTGGACAAGGGAGAACCAGTGGATGTGGTGTATTTGGACTTTTTAAAGGTTTTTGACAAGGTCCTACACAAGAGATTAGTGAGCAAAATTGAAGCACATGGTATTGGGGGTAATGTATTGACGTGGATAGAGAACTAGTTGGCAGACAGGAAGCAGCGAGTCGGGATAAACGGGTCCTTTCCAGAATGGCAGGCAGTGACTAGTGGGGTACCCCAAGGTTCAGTGCTGGGACCCCAGCTATTTACAATATATATCAATGATTTAGATGAAGGCATTGAGTGTAATATCTCCAAGTTTCCAGATGACACTAAGCTGGGTGGCGGTGTGAGCTGTGAGGAGGATGTCAAGAGGCTGCAGGGTGACTTGGACAGGTTAGGCGAGTGGCAAATGCATGGCAGATGCAGTATAATGTGTATAAATGTGAGGTTATCCACTTTGGTGGCAAAAACAGGAAAGCAGATTATCTGAATGACGACAGATTAGGAAAAGGGGAAGTGCAACGAGACCTGGGTGTCATGGTACATCAGTCATTGAAAGTTGGCATGCAGGTACAGCAGGCGGTGAAGGCAAATGGCATGTTGGTCTTCATAGCTAGGGGATTTGAGTATAGGAGCAGGGAGGTCTTACTGCAGTTATACAGGGCCTTGGTGAGGCCTCACCTGGAATATTGTGTTCAGTTTTGGTCTCCTAATCTGAGGAAGGACGTTCTTGCTATTGAGGGAGTGCAGCGAAGGTTCACCAGACTGATTCCCAGGATGGCAGGACTGACATATGAGGAGAGACTGGATCGACTGGGCCTGTATTCACTGGAGTTTAGAAGAATGAGAGGAGATCTCATAGAAACATATAAAATTCTGACGGGATTGGACAGGTTTGAGGCAGGAAGAATGTTCCCGATACTGGGGAAGTCCAGAACCAGGGGTCACAGTCTAAGGATAAGGGGTAAGCCATTTAAGACCGAGATGAGGAGAAACTTCTTCACTCAAAGAGTTATTAACCTGTGGAATTCTCTACCGCAGAAAGTTGTTGAGGCCAGTTCGTTAAATATATTCAAGAGGGAGTTAGATATGGCCCTTACGGCTAAAGGGATCAAGGGGTATGGAGAGAAAGCAGGACCGGGGTACTGAGGTGAATGATCAGCCATGATCTTATTGAATGGTGGTGTCGGCTCGAAGGGCTGAATGGCCTACTCCTGCACCTATTTTCTATGTTTCTATATGGCTGCGGGAGGGCGGTTGGGGAGAGTGCGAGGAAGTGTTTAGTCAGGTTGCTCCGACTATCATGGTGTGGGCCAGGCTTGATGGACCAGCCGGTCTTTCCCCGACCATCAACTTCCTAAATTCCCATCCACTTCAGCTCTCCCTCTCCCTCACAGATTGCTTCAAACTGCTGCGGGACATCGAATGGTACAACGCAGAAGGACGTCATTGGGCCCATTGCATCGGTGCCAGCTCCTTGAGAGAGCTATTCTTTGACAGCAAACCCCGCGACCTCTACCACCTAGAAGGACAAGGGCAGCGGTTGCATAGCAACACCATCACCTCCACGTTTCCCTCCAAATCACACAGCATCCAGACTTGGAAATATATCGCTGTTCCCGCATCGTCCTGGAACTCCCTCCCTCATAGCACTGTGGGAGCACCTTCACCACACGGACTGCAGCGGTTCAAGAAGGCAGCTCACCACCACCTTCTCGAGGGCAATAAATCCCAGCCTTGCCAGTGACACCCACATCACAGGAACAAATTTAAATAAATCAATTAGTCCTATTCCACTGCTCTATCCTATAGTTGGGGGATTTTAGCTCATTTTAAGTACATAGCCGATTCCCTTTTGAAAGTTGTTATTGAATCTGCTTCCAACACCCTGTCAGGCAGTGCATTCCTGACCATAACTCGGTGTAAAAAAAAAAAACAGTATCTCATCTCCCACTCTGGTTCCTTTGCCAGTTATCTTAAATCTGTGTCCTCTGGTCCTCTGGTTCCCAATCCTCCTGCCAATGGAAACAGCCTCTCCCTATTTACGCTCATGAAATTGTTTCCGCAATTCTGGTCTCTCTCTCAATTTACCCAAAATGCAATGCACCTACTGCCTGTCCCACATCACACCACGATTACCAATAGCAACTTACATTTGTATAGTCCCTTTAATGTCCCAAGGTGCTTCACAAGAGCATTATCAAACAAAATTTGACACTGAGCTACAAGAGATATTGGGATGGGTGACCAAAAGCTTGATCAAGGAAGTAGGTTTTAAAGGAGCCTCTTAAAAAGGAGCAGAGTGAGGCAGAGGGGTTTATGGAGGGTATTCCAGAGCTCAGAACCTAGGCAGCTTAAGGCATACCACAGTCAGGCATACAAAGCTAGGTAGGAATGCAAGTTGTGAGGAGGATGCAAAGAGACTTCATGGTGCTTTAGACAGGCTAAGTGAGTGGGCAAGAACATTGCAAATGGAAAATAATGCGGAGAACTGTGAAGCTATCCACTTTGGTCGGAAAAATAGAATAGCAGAATATTTTCTAAATGGTGAGAGATTGGGAAATGTTGGTGTTCAGAGGGACCTGGATGTCCTTGTACACGAATCACTGAAAGTTAACATGCAGGTACAGCAAGCAATTTAGATTGGACTGTTGTAAATTGTGTTTGCTTGCAATTTAGATATTAATGTCCCTACTCATAAACATGGCTTTAGTGAGATTCTGCTGTTTGTGAATGTACCATAATTGGCGGGAGCAGGACTTCCACGCTGGGGGCTAAAATTCCCTGCCCCAGAAGGTTACCACCCCCAAGATGGGAGCCTGTGCGGGGAGGCAGAGAGAAGATGAGGGGAGACGGGGGTGGGGGATGGAGGGGAGAGTGGTGGAGGTGGGGTGCGGAGAAACCCAGGGCGGGGGACAGGAGGGGCCACATTGCAGCGGAGGTCTGGGGGGGCGAAGTGTGTTGGATGGGCGGGCCTGGGGGCTCTGTGCCTCGGTGCGGGGAGTGTTCAGAGTGGGGTGGAGGGGTTGACTGTGCAGATGGCGGTTGGTGGATGTGGTGTGGTTGGCGTCGCGGGGGCATGGCTCCGGGGTGGCCGGGGCTGGGGGCTCGACATCCGGGGGTGTTCGGCATTTGGGAAGGATTCTGACGGGACGGGGCGGGTTGGGTGTGGGGGGAGTGTTCCCGGTGTTGGGTGGGTCCAGAGCCCGGGGGGGGGGGGGGGCCACGCTCTTGGGATAGGGGGGTGGGCTGTTTGGGGCTGGGATTGGGAGAGACTTCTTCACTTGGGGAGTTGTTGGCCTGTGGGGTTCCCTGCCGCGGAGAGTTGTTGATGGCAGTTCATTTTAATGTGTTCGGGAGGGAGTTGGATGTGGTCCTTGCGGCTGAGGGGGTCGGGGGGGTGTGGAGGGGACGTGGGGGAGGAGGTGCTGGGATGGGTGATCAGCCATGATCTTGTTGAATGGCGGTGCAGGCTCGAAGGGCCGAATGGCCTACTCCTGCACCTATTTTCTATGTTTCTATAAGAAAGCAAATGGTATGTTGGCCTTCATTACAAGAGGATTTGAGTATAAGTGTAAAGACGTCTTACTGCAATTATACAGGGCCCTGGTGAGACCGCACCTGGAGTATTGTGTACAGTTTTAGTCTCCTTACCGAAGGAAGGATATACTTGCCATAGAGGAAGTGCAATGAAGGTTCACCAGACTGATTCCTGGGATGGGGGGATTGACCTATGAAGAGAGATTGAGTAGACTCGGCCTATATTCTCTGGAGTTTAGAAGAATGAGAGGTGATCTCATTGAAACATACAAAATTCTTACAGGGCTTGACAGGGTAGATGCAGAGAGGATGTTTTCTCTGGCTGGGGAGTCTAGAACCAGGGGTCGGCCATTTAGAACTGATGAGAATTTCTTCACTCAGAAGGTGGTGAATCTCTGGAAGTCTCTACCCCAGAGGGCTGTGGAGGCTCAGTTGCTGAGTATATTCAAGACAGAGATGATAGATTTTTGGATATTAAGGGAATCAAGGGATATGGGGATAATGCAGGCAAGTGGAGTTGAGGTGGAAGATCAGCCATGATCTCAATGAATGGCAGAGCAGGCTCGAGGGGCTGAATGGCCGACTCCTGCTCCTATTTCTTATGTTATGTTACGTTCTCATGTCAGTGTTACTGCCACAACACGCTGCACTTATGCACAACACACTGCATCAATTACCTTCATCACAACATGTCACTCGGTACCCGTGCCATGTCAGAACGAACAGTAATATATTCCCCACATGATGAAGCAGAGAATGTCGTTGAGGATCACGAGGGGGATTAGGATTCCTCTTCCTTCAAACGAAGGGAAGCATCTGAAATATTTAGATGATTACGAAGTGTATGACTAGCAACTAATGCAGCTCTGTGCACACAGGAATGGTGCTTGAATTTAATTGTATGACCAAAGGTCAGACAAGAAAAACCAGTGTCACAATTTTGGGTTTGGTGGACAATATATCCCAGGGCTATGAGGCCTGTAACTATGGCAACGTGGTTAATGAAGCCTGTGATTATGGTAACTCCTGTGCATAAAGGAGCCTGCGATTCATGGTACGGTGCATGATGTGGGTAATGTATATTTAGTTAATTAGAAATTACACACAGATGTTTTGAATTAAAGCGAGGAATGCATTGTGATACAAATTAGATTCTAATCACATTAGAGAAAGCTGCCTAACTGTGTATGTAGTAGTCACTTTCCAATGCATTCCTCGCTTTATATTAGTTCATGGGATGTGGTCATTGCTGGAAAAGCCACATTTATTATCCATCTCAAGTTGTCCTCGAGACAACTGAGTGTCTCGCTAGGCCATTTCAGAGGGCAGTTAAGAGTCAACCACATTGCTGTGGGTCTGGAGTCACGTATAGACCAGACCGGGTAAGGACGGCAGATTTCCTTTCCTAAAGGACATTAGTGAACCAGATGGGTTTTAATGACAAACCATTACGGATACTAGATTTTTTATTCCAGATTTATTTATTCCCCAGGTGCCACGGTGAGAGTTGAACTCGCGTCTCCAGATCATTAATGCAGGATTACTAGTCCAGTCACATAATCTACTATGTTACCATACTCGATGTCTGCATGTCCCCACTTACCACATTTACAAGGATGGGGTAAAAGTGAAGTCAATTCACTCACTGCAACTGTTCCATGTAAATGTTGAGTGCGGTTGTTTGAGGAGTTCACCCTTCTCGGAGGTAGGGCAGTGAGAAAGGGTGGTGCGTGGTGCTTGCAATTGGCTTGTCCTACTTTAATCTCTCACTTTCGTCAGTTGTGATTCAGGTTACTAAACGCCGTTAGTCAGTCCCACCCACAAGAGCGCTCGAGGGTAACCGCATCACTGAGCCCTACAGACTAGACTCTTCGGGGTTAGTTAATCTAACCCAGGGGCTATAAGCGGTAACTTATGAGGACAGGTTACATAGTCTAGGCTTGTATTCCCCAGAGTACAGAAGATTAGTGAGTGAGCTAATTGAGGTGTTTAAGATGATTAAAGGAGTTGATAAGAGTAGATAGGAAATATTTTCTCTCGTTCGAGAGTCCCGAACAGGGGGACACAACCTTAAAGTTCGAGCTAACCCACTCAGGAGTAATGTCAGGAAGCATTTCTTCAAACGAAGGGTAGTGGAAATCTGGAAAACTCTTCCCCCCAAAAAGCTGTTCAGGCTGCGCGGTCAATTGAAAATTTCAAAACCGAGATTGATAAATTGTTGTTAGGCAAGGGCAATGAGAGTTACAAAACCAAGCTGGGTAAATGAAGTTGAGATACAGAGTACCCATGATCTGATTGAATGGCGGGAGGGGCTGAATGGCCTCCTCCTGTTCCTATTTCAACCATCAAAGGCAGTCCCTCAAAATCGAGGAATACTTACTGCCACACTAAAAGCGAGTTCTCAGGTGAGTGAACTGTCTAATACGGCAATTACAGTCTCTGTCACAGGTGGGACAGACAGTGGTTGAGGGAAAGGGTGGGTGGGACTGGTTTGCCTAACGCTCCTGCGCTTGGTTTCTGCATGCTCTCGGCGACGAGACTTGAGGTGCTCAGCGCCCTCCCGGATGCGTTTCCTCCACTTAGGGCGGTCTTTGGTCAGGGATTCCCAGGTGTCGGTGGGGATGATGCACTTTATCAAGGAGGCTTTGAGGGTGTCCTTGAAATGTTTCCTCTGCCCACCTGGGACTCGCTTGCCGTGTAGGAGTTCAGAGTAGAGCGCTTGTGTCGGGCATGCGGACAATGTGGCCCGCCCAACCAGCCCAGCAGCAGAAGCCATTAAGATTTGAAGACTGGGAAGGAGAGAAACAAAAGCAAACTGGCTAGGAGTCCTGCTCCTGACCAGTAGCCGTTGTTCCCTGTTGGAAGGTTGTGCACGAGTCACTCTTTGAAATACAGTGATTGTAAGTGATTCAACGGCAGACACTGCACACATGAGATGTTGCCAAAGGAGGGTTTTCCTGGTGTCCATGACATACACATGCAGCACAAGTCCAGCTCTGCACATTTACAGAATCCCTTCCTGTCGCAAGGAAGTGACGGAAACAGAGTAACAAAATAGCTGCGAAGAAAAGGTCATTTTTCTGCCATTTGCTTTGTTGCTCCCAGCGTTGATTGTTTAAGTTACAAAAACATTTTTAATGAACGAAGAATAGGTGGTGTGGCTGGTATGTCAGAGAGCTGCAGGGAATATAAAATATCTCACTGCCCTATTTGAAGAAGAGCAAGAGAGTTCTCCTGCTATCTTGGCCAATGCTTAACCCTCAACAAACACCAGCAACACAGATTATTTGATCATTCATCTCATTTGCTGTCTGCGGGACCTTGCCGTCCACAAATTGGTTATTCTTCGTGCTTGCAAAACACAGTGACTGCAATTCAAAAGGAATTAATGGTCTGGTGAAATACTTTGGGATGTTCTGAGAACTCGAAAGGTGCTATCGAAATGCAAGCTATCTCTTAATCCATCATTACTTCCAAAATGCAATACTTCACATGCCTCAAAGTAATCAACCAGATTAGTGGCTGCATCGCGGACATGATGGGACGAAATGGCCTTCTTCTGCGCTGTAAATTTCTATGTTGCCTAAATTTCAAATGCCAGTGACAGGATCCTATAGTGGGAGCTGAATGTTTTTATTCTTTACTGATCAATTTTCTCCTTTCTCGCCTGAAGATGTTGGCTTCTTATTGTACTTTGTGCCACAGGTATCAGTCCTCTTCCTGTGCTTTGCAGCAGGGCAAGGGTTAACTGGAGCAGAGCAGGTCTCCAGTCATCCTAGTTAATTCTTGCCACTGGGTAAAGGCCTAGCTCTGTCAAGCCCGTGTAGTGTAACCGTCACCACACGCTTAAAAAAAAAAATCCACACACAGGCATCTTCCACCCTTCAACTGGAGTTCAGGACTGGAATATCGGGTCCTTCATTGAAACATCTGCAAACTCATCCCTTTTGGTGTGGAAGCAAGTTATCCTCATTCGAGGAACCGCCTATGATGATGATGTGCCTTGCCCAAGTAGCCATTCGTCGTGTGCGAGTTGGCAGGCTATGCCAATCCTATCCTTACTTAATGCACGCAGAAATGTAAGCACTCTTGTGACCAAACGCAAATTGGGTGATCGCTTCACTGAACACCTCCATTTCGTCCGGAAGCATGATCCCGAGTTTCCGGTCACTTGTCATTTTAATTCTCCATCCCACTCCCACGCTGACCACTCTGTCCTTGGCCTTTTACACTCTTCCAATGAAGTTCAATGCAAGGTCGAGGAACAGGAACATAGGGGCCAAGTTTCGGCCTGAGTTGCTCCTGTTTTTTTGGAGCAACTAGTTTAGAATGGAGTATCTTAGAAATTGCAATTCTCGGCATTTAGTTTGCTCCAGTTCTAGTCAGTTAGAACAGCTTCAGTTTAGAACAGATTTTTTTTCCCCCCAAAAGGGGGTGTGTCCGGCCACTTTAGGCAGTGAAAACTTACTCCAAACTAACTTAGAATGGAGTAAGTGTAGATTTTTGTACGCTCAGAAAAACCTTGTCTACACTTAGAAAATCAGGCATAGGTTACAAATCAGGCGTAGGGAATGGGGTAGGAGGGGGTGGTTAAAGGGAAGTTTACAAACATTAAACACTTCAGTTTTACAAATAAAGAGCCATCATCAATAATAAATGATAAATACATCAATAAATCAATCAAAAAAAATTAATATAAAAAAAAAATCATAAATAAAACATTTTCTACTTACCAACTGCAGTACCGGGAGCCCTCCAACAGCGTGCTGGGATGGCCCCCCCCAGTGTGTCGCTATCTCTTTGTCTGTCTGTGTGTCTCTCACTCTCTGTCTGTCAGTGTCTGTGTTTCTGACAGCGAGAGGGGAAGGAGGGAGGGAGGGAGGGGGGGGGGGGAAGGAGAGGGAATGGTGGGGGGGGAAGAGGGAAGGGGGGAGGGAGAGGGAAGGGGGGGGAGGAGAGGGAAGGGGGGGGAGGAGAGGGAAGGGGGGGGGGAGAAGGGAAGGGGGGAGGGAGAGGGAAGGGGGGGGAGGAGAGGGAAGGGGGGGGGAGGAGAGGGAAGGGGGGGGAGGAGAGGGAAGGGGGGGGAGGAGAGGGAAGGGGGGGGAAGAGGGAAGGGGGGGAAGAGGGAAGGGGGGAAGAGGGAAGGGGGGGGAAGAGGGAAGGGGGGAGAGGGAAGGGGGGGGGAGAGGGATTGGGGGGGAGAGGGATTGGGGGGGAGAGGGATTGGGGGGTAGAGGGATTGGGGGGGAGAGGGAAGCGGGGGGGAAGAGGGAAGCGGGGGGGAAGAGGGAAGCGGGGGGGGAAGAGGGAAGGAGGGGGGAAGAGGGAAGGAGGGGGGAAGAGGGAAGGAGGGGGGGGAAGAGGGAAGGAGGGGGGGGAAGAGGGAAGGAGGGGGGGGGAGAGGAAGGAGGGGGGGGGGGAAGAGGAAGATGGGGGGGGGGAGAGAGGGAAGGAGGGGGGGGAGGGAAGAGGGAAGGAGGGGGGGGGAGGGAAGAGGGAAGGAGGGGGGGGGAGGGAAGAGGGAAGGAGGGGGGGGGGGAAGGGAAGGAGGGGGGGAGAGGAAAG